>NW_012115043.1:15312113-15317158 GCF_000951035.1 Colobus angolensis palliatus
AAGTAGCTGGGATTATAGGCATGCGCCACCACGCCCGGCTAATTCTGTATTTTTAGTAGAGACGGGGTTTCTCCATGTTGGTCAGGCTGGTCTCCAACTCCCAACCTGAGATGATCTGTCCTCCTCCGCCTCCCGAAGTGCTGGGATTACAGGCATGAGCCACTGTGCCTGGCCACTCATTGTTTCTCCTCCATTCTTTGTCTCCTCTAGTTCGTAAGAATTCTTCACTTTTTCCTGTCTTTCATGACCTTGACAATTTTGAAGAGTACACATTAGTTGCTGTAGTAGTTTTCAATTGCTAAGTAACAAATTACCACAAACTTAGCAGCTTAAAACAACACCCATTTATTATCTCAGTTTCTGCAAGTCAGAAATCTAGGTGTGGTGTAGCTGGATTCTAAATATATTCCTGAGAGATAATTGAAGACATATATCTACATAAAAACTCATACATGAGTGTCTATAGCAGCATTATTCATAACTCCCAAAAAGTAGAAACAACCCAGATGCCAATCAGCTGATAAATGGGTAAACAAAATGTGTTACATCTATACAATGGAATATTACATAGCCATAAAAAGGAAAGAATTACTGATACATGCTACAACATGTATGCACCTTAAAAACATTATGCTAAGTGAAATAAACCAGATACAAAAGGCCACATATTGTGTGAATTCATTTATATGAAATATCCAGAATATGCAAATCCATAGAGACAAAAAATAGATTAGTGGGTGGCAGGGATTGGGGGAAAAGGTGAGAGGAATAGTGAGTGACTGCTAGTAGGTTACAGGTTTCTTTTGGGGTGATGTAAACATTCTGGAGTGTTGACATTTTATGCCACACACAAATGTAGACACAGATGTGCTATATATAGTGTGTACACACAATCATCTATATAGATCTATGGCATTTATAAAAATATATTTATAACATATGGCAGCTTTATAGCTGCCATAGTACAAATGTTTATAATATGTAGCAGAATTATTCATAAATGTCAAAATTTAGAAGCAACCAAGATGTCCTTCAATAGATAATGGATAAACTGTGATACATCCAGATAATGGAATATTATTCAGTGCCAAATTGAAATGAGATATGAAGCCATGAAAAGATGTGGAGGAACTTTAAATGCACATTACTAAGTGAAAGAAGCCAGTCCAAAAAGGCTCCATTCTGTATAATTCCAACTATGTGACATTCTGGGAAAGGCAAAACTATGGAAACAGTAAAAATGTAAGTTGTTTTTAGGATTTTAGGTGAGGAAGGTTTGAATAGACAGACTACAGAGGATTTTTAGGGTAGTAAAATGATTGTGTACAATACTATTATGGTAGATACATATGATTATGCATTGCCAAAACCCATAGAATGTGTACCACCAAGAATGAACCTTAATGTAAACTATGGACTTTGGGTGATAATGATGCATAGGTTTAAGTAATGTAAATACAGCTTTATTGAGTGTAACAAATGTACCAGTCTAATGGAGGAGGTTGACAGTAGGGGAGGCTGAGCATGTGTGGGGACAGGGAGTGTATGGGAACTCTGTGTACTTTCTGCTCAATTTTGTTGTGAACCCAGAACTTCAAAGTCTATTTTTTTTAAGGATCTGGAACGAAATAGTGGTTGTAGACACACAATATTGTGAATATACAAAAATCACTGAATTGTGAATTGTAAAAGGTGAATTTTATGCTATATGAATTATATTTCAATTATTAAAAAATAACATGTACCAAGAATGTTACATAAATAGCATCAAACTGTATGTAATCTTTTGGAATTAGCTTTTTTCACTTAGCATAATTCCTGGAGATTCATCCAAGTTTTGCTTGCATTCTTTTTTATTGCTTCATTTCTTTTTATTGCTGAGTACTATCCCATAGTATGGATGTACCACAGTTTGACCATTCACAGGATGAAGGATGTCTTGAGTATTTTCAGTATTGGCTATTATGAATAAATCTGCTGCAAACATTTGTATACGGGTTTTTAAATAAAAAGTTTTCATTTCCCCGGGGTAAATGGTTAAGAGGTACAGTTGTTGAGTTGTATGATAATTGCATGGAGACTTTTTTTTTTTTAAAGAGACAGGGTCTTGCTCTGTTGCCCAGCTGGAGTGCACTGGCGTGATCATGGCTTACTGCAGCCTTGAACTCCTGGTCTCAGGTGGTCCTCCCACCTCAACCGCCTGATGTAGCCAGAACTACAGATTTGTGCCACCACACCTGGCTAATTTTCTGTAAAGACGGCATCTCTCTATGTTGCCCAGGCTGGTCTCAAACTCCTGGCCTTAAGGATCCTCCTGCCTTAGCCTCCCGAAGTACTGGGATTACACGTGTAAGCCACAGCACTCAGCTGCATGTTAGTTTTATATCAAACTATCAAGCTGATTTTCAGAATGCCTGTACCATTTTACATTCCCACGCAGCAATACATGAGTAATAGTTTCTTGCCAGCATCTGGTATTGGCACTGTTTTTTTGTTTTAGCCATTCCAATAGGTACGTACTAATATCTCATTGTAATTTTAATTTGCATTTCTTGATGGCTAATGATGTTGAACATCTTTTCATGTGTTTCCATTAGATACTGAATTTAATCAAGCCTCAAGATCTTTCTGCCATTTTACAGGAAATATAAAAGAGAAATAAGTTCAGTGATATATCCTGGGGAAGCAATCAGTCAAATGCAAAATGTAGAGCATTCTACAGGATGTATGTCCTAATTTCTATAATAAATCAGTGGCTTGGGGGAAAAATGTATGTAGAGAGGTGATTGTTACAGAATATATAAGAGACTTAAGAAAAATAATAATTAGGTGCAATATGTGGATCTTGTTTGGATTTTGATTTGAGCAAACCAAGTAGAAAAGTATCTTTAAACAACTGGGGAAGCTTGAATATGGACATGGTATTAGACATTAAGGAATTATTGTTAATTAGACATGTTGATGACATGATTGTTTTAAAAAATTCTGATCAGGTAGATATTTGTACTGAATTATTTACATGGTAAATGACATGATGTCTAGGATTGTTTTAAAACACCCTAGCAGAAAAAGAATAAGGGAAAAAAGAGTGAAATGGAAGGTAGAGAAAAAAGATTAGCAGAATGTTGACAGTTTTTGAAAACATGGGTGGTGGGTACCTGAGAGTGTACTTTAATATTCTTCTTGCTATTGGCAATACTTGAAATTTTCCATGATAAAATGTTTTGAAAAAGTATTTATTAAAACAACATTTTGTATTTTAAAATAAAACATCAATTGTTGGCCTTAAGGAATTTAGTTTTCTGTTATAAAACAAATTCAACCTTGTTGAAAAAAAATCTGATTCTAGAGCACAAACAACAAAGTTACACTTTTCGTTCAGGCAGAAGAAAACAAGAGATTGAAAGAACTCCAGCTCAAACAAGAAGAAAAACTGGCTATGGAATTGGCAAAACTAAAACATGAAAGTCTGAAGGACGAAAAGATGAGGCAACAAGTAAGAGAAAACAGGTATCTTGGTTTCTCTAAATTTCATTTATTTAGTCTTTATCTTTAAACTCTTACATAATTCTTAGCACCTGAAAGTGAAATTTCTTTGTTTATATCTTTTCACTTAGTTAATATTTTGCCTGGAAATACTTACTGCTTTAAGTTCTATAAATATTTATTTGAGAAAATAAGTTGTATTCATGGAAGTACGAATATTTACAGTGAAAAATAAATATCAGTCCCCCTGCTCTTTCCTTTACGCATAAATTTTAAAATGACCTCTTATAAAAAATGAATTCCTAATCTTAAGAGAAACCTTAGGTAATAACTAGTTTAATTTTATACCTCTACATACATTTCCTACAGTATTTCTGGACTGACTCGAGCCTGTGTTTCAGTACCTCTAGTAACTGCAGTAGGAACTTTTTAAAAGTTTAATGTTAAATAATCTTCTCCCCCATTGTTTTAAAATTTATTTCTCTGTAACTTCATGCATCTATCTTCTTTAGGATGTCCTTTCATACATTTGAACACACTAAGTGTTTTCTTCTGTAAGTTAATTATCCCTTGTTCCTTCAGTTGTTTCTTATATAACCTGGCTTTAAGTTTATTCATCATCCTGGTTTCTTCTCTGATTACAGTTTAAATTATTAGTGTTCCTTAGTGGCCCCCACCCTTCGGTATAATACTCCAGGAAAGACTGCCAGCTACTCCAGATGACAGGACATTATTCTAGAATGTTTCTTGATCCTGCCTAAGGTCGAATTACTTTTTAGGAACAGCCTTGTTACAGTGTTAATCAAAACTCAGGGCCAAGTAAATGCTAATCATATACTTATGTAATTGAATATATTGGAAATTTACTTTGATAGTTATTACATTTTATCTTAATTGAGCAGGATGTCTACAGAATATTACAGGAACCATGGATGAGCTTCAGGGATTTTTGAACCTTGTTAAATTATATTAATATGTTTGGCAAATGTATCCATGTGTATTTTTCTGGCTCCACAACTCTAATCAGATTTTCTAAGAGATTACTGATCCTTAGAAAAGAAATTTAGAATTACTGCTAAAATCTGCATATTGTTCTAGTCTCAAACTATCTTTTTGGACCCTTTTTGGACCCCAATTCTCCAGTCATTATTAGCTGTTACTCATGGTTTTTTTTAATCACCTGAAGATGAAATATTTCTTACCCCTAATTCACTGAAAACAAGAGTTAAATAGAAGAGCTTTTCACTTGTAGCAATTGCAGATTAGGTTATTCAGATAAGTGTTCCTCCTGAGAAAACATCTAGGAAAAGCATAAAATTAAGATCTGTGAAAGGAAGGAAACCAGAATGTGAGCTTGGCATTTGTAGTGGCATTTCCTGTAGAGGTTTCTTTTTTTTTTATTTTTTTTATTTTGATCTTGATGTGACAGTGTATTTATTTCTCTTTTTTTGCTTACACATTGGAATTTTATCCTAGAACTAAGTTCAGAACGTAGAGGTATATATGTATATTAATTCTAACTGTGATCTCAGGTACTTTTTATCTTTTCTTTTTTTTTT
>NW_012115043.1:15322638-15352944 GCF_000951035.1 Colobus angolensis palliatus
AAAGGGATTCCCTTCCACCTTGCGCTTCCCAGGTGAGGCGATGCCTCGCCCTGCTTCAGCTCTCGCTGGTCGGGCTGCAACAGCTGACCAGCACCAATTGTCCGGCACTCCCTAGTGAGATGACCCCAGTACCTCAGTTGAAAAATGCAGAAATCACCGGTCTTCTTTGTCCTTCGCGCTGGGAGTTGGAGACTGGAGCTGTTCCTATTCGGCCATCTTGCCTCCTGTAGAGGTTTCTGCTGATTCCAAAAAATGGCTGAGAGTTAAGTGAAGCAGAGCTTGGCCAATAAGCATATGGCAGTATGTTCAACAGCGTTCTACAAGCTGTACACTTAAGATTTGTGCACTTTAGTGTGTGTTTTACTTCAATAATACAGAATTAGATTTTATTAGATAGACATAGATTAAGGGATAATCTGTGAAAAGGTTCTGGAAAATATTCAGAATAAAGCATGGAGAGACAAAAGGACAGAAAAATACAGATGAGAATTTAAAAGAAGATATGGGCTATGGTACAAAATTCTAGCAGATGTATTAATATAATTTTAGTCCTGGTAGAGAGGTGAAAGAGGATAATACAGAAGCATTATTTGAAGAGATGCTGGCCAGGAATTTTCAGAAAATTGTAAGTAATGAAAACTATACTTTCAATAATCCTAATAAAACTTTTAAAATCCAACAGTAATAGAAAATCATAAAAAAAGCAGCCAGAACAAAAAAGATTATTACCTCCAAAGAGACAACAGTAAGAAGTATGACTTAATCCTGAATAAAAACAGTTGAAATTAAAAGATAGCAGATTTACTTGGGTATGAAGAAAATAGAATGAACGAGTAAGACCTAGTATTTGACAGCACAACAGGGTGACTAGAGTCAATAATAATTTCACTGGACATTTAAAAATAACTGAAAGAGTATAATTTGATTATTTGTAACACAAAGGATAAATGCTTGAGGGGATTGATACCTCATTTTCCATGATGTGATTATTATGCATTGCATGCCTACATCAAAACATCTCATATACCCCATAAATATACACAAATGTATACTGTGTACCCACAAAAACTAAAAGGAAAAAAGTGCTTGAGTATATACAGAAAAATTTACAAATCACCCAGAATTGTATACCTTGTGAAAAATTTTTTCAAACCAACTCATTCATTGAGTACTGTTTCACATAGAGTATGCTTCCTCTCAGCAGTGTCAGAATTGCTAAGAGTTTTTTATTTTGTGCAAAAGCCATACTAAAATTTTGACTGTCATGCAGAAATGGACCATATTTCAAATTGGTATATTCATGTGCAAATTGGCAGGTCTAAATTCAGGGAAATGCTCTGGTGCTTAAAATGTATCCTAATTTATTTAAAATCACCTATATTAAGATTAAGCTTTTTTAATGTAAAAGAAATTAATTTTTTAAATGCATGGCACATTTAAAAAATCTTTGAAGTTTATTTTAAAAATATTTCTTTGAGCTCAGAAATGATAAGACTCCTGTTAATTGATTTTGGAACACATGGTTTTGTACTCCAAGAAAGTACTTAAAAGATAATTTAACTTTGCTGCTGTTTTTAACTGGAGTTGGGAAACTTACTGTTTATTTTCAGGAATCCTATTTTAAATTATGGCACTAAACAATTAGTGGTTATCATTAATTGCCCAATTAATTAAATGTATTTATTACACAGTTAACACATACTGTTATGAAAGCAAAAGCAAGTACCTCGTATCTCATTTATATTTAAGTTCAGCAAAAACCACTTCAAAGAAAAGACAGACACAGTTTTTCCTTCTTAATACTATTACCATTACCTTGCTAATACCAGTACAATTATGTTCTGGACTGATAATCAAGCTGTTAATTCATAAAATAGATGAGATGAATTAAAAGAGCACAAAATAACATTTTCTGATAATGTTATTCTTAGAAATAACAGAAGATTGATGACCAGTAGTCCTGCATTAAAGGGAATACTAGCAGTTCTTCATTAGGTATTGATAGAAGAAGAAAAATGATCCCAAGCTTAATTTTGGAACTGCAAGAGGTACATGTGTAGTAAATTTAGGTAAAATTTGAATGTATAAAACATTATGTCTTTTGGGAATTAAAACATGTACGAGTTAAAAATATGACAAAAATGAGATAGGAAGTAAATGAAGTTTAAGTCAAGAATCTTGCATTGTCAAATAATAATGGATAAATTTATTCTCCTGGAAACAAACATACTGTAATATCTGTAATAAAAATTTGGAAAAGAAAATATAACTGACTAATAGAGAATAAAATGTGATAATGGGAATTGATGATTCCAAAAAAGTCATGTGAAAAGGAGTTAACATAGCAGGCTTGAAGCTGCTGTCTTAGAAAGTCTGGCTTGTAAGTTTAGTCCTTGGCTGGTGTCTGGAAACTGGGCTTTTGAGAAGTTTCTTACCACCTTAACTGCTAAGAGTGACTCACTGTGCCTAAACTGTGAAAACAATATGGATTATACGGAATACCCATTTTCTTTCTGGGAGTCTGAGATACTGGTACATTTTAAGTAGAGGGTGCCTAAGTTACCACCCCCAATTAGAACCCTGGGCACTGAGTCTCTGATGAGCTCTAATGTTGTCTGGCAGACATTTCACACGTCACAACTCATTGCTGGGGAATTAAGCATGTCCTGTGTGTTTCCACAGGTAGAGGCCTTTTCCACCTAGTTTTCTCTGGATTTCACCCCATGTGCCTTTTTCCTTTGCCAATTTTGCTGTGTATCCTTTCTTTAAAGTAAATCATAGCCGTTGAGTGTAACTATATGCTGAGTCCTGTATCCTCCTAGTGAATCATCTAACCTGATAGTGGTCTTGGGAACCCCCAACACAGAAGCAAAAGGGAGAGAAGAGAGAACACAGGACAGGGAGGACAAGTAGAAAGAAGATACAAGCTTGTAAATGGAAACCCAATTATATTAGTAGTTAGAGTAAACATATTTGAACCATTTACCAAAATTGATGAAATGTTGTATCAGAATAAAAATAGCAACAGATTTTCAGAGGAATCAATTTATACACAGTATTTTCTCTGTCCGTAGTGGAATTAAACTAGATGTAAGCAATTAAAAAAAAAAAAAACTAGGCAATCTTTATATGCTTAGGTATTTTAAAATGTGCTTCTACATTACCCTTTGGTCAAAAAGTACAGCTGCTCCTTGATGTACAATGGATTCATGTCCCAATAAACTACATTTCCAATTTATGACAGGTTTATTGGGATGCATCCCCATCGTAAATTGAGGAACCTACTGTGAATGCATATGGTTTTCTCACCATTGTAAAGTCAAACCATCATTAGGCAGAGACTGTCTATAATCCAAATTGAAATTAGAAAGTATTTTTAACAGAATAATAATGAAAATACCACATAGTGAAAGTGGCAGGATTGGATTGACATTAGCAAAATAGCAGAGTAGGCAGCTCCCAGCCCATCCCTCCACCGGAAACATCAGAAAACAAGCAGAAACTCTCCGAACCAATTTTGTAAGATCTTTAGACAGCATTCAAAGGTTTACTGCAATCAAGCGAATGCTGAAACAAGAAAAAGCCTAAAAATGGTAGGAAAGTTTTGTAGTATCTTCACTTGCCCTTTCCTCATTCCCTTCTAGCTCAGAGGCAGACAGCCCTTGTTCCCAGTGTAGGACCCTGGTCCCTGGTTCAGGAGGAGTGGAGCGGATCTTATTCACAAATTGTTGGGCATATCTGTTCTAACCTACCTTGGGGCTACCTGAAAACCTAACACAAGGCACCTGTTTTACCTCACTCAGAACTCATTTAAGCCAGAAGGACAAATTGTATCTCTGACAAGGATTTAATATCTGAAATATATAAAGAACTCATACAATTCAATAATTTTAAAAACCCAGTTCATAAATGGACAAAGAACTTAGACGTTTCTCTAAAGAAGATGTTCAGTGAATGATAAGTACATGAAAATATACTCAACATTATTTGTCATTAGGGAAATGCAAATCAAAACCACAAGAAGAAACTGTTTCACATCTAATAGGCAATTTTAATAAAAGTAGTGGAAAATAATAGTTATTGCCAAGAAAGTGGAAAAATTGGAACCCTCAGAAATTGCTGGTAGAAATGTAAAATGATGGAGGTGCTATGGGAAAAAGTTAAACATAGGATTACCATATGAGCCAGCAATTCCAATCCTAGGTATAAATATACAAAAAATTCAATAGTGAGACTTAAATGGATACTTGTATACAAGCATTTGGTGCAGCATTATTTACAATAGCCAAAATGTTGAAACAACCTGAATGTCTATCAGATAGGTAGATAAACAAAGTGCAGCATATATACACTATACAATATCCTTCAGTTATAAAAAAAAAAAGAAATGAAGCACTGATACATGCTAAAACATGAGTGAACCTTGAAAACATTATGCTAAGTAAGCCAAACATAAAAGGACAAGTATTGTATAATTCCACTTCTGTGAAATACCTAGAATAGGCAAATAGACAAAATGTAGATTAGGAATTACCAGGAGTTAGGGAGAGGGAAGAATGGGGAGTTATTGTTTAAGAGGCACAGCATTTCGCTTTGAGGAGAATGAAAAAGTTTTGGAAATAGTGTTGATGATTGCAGATCACTGTGAATGTAATTAACACCACTGAGTTGTACATTTGCAAAGACTTGAAATCAACCCAAATGTCCATCTGTGACAGACTGGATTAAGAAAATGTGGCACATATACACCATGGAACACTATGCAGCCATAAAAAAGGATGAGTTTGCGTCCTTTGTAGGGACATGGATGCAGCTGGAAACCATCATTCTTAGCAAACTATCACAAGAGCAGAAAACCAAACACCGCATGTTCTCACTCATAGGTGGGAACTGAACAATGAGATCACTTGGATTTGAGAAGGGGAACATCACACACCAGGGCCTATCATGGGGAAGGGGGAGGGGGGAGGGATTGCATTGGGAGTTATACCTGATATAAATGATGAATTGATGGGTGCTGACGAGTTGATGGGTGCAGCACACCAACATGGCACAAGTATACATATGTAACCTGCACGCTATGCACATGTACCCTAGAACTTAAAGTATAATAAATAAAAAATAAAAAATAAAAATGGCTAGGATGGCAAATTTTTGTTACATATATTTTCACACGGTAAAAAATGGTATAGAGCTGGAAAAAAAAAAAAGAAACCAACTTCTGGCATATAGTTAAGGCTGTTCCTCAAGGGTAGGTCTTAATCTGAAATAACTATATTAGAAAGGAAGACTCCACCTGGAATTATTAGAAAACGAACTGCAAATTCTCTTCTGGAATGATTACAAAAAGAATGTAGGAGGAAGGCAATAATAAAGATAAGAGCAGAAACGAGTGAGTTAGAATATAAACATAGAATAGAATAAATAAAGCCAAGAATTGTGCCATAAAAAGGTGAATAAAATTGATGATGACCCCTTGGTAGGAATGATAGAGTAAAAGCACAAATAACCAGTTTTTGGAATGGATAATGGGATATCACTATAGATCATACAAACACTTAATGGACCAAAGCAGGATATTGCAAACAATTTTATGAAAATAAATTTGAAAATGTAGATGAAATAGAAAAATTCTTAGCACATTTTACCAAACTGATTGGCACAAGAAGAAATAGCTAAATGTTCCTATAACTTTTAAAGATATTGCATCTGTAATTTAACCTTGTCCACAAATAAACCAACAGGGCTATGTGAATTTTACCAAACATTCAGGACAAAGTAACACCAGTCTTACATAGTTCTGTAGAACAGAAAAAGAGGAAGCACTTCCCAATTTGTTTTAATCAGATCAGTACCTGAATAGGATATTATGAGAAACCTGTAGACTAATCTCTCTCATGAATTTAGCTCCTGTAATATGAAGTATTAGTCAATATGAAATCCAGTGCTATATAAGAAAGATAAATCATCCTGACCAAATTTAATTTATTCCAGGAATGCAAAGGGGGTTTAACATTTTTAAAAGTCAGTAAACGTAATTCATTTTATTAAAAATTATATGATTAGAAAAAGCCCATTGATATTAATCATCACTCTATGATTTTAAAAAAAAGAGTGTAGCAAACTAGGGATAAAGGGAATTTACAGCAGTATTACCCTTAATAGCAAAATGTTAAACACTTTTCCTCTGACATTGAAAAGAAGACAGTGATGCCTGCTCTGACAACTTCTAGTCATCCTTGTATTATACATACTAATCAGTGCAGTAGGGCAAGAAAAAGCAAAGACAGGTGCCAGGATTGGCAGTAAAGGAATAAAACTTTAATTATTCACAGATGATGTGATTATATGTGTAGAAAACCCAAAAGCATCTACAAATAGCCGGATGTGGTGGCTCATGCCTGTAGTCCCAGCACTTTGCAAGGCCAAGGCGGGTGGATCACCTGAGGTCAGGAGTTTGAAACCAGCCTAGCCAACATGGTGTAACTCCATCTGTACTCAAAACACAAAAAATTAACTGGGCATGGTGGCACACAACTGTAGTCCCAGCTACTCGGGAGGCTGAGACAGGAGAATCACGTGAACCTGGGTGGCGGAGCTTGCAGTGAGCTGAGATCACACCACTGCACTCCAGCCTGAGTGACAGAGCAAGACTCCGTCTCCACACACACACAAAAAGAAAGAATCTAGAAATAAGAATTAATAAATCATTCTACCAAAAAAGCATATGCACTTATATGTTTACTGCTGTGCTATTCATAATAGCAAAGACATGGAATCAATCCAGTTGCCCATCAGTGGGAAATTGGATGAAGAAAATGTACATATATACCATGGAATACTCTACAGCCATAAAAGGAATGAAATTATGTCCCTTGCAGAAACATGGATGGAGCTGGAGGCTGTTATCCTAAGCAAATTAATGAAGTAACAGAAAACCAAATACTGCATATTCTCACTTATAGGTGGGAGCTAAACATTGATTACACATAGACATATATCAACAATAGACACTGTGGACTACGAGAGGGTGGAGGAGGAGTGGGTTAAAAAACAACCCATTTGATTCTGTGCTCACTACCTGGGTGACAGGAGCTGTACTCCAAACCTCAGTATCACACAATATTCCCATGTAACAAATCTGCACATGTACCCCCAGTATCTAAAAGTTGAAATAAAAACTTAAAAACCACTCTAGTAGACAGTTTGGCAGCTTCTTAAAAAGCTGAACATGCATCTACTGTATGACCTGATCATTCCACCCCTAGCTATTTATCCAAGAGAAATGAAAGCCTATGACCACAAATAACTGGTACTCAGATTTCCATAGCAGCTTTATTTGCAATATCCACATACTTGAAATAACTCAAATGTCTGTCAGCATGCGAATAGATAAGCATGTGAGTGGATATCAATAATCTAAAATAATATCCTGCAATAAAAAGGAGTAAGCAACTACTATATGTAATAAATGGATGTATTTGAAAATACTGAGTAAAAGAAGCCAGAGAAAAAATGGTACCTGCAGTATGATTCCATTTATATGAATTCTGGAAAATTCATAATGCCTAAAGTGACAGCAAATTAGCTTGCCTCAGGATAAGTACAAACATAAAGGGGTAGAAGAGAGGTACCACAGGTTTATAAGGAAATGATTGGGGTGTGTTCATGATCTTGACTGTGGTGATGCTTTCACAGGTGCATACATATGTCAAAACTTAACAAACTGTATCCTTTAAACATGTTCAGTTTATTCAATACTGTACATCCATAAAACTTAAAACTAAAAAATAAATTCAGTGATGTTGGGTATAAAGTTAGTATATAAACATTGTATTTCTGTAAATTATCAACAATTAGAAAATGAGATTTGAAAAATCTGTATAAGAATATGAAAAATACCTAATGAAAAGTATAAAACTACCAAAATAAAACACAGATATAAAACACTGATAGACTTTTAAAAAACTAAATAATTAGAAGGATATACTATGTTTATTGAAGACTCAGTAATGTAAAGATATTGGTACTTTCCAAATCAATTTATGAATTCAGTACAATCACAGCCAGTCTTGTTTATTGTGAAGTCTGACAAGCTGATTCTAAAATGTATATGGAAATGAAAGTATCAAGAATGGCTAAGACAGTCTTTAAGAAGATGACAAAAATTGGAGACTTATCCAGGATATGAAGATGTATTCTAATTTATGGTAGTTGAGATAGTGTGGTATTGACACAGGATAAGCAAACAGATAAATGTAGTAGAACACAGCAGTCCTTTTCAACCAGAAAATGTAAGCCCTAATGCCCTAACGGCTTCCATTAAATATAATGAATTATCTCTCCTATGGATCTAAAATAATAACCCGCTGTGTTCCTTCTTTGAGTAAATTAAAAATACAGTCACTCAGTTTTCTGTGAGGTTTTCATTCTCTTATGGTCCTAACATTCAAATTTGTTTTTGTTTTTTTAAAACAGCATTGAGCTCAGAGAATTGGAGAAGAAATTAAAAGCAGCTTACATGAATAAAGAAAGGGCAGCTCAGATTGCTGAAAAGGATGCCATTAAATATGAACAAATGGTAATCAGGTTTCTGGTCATTGTTTTTAGCTTCATTTAGAAAATAAAAATTAGACTCGTTTCTTAAAAATTGTCATATTGTATAAAGAATTTACATTGCTAGATTTCTTAAATATTTGTAAATTTTCAGATCCTTAAGATGTAGAAAATCCTGAGTGATTTCATTTTTACTATTAGAGCCTTTTGGAAACACAGGTTGCTGCTTAGAATGACCAGCTATATTCAGTAACTCCCAGCATTCTTTACAGTCTCTGATTATTCATTGACAAACTAGTACAGTACAGATTGTTAGCACGATAAGTATATTTTAGAATGTTACGAAATTTTTAATTTTTTAAATGTGTTTAAGAGTAAACTGCTTGATAATTTTATGTAGGAAACTTTCCTGTTTTATAAAAGCTGTCTCTTTTTCTCGTGTTTCTCTTTGCTTTTATCCCCTTTTCTAACTCCTGATAGGGTACCAAGTTGAAGATAAGAGTTACTCTTGGACAAAGGAATCTCAGGCATACTCACTAGGAATGTTATACTGTATGAATATAAAATAGGGTTTACTGAATTAACAGTTAATTAAAAGGGTCCACATCATCCCTTGAGCTCTTATTATCAAACAGAAGGGCCAGACAATTATATATGAATGTACATATACACATACATATCTATTGTGTATGTCCACATAAACATATGTACACACACACAGACACTCTTATAGGGGTGATATCAAAATACTTAACCAGTGCAGCGCAATATGGGTGTCAATTAAGAATAGATGCCATAAATGACACATATATGTGTGTGGTGTGTGTGTACAATTGTGTTAGTATAGAAAATGTCTAGTGGGTACACAGCATGCTGTTAACAGCAATACCTTTAGGTGTGGCAGGTGATAAGAGAAGGTGGAGAAACTTCATTTGCTAAGACATATAGTTCTGTCCTTTGAAAAAGAAAGTAGCACAAACAATATCCTGTTTGTCCAGTGGTTTGCAGTTTTAATTATCCTGATAGTTGAGGTTATTCAAGGTAGTTGTAGACGTTTTAATCTGACTCCTAAGTGAATTGTTGCTATTTTCCAAATAAAAATTGATCCACAAAATCAAAGTCAAATACTGCTAGGACTTGACGAGGTGTCATGTAAGTACTAGTTTTGGCTTTTTCTCTGAGCCTTAGTTTTCTTATCTGTAAAATGAGAACATTGTTTTCTGTAAGTGTGTGGTAATCTACACATAAATGTTATTGTCATCTCATTTTTTAAGAAAGAATTTAGTAGAGCATGTACAAAGAAGATAATCAGAAAAATTTTGGTCAAGTCATATTATCAGAGTATATGTTAAAGGCTTCAGTCATGTCAGGAATGACATTCAGTATTCATATTTTAATCTGTTTACTCTTTATGTTTGATGCTGCTGACCATTCCATCATTTGGGATGTGATCATAAAAATAAAGCGTAGTTTAAAAAATTGCCTCAATATATTTCATTTAAAACTTATTTTATTAAATGATTTGAAAATGCTCAAAAGAAATAAGGGGTTTAACCCATCCAAGAAGAAAGACTGTCTCTTGACAATGGGAATGGTCTTGAGTGAATCAAAAGCTGCAGAAAATAGGCATAGTAGCATCTGTGATTCTTTTCAGATAAAGGGCCTTTAATAAATCAGAAAGGGGAAATGTCAAGGGCCAATGGCAGGAAAGAAAGTTTAGGCTAGGAGAAACTTAAGAGCTGCTCAAAGCCATTTAATAGGAGACCTGTAAGAAAGAGGTAGTACCATCTTTAAATAGCAGCTGATAAACAAGCTAAAAATGATGAAAATTGCCTAGCTCAGTTTATAAATAGAATAATAAGATAATGACTGCTTTAGCAGCTAAACAGTTATTAAGAAAGTACTTATAATTTTATTCATTGTTTTTTGAATGTGGAGTTATTAATAAACCTTATCAGGTATTGTCCTGAGAGAGCTACTTGAAAGGATAGG
The DNA here is from genome assembly GCF_000951035.1 of Colobus angolensis palliatus. Taxonomy (NCBI): domain Eukaryota; kingdom Metazoa; phylum Chordata; class Mammalia; order Primates; family Cercopithecidae; genus Colobus; species Colobus angolensis. Next base: position 15,333,187 of record NW_012115043.1, read on the forward strand.
AAAGCTTCTTTAGGGTCTGACTCATTATTCACACCCTTCAGGTAATAATAACTTACTTTTGCTTTTTAACCTAGACAGATGAAAAAATTTATATAAAAGACTTTATAATATTCAGTAACATTAGTGTAAATTATACTATCGTACTATGTTCAAATTTGAAAATGGAAAGATCAATTTTGTTTGAATAACAGAAACGTGATGCTGAAATAGCCAAAACCATGATGGAAGAACACAAGAGAATAATAAAGGAAGAGAATGCTGCAGAAGACAAACGAAACAAAGTGAAAGCACAATACTATCTTGACTTAGAGAAACAACTTGAAGAACAAGAAAAAAAAAAGCAGGAAGCTTATGAGCAGTTGCTAAAAGAGAAACTCATGATTGATGAAATTGTTAGGAAGATCTATGAAGAAGATCGGTTGTAAGTTTATCCTAACTTTCTTACATGCCTAAATGTTCACTTTAGATTGATCGTAGGTTTGTTGTGAGGAACTGAAACACCTAGAACAGTGCCTAATACATAGTAAGTGCTCAATAAATATTAGCTATGAACACATAAATTGGGACCAACTCCTTGTCATCTCTGTTAGCATAATTAATAAATGAATTATCTGATGATTAATAAATGCTTGTGATTGAATGACCTAAACCTTTGTTTTTCTTATATATGCCCATATCATATGTCAGAGGACATGTATTCTGATGAATTTTTTTGGTAGACAGCTTAAGTATAGAGTGCTGCAAAGCTAATGTTTGTAGCATTTATGAAATAAGATGCATAAAACTTCATTAATAGGTTAGAGGAGACTATCACAGTATTTTACCCAAAGAAAAATTCATACCTGGCATTATATTTAGCACATAGTAAGCATTCAAAATGTTTGTTGCATGCATGAATGAAAAAAACTATAGTGTTTTGCTGTGCATTATTGTGAACAAAATGAAATTACTTTTTTATATTTTATTGTTTGTGTTAAATCCGTACTTGTTACTGCTTTTCAGGGAAAAACAACAAAAGTTAGAAAAAATGAATGCAATGCGAAGGTATATAGAAGAGTTTCAGAAAGAGCAGGCTCTCTGGAGAAAAAAGAAACGTGAGGAGATGGAAGAAGAAAACAGAAAAATCATAGAGTTTGCTAACATGCAGCAGCAGAGAGAAGAAGATCGGATGGCAAAAGTTCAAGAAAATGAGGAGAAAAGGCTACAGCTTCAGAATGCGGTATTAAAATAACCACTTCTTTAACACTACTAAATTCTGAAATATTAGTTACAGAATTTGGGCCCTATAAATATTTATTTTTTAAAAAATTTAATAGTTGACACAGAAATTAGAAGAAATGCTGCGGCAACGTGAAGATTTGGAACAAGTGCGACAAGAATTATACCAGGAAGAACAAGCTGAAATATATAAGAGGAAGCTAAAAGTAAGTTTCAGAAATGGAAAGAATGATTAACATAAAGAAGAATATAATTTTGAGATGAAGCAGAAGAGAAATAGTACATTTAAATCCAACCATACTGGTAATTACATTATATGTAAATGGTATACTACAGTTAAAAGACAGAAATTTTCAAGCTGGCTAAAAAGATAGACTCAGGCATCAATTTATAAACTATTACAAAAAGCATGATGCAACTATGTTGTCTGTAATCATGACTTAAATATGAAGACACATAGTTTAAAAGCAAAAGGATGGTGAAAGATATATAACATACAGACACTAGTCAAAAGCAGGTTGGAGTTGCTATGTTAATATGAGACAAAGTCAACTTCAGGACAAGCAATTCATGATAATACAGTAAATTCATCTGGAAGATGTAATAGTCCTAAAGGCGTGTGAACCTAAATAATAAAGCTTCACAATACATGAAGAAAAACTGAAAGGAGAAATAGGCAAATCCACAATCAGAGTTCCAAGATTTTTTTTTTCCTTTTTTTCTTTCCAACTTTTACTTTAGGTTCAGGAGGTACATGTGCTGGTTTGTTACAGGGATAAATTTGTGTGTCATGGGGGTTTGGTGTAACATTATTTTGTCACCCAAGTATGAGCATAGTACTTGATAGGTAGTTGATTGATCCTCACCCTCTTCCCATCTCTACCCTCAAGTAGGCCCCAGTGTCTGTTTTCCTTCTTTGTGTCCATGTGTACTCAATATTTAGCTCCTATTTATATGTGAAGACATGTAGTATTTGGTTTTCTATCCCTGCATTAATAAGCATAGGCTAATGGCCTCCAGCTCCATCCATGTTGATGCAAAGGATGTGATTTTGTTCTTTTTATGGCTGTATGGTATTCTGTGGTGTATATGTACATTTTCTTTATCCAGTCCACCATTGATGGGTATCTAGGTGGATTCCATATCTTTGCTATTGTGAATAGTGCTGCTATAAATACACACATGCATGTGTCATTATGGTAGAATGATTTATATTCCCTTGGGTATATACCCAGCAATGGGATTGCTGGGTCAAATGTTAATTGTTTTCATTCTTTGAGGAGACGCCACACTGCTTTTCACAGTGGTTGAATTAGTTTACATTCCACTAACAGTGTATAAGCATTCCTTTTTCTCCACAACCTTGCCAGCATCCATTATTTTGTGACTTTTTAATAGCCATTCTGACTGATGTGAGATAGTATCTCATTGTGGTTTTGGTTTGCGTTTCTCTAATGATTAGTGATATTGAGCATTTTTTCATATGCTTGTTGGCTACATATATATCATCTTTTGAGAGGTGTCTGTTCATGTCCTTAGCCTATTCTTTATTTTTTAATTTATTTTATTATTTATTTTTTAGACAGAGTCTCGCTTTGTCGCCCAGATTGGAGTGCAGTGGCGTGATCTCGGCTCACTGCAAGCTCCGCCGCCCAGGTTCATGCCATTCCTGGGACTACGGGCATCCAGCACCATGCCCAGCTGATTTTTTCTTTTGTATTTTCAGTAGAGATGGCATTTCACCGTGTTAGCCAGGATGGTCTCAATCTCCTGACCTCATGATCCACCTGCCTCGGCCTCCCAAAGTGCTGGGATTACAGGTGGGAGCCACCACACCTGGCCAGCCTATTTTTTAAATAGGGTCGTTAATTTGTTTACATTCCTTAGAGATTAAGGATATTAGACCTTTGTCAAATGCAGAGTTTACAAATATTTTCTCCCATTCTGTAGGTTGTATGTTTAGTCTGTTGATAACTTTATTTCCTGTGAAGAAACTCTTTAGTTTAACTAGGTCCCACTTGTCAGTTTTTGTTACAATTGCTTTTCGAGTCTTCATCATGAAATCTTTGCCAGGTCCTATGTCCAGAATGGTATTTCAATGCATAGTTCTCATTAATCTATAGAATAAGTAGTCAGAACCGTAGGATATAGTGTTGAAAGCAATATCAATAAATTTGACCTGACATTTAGAGAATACTCCACCCAACAACAGCAGAATACAAATTCCATTCAAACATGGAACATTCACCAAGATAGATCATATTCTAGGACATAAAGGAAGTCTCAATAAATTTTCAAGGTTTTACATAATACCAGATATGTTTTCTGACAACAGTGGAATGAAATTAAAAATCAGTAATGAAAATATACCTGCAGAATCCTTAAATATATTATAATTAAACAATATATTTCTAAATAAGCAATAAGAAAAGGGGAATAAATCATAATGGAAATTAGAAAAATATTTCAAACTAAATTATTTTAAAAACAGCATATTGGCCGGGCGCGGTGGCTCAAGCCTGTAATCCCAGCAGTTTGGAAGGCCGAGACGGGTGGATCACGAGGTCAGGAGATCGAGACCATCCTGAGCTACACGGTGAAACCCCGTCTCTACTAAAAAAAATACAAAAAACTAGCCGGGCGAGATGGCGGGCGCCTGTAGTCCCAGCTACTCGGGAGGCTGAGGCAGGAGAATGGCGTAAACCCGGGAGGCGGAGCTTGCAGTGAGCCGAGATCGCGCCACTGCACTCCAGCCTGGGCGACAGAGCTAGACTCCGTCTCCAAAAAAAAAACAAAAAAAACAAACAAAAAAAAAAAAAACAGCATATAAAAATATGTGATGTGCAGTTAATGCAGTGCTTAGAGGAAAGTTTCTATCTTTAAACGCATGTATTAGAAAAAATGGTTAAAAATTAATGAGCCTATGTCTGCCCACTTACACAGAAATGTTTATGCAGCATTATTCATAATAGTCTAAAAGTAGAAATAACCCAAAAGTAGAAATAACCCAAATGTCTGATGAATGGATAAACAAAATACAGTATATCCATGTAATAAAATGTTATTCAGCTATTAAAAGAATGACAGACTGATCATGGTAAAACATGGACAAGCCTTTAACTATAAATTAAAAAGTATGTGCCTCAAGAATGTTATATAAATGATATCAAACAGTATGTAACTTTTTCAAGTTGGCATTTTTATTCAGCATAATTTCCTGGAAATTCATCCAAGTTGCTTGTGTTGATCATTTGTTACTTTTTATTGCTGAGTAACATTCCATTGGTATGTATGTACCATTTCATTTGACCGTTTGCCCATTAAAGGGCATTTGGAATGCTTCCAGTATTTAGCTCTGATGAGTAAATCTGCTGTGAACATTCAGGTAAAGGTTCTTTGTTTTTTTTGTTTTTTTTTTTAATTATACTTTAAGTTCTAGGGTACATGTGCATAACGTGCAGGTTTGTTACATATGTATACTTGTGCCATGTTGGTGTGCTGCACCCATCAACTTGTCAGCACCCATCAACTCGTCATTTACATCAGGTATAACTCCCAATGCAATCCCTGCCCCCTCTCCCCTCCCCATGATAGGCCCTGGTGTGTGATGTTCCCCTTCTCGAGTCCAAGTGATCTCATTGTTCAGTTCCCACCTATGAGTGAGAACAGGTAAAGGTTTTTGTATAAACATCAACTTTCATTTCTCTGCAATAAATGCTCAAGAATGTATTAGCTGGGTTTTGTGGTAATTGCATGTCAGCTGTGTTAACAGACTACCAAAGTGATTTCCAGAACAGCTGTAGCATTTAACATCCCCATCAGAAATGTGTGAGTTACGCAGTCTGTCTGCGTTCTCACCAGCATTTGGTATTGCCACTGTTTATTTTTTAATTTTTTTTCTCCTCTGTCCTCAGAAGCTCAACAATTTTTTATTATAGCCACTTCTAAATATCCATGTAATGATATCTTGTAGTTTTATTTTGCATTTCCCTGATGGCTAATGATGCTGAACATCTTTTCACGTGCTTATCTGCCATCCTCTTCGGTGTAAGATCCCCTTTGATGAAATAGTTCTTCGTGTCTTTTGCTGATTCTCTAATTGGGTTGTTTGTCCATTTATTGTTGGGTTTTGAGAGTTCTTCATATATTCTAGATACTAGTCCTTTGTCAGGTGGGTGGTTTGCAAATATTTTCTCCTACTCTGTAGCTTTGTCTTCTCATCCTTTTAATGTGATCTTAGAGCATGGTTTTTCTTAGAGCAAGTGTTTTCCATTTCTATGAAGTTCACTTTATCAGTTTTTCTTTTTATGGATCATGCCTTTGGTGTCAACTCTAGAAACTCTTTGCCTAGTTCTTGAAGAATTTCTCCTTTTTTTTCTAAAAGTTTTTTTGTTTTTGTGTTTTGTTTTTGTGTTTTTGTGTGTGTGTGTGTGTGTGTGTGCTTTTCCATTTTACATTTCAGTCTGTGATCTGTTTTAATTTTTGGTACAAACTATGAGACTCAAGTCAAATACAGTTTTTGCCATTGGATTTAGTCCAATTGTTCCACACCATTTGTTGAAGTGGCTGTTTCTCCAACATTGAATTGCTTTTGCACCTTTCTTAAAACACAGCTGGCATGTCTGTATGGGTCTATTCCTGTGGTCTTTATTTTGTTCTGTTGGTCTATGTATCCATCCCTCCACCAATACTACACGGTTCTGAATACTGCAGCTATACGGCAAGTCTTAAAATTTTTTTTTTCGCTATTCTAAAATTTTTTTTTTCGCTTTGCCTTTCCATATGAATTTTTGAAGAATCTCTATAAATAATTTTTGCTGGGATTTTGATAGGAATTGAATTAAATGTGAATATCAGTTTGGGGAGAATTGATAAATTCACTATATTAAATTCATGAACACAATTTGGCTCTCCCTTTATTTAGATCTTTGAATTTTGTCATCAGGATTCTCTAGTTTCAGCATACAAATCCTGTATGTGTTTGGTCACATCTAAGTATTTCATTTTTTGAGTGATTGTAAATGGAATGTTAGCTTTTATTTTGGTGTCCGTGTACTCATTGCTAGTGAATTGATATTTTTGTGTTTATCTTGTATCTTACAACCTTGCTGAATTCACTTGTTAGCTGTAGGAATTTTTTTCCCTACATAGTCAGGCATGTCTTCTGCCCAGAGGTACAGGCTGTTTCTTCCTTTCTGATCTGTATATTTTTATTTCCTTTCCTTACCTTACATGCTGGCTAAAACTTCCAGCACCACTGGCTAGAGCTATGTTGAAGAAGAGTGATGAGAGTAGACATCACCTTTCCTTGTTGCTGATCTTAGGGGGAAGCATTAAGTTTTTAACCATTAAGTATAATGTTAATTATAGGTTTTTTGTAGGTGTTCTTTATCAAGTTGAGTAAGTTCTCTTCTATACCTGTTTCTCTGAGGGCTTCTTATCATGAAGGAGTGTTAAATTTTGTTAAATGCTTTTTTCTACTGATACGATTATGTACTTTTTCTTCTTTAACCTAGTATATTACATTGATTGATTTTTGAGTATTCAACCAGCCTTGCATCCCTGTAATAAACACTACTTGATCATGGTGAATAATTCTTTTAATGTATGATCTGTTTTCTAATATTGGGTTAGGGATTTGTGCATCCATATTCATGAGGAATATTGGTCTGTAATTTTTTATATTGGTAGCAGGGTAATACTATCTTCATAAAATAAATGGGGAAATGTTTCCTCCTCTTCAGTTTTCTGGAAGAGATTGTGTAGAATTGGTGTTAAACATCTGACAGAATTCTCCGTTTTGGGGGAATTTCAAGTTATTAATTCAATCTCCTTAATAGTGATAGGACTATTCAAATTACCTTATTTCATATTTGGTGAGTTTTGGTAGCTTGTGTTTCTCAAGGAAGTGATCCATTTCATCTAAGTTGTCAAATTTATGTGTGTATAATAATTTGTAGTATTCCTATATTATCCTTTTGCTGTCTGTAGGGTCTCTAGTGATATCCTATGTTTTATTCCTGATACTGGTAATTTGTTTATTCATTAATTTTTTTTTTCTTGGTCAGCCTTGTTAAAGGTCTGTCCATTTCACTGATTTTTTTAAGAACCAGCCTTTTGTTTCACTGATAATTGTCTATTTTCTATTTTTAATTCCATTGATTTCTACAGTTTTCTTTATTATTTTCTTCCTTCTGCTTATTTTTGGTTTACTTTACAGTTCTTTTTATAGGTTCTTGAAGTGGGGGCTTAGATTATTGAGACTTTTATAGATATAGATATATATACTCAAATATAGATATTTGAGACTTTTCCTAAATGTATGCATTTAGTGCTATAAATGTCTCTCAGAACTGCTTTAGCAGCATCTCACAAATTTTGCTATCTCATTTTTATTAACTACAGTGTATTTATTTTCCTTGGCATTCCCTCTTTGGCCCATGAATTATTTAGAAGTGAGTGACCATTGTAAAATTATATTTTTTAGTATGCATGAAATTTTTCATAATAAAATGTTCAGAAAATAAAAGCTTATAGGAAAGGACTTAACTGCTCCAACTATATTTGAATTTCCCTAAAGAAGTACTGATTGTCATTGAGAGATAATTGTCTTTAAATTTTAGAGAATTTTGGAGAATGAAGGGAATATTAGAAAACTAGATATGGGTAAGTGCAGTTTTGATTTTGAGGAGGAAGTTGGAAACTGAAAAATACTTATGGGTGGTTTGGACAGCTTTTGTAATCAAGAATCTAGAATGATTCATAGTTACCATAGATTTCAGATGAATAAACTCAGGTGTGCAAAAAAAGCTTCTGTAACAGCTCTTTTCAAAGCAGTTATGTGTTAAAAATGAGTAGAGAAACAAGATGGTAAATATACAATTTATTCATGAGTAGCAGAAAACAATCCAAAGGTAAACATATTCTTTATCCAGCTAGTTTTAAAGGAAAGGACAATGTATTATCATGAAAAGCCTTATAATTTTCTTAGTTTGTAATACTAAATTTAGCCAATACTAATTTAACCAAACTCTATCACTTTTCCCTTATAAATCTGGTGTAAGGAAATAGTTACTAAATTAACTTTTAGCTGTATTTAGGAAGAAGCAGAAAAGAAACTGAGAAAGCAAAAAGAGATGAAGCAAGATTTTGAAGAACAAATGGCCTTGAAGGAATTAGTACTACAGGCTGCAAAAGAGGAAGAGGAGAACTTTAGAAAAACTATGCTAGCTAAATTTGCTGAGGATGATCGAATAGAATTAATGAATGCTCAGAAACAAAGAATGAAGCAGCTGGAACACAGGAGGTCTGTGGAAAAACTTATTGAAGAGCGTCGCCAACAATTCCTTGCAGACAAAGTAAGAAAAAGTTGTGGGGTTTTTTTGGTCATTATCATTAAACAGCAATTAGCTCATGTATCATCCACTAAACATTTACTGAGAAGCTTTATATGCCAGACAGTGTTAGTATGTTTACTAATATATATATAAATTTTCTGACCATTTTTGCTTCTAGAAAATATTTATTGATGCTTTCTATGTGCTAAACACTGGTTGGTATTGAGAACATAAAAGGTAAATAAAACTAAGTCCATGTCACCTATGAATTTATGGTCTTGGTTAAGAAAAATATATAAAAAGTAATTATAAATATGTCACGTACACATGATAATAGGTTACAGAGCTATGGATGTTTTGGTATGGCAGAGAGAGAAACAGATCATGAACACCCTGCATGCTATTTTAAGAAGGTGGGCTTTTCTAAGGGAAGCCACTGAAGATTGGAAAGCTGTATATTAAGATCTGCACTTTGAAAGACAATTCAAGTGAGAGCATTGAAGGTACATAAGAGACGAGTAAGCTTGGAGACAGGCAGATCAGTAAGTAAGTTATTATAATAATCCCAGTGACAAGTGGTGAAACCCATGCAAATGGAGAGAGGATCCACCCAAGAGATATTAAGGATATGGAATTGATGGGGCTTGGTGACCAGTGAGATCTAGAGAGGTGAGAGAAGACTTAAGGATACTACTAATAAATAATACTATCATTCCATCTTTTAAATTATTTTTTATTATTTTTATTTTAAGTTCCAGGATGCATGTGCAGAACATGCGGGTTTGTTACACAGGTATATACGTGCCATGGTGGTTTGCTGCACCTATCAACCTGTCATCTAGGTTTTAAGCTTTGCATGCATTAGGTATTTGTCCTAATGCTCTCCCTTCCCCTTATCCTCCCCTACCCCCCGACAGGCCCTTGTGTGTGATGTTCCTCTCCCTGTGTCCATGTATTACTACCATCTTTAATGGGTGACTGGGTGATATCCTAAGGAAAGAGTATAGAGGAAAAGAAATAGATTTTGAGGGGGCAAATAATTCTATTTTGTCCACCCAAAATGATTTGGGTGGCTCAGGGGAAGATTACTAGTTGGAAATGTAGATTTAAGTGTTGGAGATGGAATTACGTTTTTGGCTTTGGACACATTGATTTATGTCTCATCCGTAAAACTAAATACTTACATTCTCTCACTAGATTTTTGTGGTTTAAGAACCAAATGGATAATATGTAGGTGTTTTGAAAATTGGTAGGAAGAGAAGAATTTACTTTTAAAAGGAAGACTCAGTGAGACTTACATGACTTCTTCTAAAACTATACAACGTAGGAGTCAAAATAATGCAAATGTTTCAAATATGAGAAATTCATGGGAATACAAGTGCTGTTATATTTCAGATTGGAGCTCATCTGTTCTCAGAAGCTAAGCAGAATCAGGCCTGGTTAGTACTTTGGATAGGAGAAAGCTTTTGGAAAAGTTAGCAAGACAACTAACTAGAAATCAGACTAAAACTAAATGGAAATCAGATAAAGTCACCTAATGCATAGACACTTATACAAATAATTTATGTCTTAATTTTTAAAGACTTATAAATGTTCCCAATATGAAGCTGTCGGCTTAGTTTTGTCAGTTCGATTGGGCAGCATTTTTGCTCTGCCCCCAAGGCAAGGACAGATCTTCAAGATGAAACTCATTAACACCATTATACAATCCTGTAAGGTCTAACTGTGTTTTCTGGATTTCAGAGATATTCCTAAATAGGTATCTATAATTCTTTCTACCTCTACAAAAATCATACGTTCAGACAAAATCTGAAACTTCCCAGGAGGTAGTTTCCTACCACCAAAGCTATTCAGAATTTGTCCTAAATGGATACGTTGATTTCATAACTACCTAAACTATTTAATTTACTGTAAATTTTTCTTTTTAGGATAAACATTGAATGTGGCCTACCAGATCCTTCTTAGGAAATACTGCATTAGCCCAAATTAGACTCTACCATTGGACAAAAATCTATCAAGTTTGCTTTCCCCTGTAACATTACAGAACTTTCCTGTATCTCCTCTTTATAAGGAATGGGTGAATTAAGATAGAATTAGGTTTGAATGCAAGTACAGTCTCAAATTAACAGTGGCTTAGTAGATTACTGTTCTGTCACGTAGTTCAAGTCATCTTTTCTATATGGCCCAGAATTTTGATGTGATTACGAGTATTCAAGAGCTCTTTCCTAAGAAATACTAGTGGAATTCTCGCTTCATATCTTTTAAAATATATATATATATAAAATATATATTTTTAAAATATATATATAAAATATATATTTTTAAAATATATATGTATTTTAAATATATATTTCATATCCTTTAGATATTTCTGATCTTCTTTATTCACTTTTTGTTTTACACTGAAAACTCTTCAGCATCTGGCATGTGGTAAGCATTCAGTAAACATTTACTGTATTAGGCAGTCACTCCTTTGAGTATTTTTTCCCTTGGTAATGAAGACACTTTCCTGAAAATATTTGTTTGCCTCCTTGTAATTTTAAAGGAATAATGATAGTAAAAAATACATAGATACATGTACAGACATAAAATATATATTATCTAGAATTTTGAACTTAGTGTCATAAATAGTTCATCAGTTTTATCTAATTCATTGCATGAGTAGTGTTATTTGAAAACTTCGTATAAGATTAATGTACTTTGTGATAACAAAATTTGATCTGCATTTCCAGCAACATGAACTAGAAGAGTGGCAGTTGCAGCAAAAGCGGCAAGGATTTATTAATGCAATTATTGAAGAAGAAAGGCTAAAACTTCTCAAAGAGCATGCTACAAACTTACTAGGCTATCTCCCTAAAGTAAGTGAGATTTATCTCAAGTTGTAATCTTCATGACCTTTAATAATGAAAAAAACATGGTATTTGGATTTTAGAGTGCCTAGGTTTTGCTCACTTCTTGCTCGGTTATGAAGCAGCGATGGGATCCTGTCCAGGCACTGAACCTCTCTGGGCCCATTTCAGTATATCTACAATGATTGGTCTTGGCACATTATTAGAGGTATGAGCTTGATTTACTGAATTTGTACTTTATTTATCACCCAGGCTGAAGTGCAGTGGCAGAAGGTCAGCTTACTGCAACCTCCGCCTCCCAGGTTCAGGTGATTCTCCTGTTTCAGCCTCCTGAGTAGCTGGGATTACAGGCATTTGCCACCACATCCAGCTAATTTTTGTATTTTTAGTAAAGACAGGGTTTTGCCATGTTGGCCAGGCTGGTCTTGAACTGTTGGCCTGAGGTGATCCATCTGCCTTGGCCTCCCAAAGTGCTGGGATTACAGGCGTGGGCCACCACACATGGCATGAGTTTGTATTTTAGAGGTTCTTTTCTCCCCTTTTAGTGTATGAACTCTAAAGCTACCCTACAACAACTGTAGTACTTATATGCCAAAGCTGAGAATGTGTATGAACACATCGTCATTGGTAACAACATAGGAACATGCTTGAACTGAGTTTGAGACAGATCTGCTCTATAGTAGGAAGTTGTAACTAGTTAAACTTGATTTTTAAAATTCCAGAAGATAGTGAATTTTAACGTATACCTGAGACACACTGTGACTTCAAATAAAATAGTAACTGGCTGGACATGGTGATGCATGCCTATAATCCCAGCACTTGGGGAGGCTGAGGCAGGAGTATCACTTGAGCCCAGGAGTTCAAGACCAGCCTGGGCAACATAGGGAGATCCCATTACTACATAAAATAAAAAGTTAACTGGATGTGGTGATGCACGCCTGTAGTCCCAGCTACTCTGGAGGCTGAGGTTGGAGGATTGCTTGAGCCTGGAAAGTTGAAGCTGCAGTGACCCATGATCTTGCCACTGCACTCCAGCCTGGGCAACAGAGTGAGACCCTGTCTTAAAAAAGTAGTAACAGTTTCATAGGACACATAAACATCTAGACTCATATAAATAAGATCATCATCTTTCAGCTATAGAAATGCCATTTCGTATTTTATTCAGTAGAATCAAGTGCGTATTTTACATTCAGTCTGGTGCTAAGGAAGGAAAAATATATAAAATATATAGGTAATTATTGCCTGGCCACAGGACTTTTGATAGTCTAATTGGTTACATAGGATTAAGGAATGCAAAATGATGTATTAATGATAAAATCCATATGTAATTAATAAATTTCATAAAATAAATTATAAATTGTAGGAATGTCTTTGGGATGTGATATTTTTGTAGAGGAAATAATTGTGGAGGCAGCAGGAGGGATTAATAAACTTGATATCCAAAAATGATCTTTATACTTTAGATCCTAATGGCGCCAAATGACCTCAGTTATCCTTAAAATTCTTTAGATTGCAAGATAAGTAAATACTTAATTTTGTTTTAAAGAGCCCTTTGCAGTATACTGTAGGGGAAAAGAAAAATAGAACAGTGAAGAATTCCAGAGGGTTTACTTAAATGGCTTAGCTCCAAACCTGGATTCTTTTCTGCAAGATTGATTGATTGATGATTAGACATAGAACTGACGCATGAAGAACCAATCCCACGCATGAATCTATCGAAGCTCACCCTTATATCATATTATAGAGCTATTTAAAGAAAAGGGTAGGGTACACTATAGATGAAGTGTCTTCCTATCTAGGTAATCCAAGCAGTAGAACTTGTAGAAGAGCTCAGATTCGTATGACAAGCTCCTACACTAGAGCTGATAAATCAGAAAATTGGGTCAGTCTAGGAATAATCACGATATATGTAAAAGTCTTATTTTTTTGAAAAGTGTTGATTTTTTTTTTAAAGTTTCATTAATCTATTGAATAGATTTCATTACCTTGGTGATAACTTTACTAATCTCATGTCTTTGTCAGTCTTAAAAGCATTTAGTGAAATATTCTGGTATTCAAAAGTAACCCACAAAATATTTTTCTTGTAGGGAGTATTTAAAAAAGAGGATGATATTGATCTGCTTGGTGAAGAGTTTAGGAAAGTATATCAGCAAAGGAGTGAAATGTGTGAAGAGAAATGATATCATCAAAATTGGGTAAACCCTAGATTTTTTGTATGTTACCACTAGATGTCAGCATAACTTTTGTTTTACAGTTCGGTGGCAGTAGGAATCCATTGTCTGTTTGGATTTTGTAAGTCATCACTGAATTTATAACTTGTAAACAATTATCAGATAAAAATTAATTTTAATCAAACTGTTATTTTTTGTGCTGATAATTTGAAAATCCGATTTCTACCACACTACAGAGCATTGTTTGCATCCCCATCCTCAAGACAGTATATTTACCTTGACTAATACAGAACTCTATCCAAAAGTGAACTAACTGCCTTCTCTCTGTGTTTAGAAACTTTACTGACTCGATTTAGCCAGGGAAATAAATATTTGGAATTTTCTTTTAAAGCATCTTTTTCAGTCTACTTTAAGGGAGGAGAACTGAAAATGAAAAGAGTCAAGAATTTTATTATCTAATGTGCTTAATTGTCACGTTCAGTAAGAACTTAACAAACTCAAAAATAGCTAATAAGTCATAAGATAGCAGAATCAAAATTTAAATAGTTGCTTTATTTTACAAAATATTTTTTTCTAATAACTACATATCAGAGTAATGCATCCGTTTTATATCTCCCAAATCTAAAAAGGGAATTCTTTGAAATTATTTTGATTTCATAATCAAATATATTACTTATGAAGAGTAAAAATAATTCAAACCATTACAATAAGTAAAATGGGTATCCACCACATACTGTCATAGAGACTAACTGAAGTAGATCACTTATGAATTTCCCCATTCAAGTGTTTTCATAAATTCCTCCTCAGTGAAAGACAGCATCTTGGCAGCTTCAATATGCATCTGTTAAAAAAAAATCAGTATTATCTGATTTAGTATTAAGAGTAGGCCACCAAACAACAGGAAGTTTGTAAAAATGTGTGGATAATATATTGTCAGAATGTAAGTTCTGTTGTAGGAATGTATACTGTTAATTCCAATAAGCATGATATTTGAAATGGTAGTAAGTACATTCAAGGACCAACCTATAGAATATTTTTGTCTAACAGTAGTATTGAACCAACTTACTTTTAAGATAGATAATAATTCTATAATATTGTAATACCTGACCTTTGCAAAGAAGGAAAGTGTCAGAACTATGAATTTTTAGATAAAGCAGCAATAGTGGTTTGGAAGCAATGTTCACTCTAAGGTTTGAAGAGGCAAACAGTCCCCTAAGATAATAGTCATTCTTTAATGTGGTACTTTCTGTAGTTGAGACGTACCTATACTGTATTTGCCAGTCCCATTTTCTACACTAATTTACTTATGTGAAAATATCCACTTGCTTAGATGACACATACATAAATCTCACTATACATGTTAGATTTCATATGATTTCATATGAGTAATGCATTTTATATGAAATTCATTGCCTAAAGATGTCAAAAATTAAACATACCTAAAGTGAAAAATGCTGAATTGTTTAGTAAGAAAGGTACAAATAATATGATGATTTAACTTTAATGACAGACTCACCTTTTGCCTTTTTAAAACATCAATTAATTTTAACTGTTTCTTGAACCCTATCATTAATTCTCCTTTTTGTTTTTCTAGCTTCTTGTTTTCTGATTTTAACACTTCGATTTTTTTGTGTTCTTCATTTGCTATGTCCTACAAAAGGAAAAAAAAGTGCCATATATTCTTTTTTAATATACAGCTTTTCAATGGAAAGAATTATAGACTATCATCACAACAGTAATAAAAAGTACTTTTTAAAACTGAAATATACATTTTTTTGTAGATAAAAATTGCTTTCCATTACTGAATTACTGGAATTGGATAGCTTTTAGTCATGCTCAGGTACTTCCCATTTTTAAAAAAGTTTTAAAACTAACTCAGTTCTAATTCCAGTAACAGCAAAGTAGCTTGTATTGAACCAACATAAACTCTGGATTTGTGAATTTTAAAAAATATATTTGAAAAACATTTAAAAAATATATTTGAAGGCACAGATGAATAATCAATAGTAAGTAGAAACTGGAAGTGGTATGATCCTTGAAAGAGCAGAAATACTGGTTGAGATCCACCTTCAACTAGCTTCTCCTGAAAGCGCTTTCCAGTTCGTGGGTTCACAGAGATGAGAACTCAAGCAAAAAGTAGTAGTCTTATTGGACTGAGGAGTCAGAGAGCAGGGCTGCCAAGGTGGTACAAATTTTTAAGTAGGAAATGCTAGAAAAAAGAGAGCCCTCAAAACATGCATACGTATTTCCCTCAAATGCTTGGCAGACATCTAAATACCATTTACAGGGTGAGACATCTAGGTACCTGTGAAAGGAAATGGCTGTAGTCTTTAGCTAAGCAGAGAATTTACCCACTTCCCGTGACAAGGGGGAGACCAAGTTTGTAACCTTTTTAAAAATTGACTGGATAAGGTCTTTAGCAATTTGAGCAAAGCAGGAAAAGGGTCAGTAGAAATCATTAAGTATAGGAAGATCTATACTTGAAATGTTAAAGGAAGAAATTCATACAAAAGGAAAATGATACCAGAAGGAAATCTGAATCTCTGTACACACACATAAAAAAGATGGAGAAAAAAATAGAAATAGTAATGTGAAATCTATCTATAGATATATGTGTGTGTGTGTGTAACGCCTCTTTAAAAGATACAGTGTTGTCAGCAAAATGGTGGATTAGGAAGCTCCAGGCCTTTGCTCCCCCATTAAAAGACTGAATATATGATACACAGACCAAAGCAGCTTTGGGAGAGCTCTAGAAACCAGTCAGTCAGCAGAAGCAACCAAGAGAATGCCTAACTAAGAAAAGGCCATATTCAAAATAGTAGGAAATGTCGTGGTGTTTTTCTCACCCTTTCCCCACATACTCCCTCGCACAGCACAGTCAGGAAGAAGCCACCCAATTCCCAGTTCCCTCCCTTGGAATGGAAGGAAAAGAGTAGACTTGCTTGCAACATTCTGGTTTTTCTGGGGCCTGCCTGAGGGACTGGTATCTGTCTTGCCTGACTTAGTACTGATGGGAACAGCTGCGTCATTTGGATATCAGATTGGAAGCTGCAGAAACAGGTGATTGGTACCACTGAATGTGAGAGGTGCAGTGAGTCCACAGAACTGCAGGAACCTGGTGGCAAAAAATTATAGGCGGAGGAATACAATACAGCATCTAAATCTGTGAGAAGTAGTGAGACTTTCAGGTAATTAGGACATTTAAAAGAAGCCATGTGTATGGAAAACTGGAATTAAAACACACAGGCCCAGGAAAGACACATCCCCAGAAAAGGTTTGAGAGAACCTCAAGACTTTACTCCATGCTGATTAGTGAAGGTCTTTGCTTGCACGCAGCCAGTCTGCAAGACCGAGAGAACTGTTTTTTCAAACATCCATTTTTCAACGTTAAGATCACAAGACATCCAAAGAAACAGGGAAACATGGACCATATTAAAGGAACAAAATTAATATCCAGAAATTTATCCTAAAGAAACAAAGGCTTCTCACTTATTAGACAAGGA
The DNA here is from genome assembly GCF_000951035.1 of Colobus angolensis palliatus. Lineage (NCBI taxonomy): Eukaryota > Metazoa > Chordata > Mammalia > Primates > Cercopithecidae > Colobus > Colobus angolensis. The sequence continues at coordinate 15,350,265 of NW_012115043.1, forward strand.
CTTTAAAATAACTGCCATAAATATGCTCCATGAGCTGAAGGAGAATATTGACAACTAAATGAAATCAGGATACCTAATATTAATAAAATGAGACTATTAACAAAAATTACAAAAAAGAACAAAACAAATTCTAAAGCTGCAAATTGAAAAATTCACTTGAACGGTTCCAGCAGAACAGGTCTTACTCCTGCTGAACAGGTATAAGAAAGAATGAGCGAGCTTTCAGACAGGTCATTTGAAATGAGCAGGTCAGAGAAGCCAAAAGTAAAAGAATGAATAAGAAAAGTGAACAGCAGCTAAGGGACACCATCAAGTGGGCCAATATGTATATTAGTGTAATCTTAGGGGAGAGAGAAAAGGAGACAAATTACTTATTTGAAGAAGTAATAGCTGAAAAATTGCCAAATTTAAGGAAAAATAGATATACAAATACAAAAAGCTCCATGAACTCCAAGTAGGATAAACCCAAAGAGACCCACAGCAAGATACATTTTAATCAGTCGAGTGTCAAAGAGAAAATCTTGATAGCAACAAGACAAAATGGCTCATCACATGCAAGGGAGCATCTGTAAGATTATCAACAGATTTTTCAGCAGAAACTTTGCAGGCCAGAAGTCAGTAGGATGATATATTTAAAGTGCTGAAAGAAAAAACACCTAGAAGAATACTATATCCAGCAAAGTATCCTTCAAAAATGAAAAAGAAAGACATTCCTAGATAAAAGCTGAGGAAATTCATTACCACTATATCTTCCCTACAAAATCCTAAAGAAAATCCTTCAAGTTGAATCAGAAGGATACTAGACAATAACACAAAGCTATATGCAAATATGAAATTCTCCAGTAAATGTAAATATTTGGACAAATATAAAGCCCTGTATTATTTTAATTTTGGTTGACATCTCACTTTTCATTCTTTCATAGAATTTAAAAGATAAAAGCATAAAAAATACTATAAATCTTTGTTAATGGGTACATAACCTAAAGATCTAATTTGTGACACCAGTAACACAAGGTAGGAGAGGGGCTGAAAAGGAGTAGAGTCTTTATATACGATTGAAGTTGCATCATTACACAAAATGAACTAAACACTAAGGAAGGCAATAAGGGAAGAAATGAGAGGCTTAAAGTCCTCAAGACATACAGAAAACTGTGAACAAATAGCAACAGGCCTCCCAATAACTTTAAATGTAAATGGACAAAACTCCCTAACCAAAATAAATTGAAGAATGGATTTTTAAAAACTAAAATCCAACTTTATGCTGTCTACATGCAACTAACTTTAGATCCAGAGAGATGCACAGATTGAAGGTAAAAGGATAGAAAAAGATACAATCTGAAATTTTGTAACCAAAAGAAAACAGAAGTGACTACAGTAATATCTGACAAAATAGACTTTAAGTCAAAACTGTTAAAACATACCAAGAAGGACATTATATAAGAACATATGAGCCAAACAAAAGGGCCAGTTCAGCAAGAAGATAGATACAATTATATATGTACCAAACATTAAAGTGCCCAAATATATGAAGCCAAGCATTGACAGACTTGGAGAAAAGACCACTCTACAATACAAGTAGACATCAATACCCCACTTCCCATAATCGATAGAACCACTGGATAGAAGACCAATAAAGAAATAAGGGACTTGAACAACATTATAGACCAATTAGATTTAAGAGACATAAAAAACAGTTCTCTAACACAAAGGCATAAGAAGGATATAATGGACTCTAGGGACTTATGGGTGAAGGGTGAGAGGGATAAAAGATTAATTGGGTTCAGTATACACTGCTCGGGTGATGGGTGTACCAAAATCTCAGAAATCACCGCTAAAGAACTTATCTGTGTAAGCAACACCACCTGTTCCCCCAAAACGACTGAAATAATAAAGAAAAAATAGAATCATATGCCACAACAGACAAATATGGAGAGACAGGAAATAGATTAGTGGTTGCCTAGGGCTAGAATGTGGTGCAGGGTGTTGGGGGAATATAGAGTGGCTGTGAATGGGTACAGAGGTTCTTTTTGGGGTGATAAAATTGCAAAATTGATTGTGGTGATGGTTGTACAACTTTGTGACTACAAAAAACAACTTATTGCCGGGCGTGGTGGCTCACGCCTGTAATCCCAGCACTTTGGGAGGCCGAGGCGGGCGGATCACGAGGTCAGGAGATCGAGACCATCCTGGCTAACACAGTGAAACCCCGTCTCTACTAAAAATGCAAAAAATTAGCCTGGCGCAGCGGCGGGCGCCTGTAGTCCCAGCTACTCAGGAGGCTGAGGCAGGAGAATGGCGTGAACCCGGGAAGTGGAGCTTCCAGTGAGCCAAGATTGCACCATTGCACTCCAACCTGGGTGACTGAGTGAGACTCCGTCTCAAAAAAAAAAAAAAAAAAACAACTTATTTGTATATTTTAAGTGGGCTGTATGGTATACGAATTATATTTCAACAAAGATGTTAATGAAAATCAATGAGGAGAATAACAGTTTTCTCAAGTGCATATGGAACATTCCCCACATTTTATAAGACTGAAATCATACAAAGTATATTTTCCAATCACAGTTGATTCAAACTAGAAATCAACAGCGGACGGAAAACTGGAAAATCCACAAATATGTGGGGATTGAACAAAATACTCAAACTACCAAGGGCTCAAAGAAGAAATCACAATGGAAAT
>NW_012115043.1:15360599-15362558 GCF_000951035.1 Colobus angolensis palliatus
TGGGTGCAGCACACCAACATGGCACAAGTATACATATGTAACAAACCTGCACGTTGTGCACATGTACCCTAGAACTTAAAGTATAATAATAAAAAAATTTTTTAATTAACAATGTAGTTTATAGATAAAACATATGACATAAGCAGAAAGGTGGGGGGTAATGGAAGTATACTGCTAAAAGGCTCTTAAATTATTCATAAAACGCTATATTACTTGAAGTAGACAGTGATAAACATATATATAACAAATGCTGAAATGCATACAAAGAAGTACAGATAATGAGCTAATAAAGGCGATAAAATGGAATCTTTAAAAACGCAATTCAAAAAGAAAGGAAAGAAAACATATGGGCCAAATAAAAACAATAAAAACAATAGCTAGCTAACAGACTTAATCCCAACCATATTATTAATCATTTTAAATGTAATGGTGTAAGCACCTCAGTTAAAAAGTTAAGAGACTGTCAGATTGGATTTTGACAGTCTTTTGTTTTGACAGGATTTTGACAGATATTGAAGCAAAGTCCACTAAATGCTGCTTAACAGGAAGACACAAAGGAGTTACAAGTACAAGAACGGTAAAAGATAAGACAATGCTAACACGAACTAAAATAAAGCTTCAGTTGCATGAATATCAAATAAAGTTAATACAGGTTGAAGTCTGAAATCCAAAATGCTCTAAAATCTAAAACTTTTTGAGTGCTGACATGATGCTCAAAGATGAAATGTCCACTTTAGCATTTCTAAAACACTTCTGGTACCAAGCATTTCTGATAAGGGATACTCAACCTGTATCAGAATGCAGGAACAAAAATAAATATAAATAAATAATAAGAGGTCAATTCATTCAAGAAGATTTAACAATCTTCTTAGATATTGGGTATTAATATACCTAATAACCAAGTCTCAAAATACATGATGCAAAAATTGATAAGACTGAAAGGGAAAATAGACAAACTCACAGTTCTATTCAGTTTAGTACCCCTCTCTTTTATCACTGATAGAGCAAGGACACAGAAAATACATTAAGATACAGAAGTGTTGAACACTATCAAGCAATTTGACATAATTGACATTTATAGTATACTCCACCTAAAAAATACAGAATGCACATTCCTATCAAGGGCACATGAAATATTTACCAATTTAAACCATAATCTGGGCCAAAAAAGTATCCACGCATTTAGAATGATTCAGATAAAACCAAGTGCATTCTCTGTCCACAATGGAATTAAAAATCAGTAAGAATAGTATCTGGGGAAAATCCCCAAATATTTGAAAAATGAAATGACAAACTTTTAAAGTTTGTCATGGCTCAGAGGAAATAAAAAAGAAAATTAGAAAGTATTCTGAATAGAATAAAAATGAAAATACAAAAAATCAAAATTGGTGGGAAGTAGCTAAGGAAATTAATAGAGAAATATTTACAGTATTTAAAATGCTTATATTAGAAAAGATGAAAGGATACAAATCAACAGTCTCCACTTGCATTTTAAAAAATTAGAAAAAGAGGCTAGGCGCAGTGGCTCACATCTGTTTAATCCCAGCACTTTGGGAGGTCGAGGCGGGCAGATCACGAGGTCAGGAGTTCAAGACCAGCCTGGCCAACATGGTGAAACCCCCTCTCTACTAAAAATAAAAAACTAGCCAGGCATGGTGGCGGGGGCCTGTAATCCCAGCTACTCAGGAGGCGAGGCAGAACTTCCTGAACCTGGGAGGTGGAGGTTGCAGTTAGCAAAGTTTGCACCACTGCACTCCACCCTGGGTGACACAGCAAGACTCTGTCTAGAGGGGAAAAAAAAGGAGAAACTAGAAAAAGAACAAATTGAACCCAAAAGTAAGGAGAGGGAAAGAAGAGCAGAAATCAATAAAAAAATAGGCCGGGCGCGGTAGCTCAAGCCTGTAATCCCAGCACTTTGGGAGGCCGAGACGGGTGGATCATGAGGTCAGGAGATCGAGA
>NW_012115043.1:15363223-15363608 GCF_000951035.1 Colobus angolensis palliatus
TGTAAAAAACCGTATGCCAGTAAATTTGACAACATAAATGAAATGGACAGATTCCTTGACAGATACAAACACCCAAAACATAATAAAATATAGCCTCTATAAAGAATACTTCTATATCTATTAAAGAAATAGAATTTGAAGTATAAAATCTTTCCACAAGAAAACCTCAAGCTCAGATGGCTTCACCTGTGAACTCTACCAGACATTCAAAGAGAAAATAATACCAACCCTACAAAAACTTCTCTGAAAGTTGAGCTTCTCCAGAAGAATGATTTGGAAGTTCATTTAATAAAGGCAGCATTACCCTGAAACCAAAACCAAAACAAACGCAAAGCAAAAAACCTAAAGATGAAAATAATGTGTAAGAAAACTAAAACAGGCTGGG
>NW_012115043.1:15363768-15367555 GCF_000951035.1 Colobus angolensis palliatus
AAAAAAAAAAAAACTAGCTGGGCGAGGTGGCGGGCGCCTGTAGTCCCAGCTACTTGGGAGGCTGAGGCAGGAGAATGGCGTAAACCTGGGAGATGGCGCTTGCAGTGAGCTGAGATCTGGCCACTGCACTCCAGCCTGGGCGACAGAGCGAGACTCTGTCTCAAAACAAAAAAACAAAAAAACAAAAACTAAAACAAGACTACAGACTAAACAGACTAGAACTATGTTCCCATGTATAGAGACATTCACAAAAATGTAACCAATACTATATAAAAGAGATGATACACCATCACCAAGTGGAGTATATCCTGGGAATACAAGGTGGTTTTAACATTTGAAAGACTAAAAAAGAAAAATATAATTTCAATAGATCCAGAAAAAAGCATTTGACAAAATTCAACATTCATTCCTGGTAAGATCTCTCAGGAAATTGTGGTCAGTTTTTCTAAAACTTGTGAACTAAAAATGATTTATTTTGAAGGTGTTAAATAAATTTTAAAAAAGAAAACCAGTGAAGAATACACAAGGGACCATATGTAGTCCACAAAGCCAAAGCATTTACTAGCTGGTCTTTTACAGAAAAAGTCTGTAGAAAATCCTAAGGCTTCCAGAGTAAGTGAGTTCAGCAAAGTTGAAGATATAGACTCAATATGCAAACATAAATTGTATTTCTCCATTATAGCAACAAACAATGGGAAACTGGAATTTAAAGAACATTTATAATATCAAAAATAGGAAATACCAAGAGGTAAGTTTGAAAAAAATGTGTAAAACCTGTATTCTCCAAACTATATATATATAGATACATAGTTTGGAGAAATTGAAGAAGGCTTAAATAAACAGATATTTTCTATCCATGATTTTAAAGACACTATTAAGATGTCAATTTTCCCAAAATTGATCTATAGATTCAATGCAATGCCAATCAAAACTCCAACATGTGATTCTAAAACTTACATGGAAATGCAAAAGAACTAGAATAGCCAGTTGTAATAAATGCTCATTGGATCTTTAAAAAAAAAAAAAGGCATTTATTGGCCATTTATTGGCTTGGTTACTTGCTCAAAGCACCATATACTTCCCACAGCATTTATTGCGGTTCCATCTTAGCTTTGATAGATTATCTAAATTCGATAATTATCTAGGTTTTGCTTCATGGATTATCTAAACATTCAATTTCATTATAAAATAGGTGCACAGCTACAAGGATTACATCTTTTTTTTTTTTTTTTTTAATTTTTATATCTTTACCCTCCACTAAAGGTCTAGCAGGTACCTAGCAGGCCCTCATAAATATTTCTAAATGAATTAATAAATAATTAGAAATTACCTATTCCTAAATGAAGTAACATGAACTCTGGTGTCATATTTTAAATGGATTTCAAGACACCATCTATCCTAATGCCCTGTTTTTAGGGAGAATTCCAGTTAAACTATACTTCCATCATTCCTTCCTTCAGTGTGTTTCAGAGCACTCCTACAGCATCTGCTTTAAGTTTACTGACTTTTAATTTCAAAAGCTACTGTTACTTTAAAGCATAATTACTTATCTGTATGGAGAATAATTACATAATTACCTCTGTGGAGAAAAAGTTTATCATTTTTTTAAAGTAGATCTTGAACTTTCTGATGATGATGAGGTAATCTTGTTCTATTTTTTGGAAACCTTACTATTTCCCTGTCATATTTTCTTAAATGTATAGACTTGAATAATTTTAATTGCCTATTAACTATTATATGTCTCTTCAGAATGGGAAGCAAAGTACAAATAATTAAAATGGAAAAAATACACCTGCTCACAAAAGAAAATTTATATACAGATTAGACTCTCCAGAAAAAGTTATTGCATATCCCAAAAATCTCCCTCAAAGATAAAGCCTAGAAATAGGCAAAATAATTGAAAAATCAAAAGTATGAGATACATAGTTTTTCAGAAACGTAAAATAAGTTACATTTAAGAATTCTGACATCAGACTGGGCATGTGACTCATGCTTGTAATCCTAGCACTTTGGGAGGCCGAGGCAGGTAGATCATTTGAGGTCAGGAGTTCAAGACAAGCCTGGCCAACATGGTGAAACCCCGCCTCTTCTAAAAATATAAAAATTAGCTGGGCTTGGTGGCACGTGCCTGTAGTCCCTAGTACTTGGGAGGCTGAGGCAGGAGAATCGCTTGAACCCGGGAGGAGGCTGCAATGAGCAGAGATCATGCCACTGTACTCCAGCTTGGGCGAAAGAGCAAGACTCTGACACACACAAAGAATTCTGACATCAAAAGTCTACTTTCTAGTAAATAGTGGGCTGGGCACAGTCGCTCACACCTGTAATCCCAGCACTTTCTGAGGCCAAGGTGGGAAGCTTACTTGAGCTCAGGAGTTGAAAATCAGCCTGAGCAACAAAGTGAGACCCCCGTCTCTACAAAAAATAAAATAAATTTAAAAATAAAATTTAAAATATGATAAATAGTAATGCAATATATACACAAAATGTTATCCCACTGTGGTAATTTAAATTAATTACCCATAGTGCAGAGCTGAGGTCAGAAGTTTGTATCTTGAACACCTCTAGATTATTTTTAGTATTGATGGTTCTATTCTGAGTTGTTCACATACCAAGTTCTCATTACTTGAATTTTCAAAATGGGGGACTAACCAGGGAAACAACTTGATCCATGAAGAATGAAGAAAAGACAGGACAATAGTCCACCCTGGAGTAACACAGAGCCAGAGGATGCTCCCCCGCCCAGGGAAGCAGTGAGTGAATGTGTGATGCTGGGAAACCATGCTTCTCCCAGGGCTGTTTGTAACCTCGGGTCAGGAGATCACTTTGTGAACCCACTCCACCAGGGCTTTCAGTCTGACAGAGCTACTTGGAATCTTGGCAGAGTAGCCACTCAGGTATACGTGGAGACCCTGGAGCTTAGATACTGGGGCTTTCTCGCAAAAGTAGCTGCAGCTCCTGCAAAGTAGGAGGTTAGACCCACATACATACCCTTAAGAAAGAGAGGCTGAATCTACAGGGCTGAGCGATAGCCTGCAGGCCCCACTTCCACGACACCTCACAAGATAAGACCCACTGGTTTGGAACTCCAGCCAGCCATTGGTTAGTGGCACTGCACCTCCCTAAGAAGGAGCTCCAGAGGTGGAGAGGGAGCTCTTTTTTAAAGGAGGCATGGGGTGGGCTGCCATCTTTGCTATGTGGGCAACTTAGCCATTCCAGCCCTCCGGCTTTGCAGAGTCCGAAACAACCAGGGGCAGAAGGGCTCCCCCAGTACAGCACAGCCCCCCTCCCAAAATGTGGCCAGACTGGTTCTTTAAGCAGGTCCCTGATCCCACTCCTCCTCACCAGGCCAATTCCCCTTGGGACAGCGCTCTCAGAGGCAGAGGGGCAGGACACCATCTTTGCTATTTGGGCGACTTAGCTGATCCAACCTTTGGGCCTCAGAGTGTCTGCGGTGACCAGATACTGAAGTGGAACACGGCATAGCTACTGTACCAAAATATGGCCAGGCTGCTTTTTTCAACAGGTCCCCAAATCCCCTTCCTCCTCACTGGGTGGGACCTCCCAACTGGGGTCTCCAGCCACCTCCTACAGGTCTGGCAACAAGCCCATACCTCCCTGGGATGAAGCTTCCAGAAGGAGGGACAGGCCATAATCTGCTGCTTCACAGCCTTCACTGGTGATACCTCCAGGTTCTGGAAATTCCGAGGTCACTAGGGACTGGAGCAGGACCCCAGCATACCATAGGAACCCTATAGAAAAGTGGTCAGGGGGGCGGAGCAAGATGGCC
>NW_012115043.1:15370150-15372209 GCF_000951035.1 Colobus angolensis palliatus
AAGAAGAAAAGTGGTCAGACTGTTATGTGGGTGCCCATTCCCATATCGCCTCACCAAGAGGGTACTCTAGGCTTGAGCCTCTAGCCATCCCCTACCAGAGATATCAAGCCAGTGGCAACTTGGCAACTCCCTGGACAGAGCCTCCAGGCGCAACTGAAAGCCTCTCTGCCACTGCCTCTGCAGCTGCCCTTGCCACCCTCAAACTAATGAAGGAGCAAAGACCCTAAATCCTTTATCCATACCTCCAACAAGCTGCAGTCAACCCAAGGAGAGGAGGCCAGTCCCTCTCCCGTGGGTCTGACAACACCCCAACCCCCACTGCTCATCACCAGACAGGGAACCCCTGGCTTGGGCCTACCGCACAGACCCACCATCCTGGGTTGATTGTGCTAAGCAATTGCTGACCTGCATCTCTCTGGGGTGGAGCTCCCAGTAGACAAGCAAACAACCTCTGGTCACAACCACTACTAAGATCCCTTCCTCTGCTTCCTCCAAGTTGGGGAAGGAACATAAACACTGAGATAGCCCCAGAACTGCAGTGGGCACTCCAGGAGTGCCAAGTTGTGATCTACAGCCAGCATTCAAGCGAAGAGGAATGCACACTTTCACAGCATTAAGAAGAAACATGGCTACAACTGTGAGGAAACATAGGGGAGCCACACAACCAAGCAAGAGTCTACCAAATGACCAATAAGCCTAATTGCCAACTACAGGATCACATTCCCCAAAGTTTTAACACCAAAAATACCTGAAACATACCCTTCTGTGAAACCAGATACAAGAGGTCAGCTTCAAATAAAGACCCTGAACAAAGCATCAGCCCAGTGAAAGCATCCAGAAAAGAAATATACTGACTATATTCAATCTACACTGCAGTTAAAGGAACACCCACACACAGATGACAAAGAACTAATGCAGAAACTCCAGTAACTCAAATGGCCAGAGTATCATATGCCTTCCAAACAACGATACCAGTTCTTCAACAAGAGTTCTTAACCAGGCTGAACTGGCTGGAATGACAGAAATAGAATTCAGAATACGGATGGGAACAAAGGTCATCGAGATTCAGGAGGATGCAAAACCCAATCTAAGGAAAATAAGAATCACAATAAAGTGGTACAAGAGCTGAAGGATGAAAGAGCCAGTATAAAAATGAACCTAATGGGTCTGACAAAGCAGAGCTGAATAACACAATTAAAGAATTTCCCAATGCAATCACAAGAATTAACAGCAGAAAAACCAAGCTGAGGAAAGAATCTCAGAACTTGAAGATTGGTTCTCTGAAGTCAGACAAAAAGAAAAAAAATACATGAAAAGGGATGAACAAAACCTCCAAGAAGTATGACATTATATACAGAGGCCAAATCTATGAATCACTGGCATCACTGAAAGGGAGGGGAGAAAACAAACAACTTGGAAAATGTATTTCAGGATATTGTCCATGAAAACTTACCCAAACTTGCTGGAGAGGCCAACAGTCAAATTCAAGAAATACAGAGAATTCCTGCAAGATTCTACACAAGAAGATCATCCCCAAGACACATAATTGTCAGATTTTCCAAAGTTGAAATGAAAGAATGTTAAAAATAGCTAGAGAGAAACGGCAGGTCCTCCTACAAAGGGAATCCCATAAGGCTAATAGCGGACTTCTCAGTGGAAACCCAACAAGCCAGAAGAGATTTAGGACCTATAGTCAATATTCTTAAAGAAAAAAAAAGTCCTCAAGAATTTCATATTAAGCCAAACTAAGCTACCTAAGTGAAGGAGAAATAAGATCCTCTTCAGATAAGCGAATGTTGAGGGTTCTTGTTACCACCAGACCTGCCTTACAAGAGCTCTTGAAAGAAGCATTAAACATAGAAAGCAAAGACCACTACCAGCTAAGACAAAAACACACAAACCAATGTCACTGTAAAGCAATCACACAAACAAGTCAACCTAATAACCAGCTAACAGCAAAACAGCAGATCAAATCCACACACATCAATACTAACCTTGAATATAAACAGCCTAAATGCCCCCACTTAAAAGGCATGGAGTGACAAGCTGTATAAAAAAA
>NW_012115043.1:15372561-15384293 GCF_000951035.1 Colobus angolensis palliatus
AAAAAAAAAAAAAAAAAAAAAGTAAGACCCAAATGGTATGCTGTCTTCAAGAGACCCATCTGACATTTAGTGACTCTCATAGGCTCAAACAGATAGAGGAAAATCTACCAGGAAAATAGAAAACAGAAAAAAGCAAGGGTTGCAATTCTAATTTCAGACAAAACGTTTCAAACCAACAAAGATCAAAAAAGACAAAGAAAGGCATTACATAATGGTAAAGTACTGAATTCAATAAGAAGACCTAATTAGCCTAAATATACATGCACACAACACAGGAGCACCCAGATTCATAAGGCAAGTTCTTAGAAACCTACAAAGAGACATAGACTCTCACATCATAATAGTAGGAGATTTCAACACTCCATAGTATTAGATCATCGAGGCAGAAAATTAACAAAGATACCTGGAACCTAAACTCAGCGCTGGACCAAATGGATATTATAGACCTTTACAGAACTCTCCATCCAAAAACAACAGAATATACATTCTTCTTAGTGCCATATGGCACATACTCTGAAACTGACCACATAATTGGACATAAAACAATCCTCAACAAATGTAAAAGAACCGAAATCATACCAAACACACTCTTGGACCACAGCAAAATAAATTGGAGTCAAGACTATGAAAATTGCTCAAAACCATGCAATTACATGGAAATTAAACAGCACGCTCCTCAATGACTATTGGGGTAAATAATAAAATTAAGTCAGAAATCAAAAAGTTGAAAATAACAACAAAAAGTACAACATACCAGAATCTCTGGAACATGGCTAAGGGAGAGTTAAGAGGGAAATTCATAGCAACACTAAATGCCCACATCAAAAAGTTAGAAAGATCTCAAATTAACAATGTAACTTCAGAACTGAAAGAATTCAAGAAGCAAGAAGATATCAACCCCAAGGCTAGCAGAAGATGAGAAATAACAAAAATCAGAGCTGAAGTGAAGGAAATCAAGACATGAAAAACCAGTCAAAAGATAAATGAATCCAGGAGTTGTTTTTTTGAAAAAATTAATAAAATAGACCACTAGACTAGTAAAGAAGAGTGAAGATCCAAATAAACACAATTAGAAGTAACAAAGGGAATATTACTACTGACCCCACAGAAATAAAAACAACCATCAGAAACTACTATGAACACCTCTATGCACACAAACTAGAAAACCTAGAAGAGATGGACAAATTCCTGGACATGTACACCCTCCCAGGACTGAACGAGGAAGAAACTGAATCCCTACACAGACCAATAATGAGCTCCCAAATTGAATCAGTAATAAAAAGTCTACCAACCAAAAAAAGCCTAGGACCCAGTGGATTCACAGCCAAATTCTACCAGATATACAAAGAAAAGTTGGTATCATTCTTACAGAAACTATTACAAAAAACTAAGGAGGGACTCCTCCCCACTCATTCTATGGAGCCAGCACCATCTTGATTCCAAAACCTGGCAGAGAGACAACCAAAAGAGAAAACTTCAGGCCAATATCCTTGATGAACATTGATGCAAAAATCCTCAACAAAATATTTGCAAACCAAATCCAGGAGCACATCAAAAAGTTTATCTACCATGATCAAGTAGCATTCATTCCTGGGATGCAGAGTTGGTTCAACATACACAAATCAATAAATGTAATTTATCACATAAACAGAACTAAAGACAAAAACCACATGATTACCTCAATAGATGCAGAACAGGCTTTCAGTAAAATTCAACACCCTTGATGTTAAAAACTATAAATAACATAGATATTGGAGGAACAGACCTCAAAATAATAAGAGCCATCTATGGCAAACCCACAGTAAACATTATACTAAATGGACAAAAGCTGGAAGCATTCCCCTTGAAAACTGTCACATGACAAGGATGCCCTCTCTGAACACTTCTCTTCAATGTAGTATTGGTAGCTCTGCCAGAGCAATCAGGCAAGAGAAAGAAATAAAGGGCATCCAAATAGTAAGTCAAACTATCTCTGTTTGCTGACGGCATAATTCTATATCTAGAAGACCCCACACTCTTGTCCCAAAAGCTCCTTTGGCAGATAAACAACTTCAGCAAAGTTGCAGGGTGCCAAATCAATGTACAAAAATTACTAGCATTCCTACACACCAACAACAGCCAAACCGAGAGCCAAATCAGAAGAGCAATTCCATTCCCACTTGCCACAAAAAGAATACCTAGGAATACAGCTAACCAGAGAGATGCAAGATCTCTACAATGAGAATTACAAAACACTGATCAAAGAAATCAGAAAAAACACAAAGGGAAAAAACATCCCATGCTCATTGATAGGAAGATTTATTAAAATGCCTATACTGCCCAAAGCAATTTACAGATTCAATGCTATTCCTATCAAACTACCAATGACATTCCTCACAGAATTAGAAAAAACTATTTAAAAATTCACATGGAACCACAAAAGAGCCTGAATAGCCAAGGCAATACTAAGCAAAAAGAACAAAGCTGGAGGCACACTGCCTGACTTCAAACTATACTACAAGTCTACAATAACCAAAAGAGCACGGTACAAAAACAGGTACTGTTACAAAAACAGGCACATAGACCAATGGAACAGAATAGAGGGCCCATAAATAAGGCTGCACATCTACAACTGTCTGATCTTCAACAAACCTGACAAAAGCAATGGGAAAAGGCTCCCTCTTCAATAAATTGTGCTGGGATAACTGGCTAGCCATTTGCAGAAGATTGAAGCTGGACCCTTTCCTTCCACCTTATACAAAAACCAACTCAAGATGAATTAAAGACTTAACTGGAAAACCCAAAACTATAAAAACCCTGGAAGACAACCTAGGCAATACCATCTTGGACATAAGAATGGGCAAAGATTTCATGACAAAGAGAGAAATAGCAACTGCAACAAAAGCGGGATCTACTTAAACTAAAGAGCTTCTACACAGCAAAATAAATGATTAGCAGAGTAAACAGACAACCTGCAGAATGGGAGAAAATTTTTGCAAACTATGCGTCTGATAAAGGTCAATATCCAGCTTCTATAAGGAACTTAAACAAATTTACAAGAGAAAACCCCATTAAAAGGTGGGCAAAGGACAAGAACAGACAGTTCTCAAAAGAAGTCATACATGTGGCCAACAAGTATGAAAAAAAGCTCAATATCACTGATCAACAGATAAATGCACATCAAAACCACAATTAAATACCACCTCACACCAGTCAGAATGGCTATTACTAAAAAGTCAAAAAGTGAGGTTGCAGAGAAAATGGAACACTTACACACTGTTGGTGGGAGTGTAAATTAGTTCAACCATTGTGCAAAGCAGTATGGTGATTCTCAAAGAGGTAAAAGCAGAACTGCCATTGGACCCAGCAATCTCATTACTGGAATTATACCCAGAGGAATATAAATCATTCTACCATGAAGACACATGCACACAAATGTTCACTGCAGCACTAGTCACAATAGCAAGGATATGGAATCAAGTAATGCTCATCAATGACAGATTGGATAAAGAAAATTTGATACATATACACCATGGAATACTATGTAGTCATAAAAAAGAATGAGATCATGTCTTTTGTGGGAACATGGATGGAGCTGGAGGCAGTTATCCTTAGCAAACTAATGTAGGAACAAAAAACAGAATACTGCTTGTTTTCACTTATAAGTGGGAGCTAAATGATAAGAACTTACAGAACACAAAGAAGGAAACAAAAAACACTGGGGTCTACTTGAAGGGGAGAAGGCAGAAAAAGGGAGAGGAGCACAAGAGATAACTATTGAGTACTGGGCCTAATACCTAGGTGATTAAATATATGTCAACAAACCCTCATGACACCTGTTTATCTATGCAACCTTCACATGTACCCTCAAACCTAAAAAAAATTAAAACAAAACAAAACAAAATGGCTGGCTAGAATATGGAGAGTCATCTGTTTCATGAAACCATGTTCCTTCTGTTTTCTTAATATGTGAACTAATACAATATAGAGGTCAAATCTACAACAATTAGGAAATCCCGATACCTAGGTGGTTATTCTTCCTTTTATTTTCTTCAAAATCCCTTTAAAATGCACCAAATTGGAAATAACACTCTAATAACAGGCTAATTACTGGTAAGTCTATAAAGATGACTTCCTAACTTGTTAATTTAATAACTTCCATTAATAAATCCCAGTTATGTCATCACTGATGGCCCCTGAATATGAAAATGACCTGACCATATAACAAACTACCTCACAGATGACATCTTAAAACTCTGTAATCACTATGCCACATATTTGCCTCTCAAACATGTTAGAGGACATATCAAGGTCACTTTCAGTCTATTCCTGTTAAGTGTTACTAACTTAATCCAAAATGTATTATCTGTGTATATAATGAAAGTGGTTCCTAATTTCATTATCCAAGTCATGGTTAAATTATTAAATATTGTTCTAATTATTAAGTAGAGTCCAATGGACTATCACTTATTACCCTTTTAGGTCAATACAGAACCAAAAAGTAACCAATATTTATAGAATGTACAAAGGGCTTTCATGAACACTGGTATTTGAACTTTCACTTATTCAACAGATATTTAAGGCACCACATGCTAATTCTATGCCAAGCATTGGCTAGACACTGGAGTTACGGTGATCCTTACAAGTTCCCAGGTAAATTTTTGTTAAAACTGCAAATTCTCAGGCCTCACTCCAGACCTATTAAATCAGAAATTCTGGGGATGGGCCCCAGCAATCTGATTTAACAAGCCCTCCCAGAGATTCTGATACATGCTCAAGTTTGAGAACCACTACCCTGTAAAATAGAGCCTTACTTTATATATTAGAAAACCGAGGTTCAGAGAATAAAAGACTTGAGATACGAAAGATACTTTTTTAAAACAGCTTTTTCTAAGAGCTCAGAAAAGTGTCTGACATATAATATAGGCACCTGATAAAACGGGTTGAAGAAATTAATGTTCCAAAGAGTTGTGCCATCACCCAATTATGGCGATAGACAAGCATAGCATCCTAATACATTAGAAATGTGTATATTGCTAATGAATGTATTTCTTCTGAAAAGACAAATGTTCAGCATGACATCAAGAATTATAATTTAAGTATTATTTTTGACATGTTCATAAAAGAAGTAGTTACCAAAAGGGATCACTACAAAAGCTATTCAATTTTTCCATACCTTGTTATTTTGCCTTAATTTACTTAACTCCAGTTTATACTTTTCTGCTTCTTCTAGAGCTCTATTCAAGCGAACCTCTGTGGCACTTTGACTACTTGCAGCCTGTTTTTGCAGTCTTCTTTTATCTTCTAATTCCTGTATAGTAAAAAAGATTATGGAACATTTATAAATATATCATAGGTTCCCCCTTGATCATTTTGCAGTATCTTCCATATCCATATTCCTTGCTTTCTCTCAAACTTTACACACACACACACACACACACGCATGCACGCATGCACACATGGGGCTAGAGGCTGAACACTAAGTGTTAGAGGTCTCAAGGAATTCTTGCCCCAAATTAGTATTAGTGAAATATATCCTAAAAAATGTAGTTGTGAACTGGGCTTTCAAATTACTTTTTGTTTGGAATTTTGTCTCTCTTTATTGACTCAAGACATAGTATACCTGTCCTCTATTTTATAAACAACTCTTTATAACTGTATTTCCTTTTGGGAACCTCCCAAAAAGACCAGTGTTAAGAGAAACTCTCCACTGTTTTTCTGTATACCTGACACAGTAAATCATTTAAGAATATATTCATCACAACATTCTATATAGCCCTATAGGAAAATCCCAATTCTGAGTAGAAACAACAGATCTTATAGATTATTTTCCACATCCTGGGGTGAGTTTAGTCTTATATTTCTGCAAACATCCTAGGATATTCTGTTGCAGAGTCAACAGGCCAACACCTGAAGAAACATGAACATAGAGGATAAACTCCGAACTCCACCATAATCTTTCCCCTGTCAACCAGCTTCATCTCCTGCCAAAGATGTTACTTTTAGTAATACCAGCAGTAATTGGATCTCTCCCAAACAGCCATGGTGTTTCCCGCCTCGGTCTTTGCTTGTGCTCTTCCTCCTGCCCTGATCTCTGCCCACTCATTTTCACGTAACTAGCACCTACTGACTCAGCTAGGTTTGTACTCTAGGGCATTAGCTCCCCCAAGACATATTTCCTTTCTAATCCTCACTATCCACCCAGATTATATTAAGTGCCCGCTTCAAAGCTTGTATAGCACCTTAAGACACATTTATCATCGTATCTGCTATGTGGTACTGAAACTATCCCTTAACTTTATTTCCCCCACTATAGTTTAAGCTCCTTGAAGAAAAGAACTGTCTTAATTTCTGTATACTCAGCACTTCAGTGGGATATAAAAGACACTAACACACGTTAATTAAACTGAACTTATTTTGTAATACTAAACCTACTCTTCTTTATATCCCCTACAAAGTAAGGCCTAGCTAGTCCAGAGCCTTACTCAATAAATTGAGCAGATACTAAATAAATATTATAGAGTTGAAATGATGCAGTTAAAAATGCAGATGTCTATTTTTTAATAATTTTTTCCTGGCTATATCACTGCATTTTATTTAAAAACTAGTCTCCCTGGCTCTGAGTAATTAAGGGGAAAAACAAAACAAAACACATGCTGCTCTTTATGTAGGTTTCTAAACAAATCAAACTGTGTATGGATACCATCTGCTATCACAGCCTTCTTCACAGCTTTGTGGGTGGTAGCAACAGGAAGAGCTAGCTTGATTTATCTCACTGTTCACATAGAAAAGGCAAAGATTCTCATTAGCTACAAAGTCCACATTTCTTGCTGCCTCATTTCAGTCTTCCTTCTTAAGAATATAGAACTGAATCTTTCCTCTTGCCTGCTGATGACTCTGTAACCTATTTCACAGAAAAATGAAAACCATCCTGTACCACATGATGTCCCCTATCCCTGAATCAATACTGCCCTCTTCTTGGGAGGTGTGGGGAAAAAATGATAGCCTGAAGAATAGTAAAGTAGGAAATAAAGTTTTTCTATATGAGTAATCCACTAAACAAATTTCTACTGTTATAAAAATTTAAGCAGTTATATGTCGCTAGATAAAAATTTCATGACAAATCTGAAATTCTGAGTTGCACATTAGTTTAAAAAAAAAAAAACTAACAAAATCAAATTTAACATTAAAATACAAATACTGTGAGCTTCAGGAGGAAATGATGTACCACTCTCTCATGATTATTAAAGCATTCATAAAAGGCACTGGGGGAGAGTAAGAAAAGAGAGGGGCATGCATCAGCCACAGCAGAAGACAAAATGTAATAAATGCTCTGGGAATAACACGAAGCACCACAGAAATTCAGATAAGAAATAATCAGATGAGGATAAATAATCAGATGAGGTTTCAGAAACAAGGGGCTAAGGTAGAAAAGAATGGACTTGCAGTCAGAAAATCTGCCAGCTGTGGTAGACTTATTTCCATATCTGAAACTGTGAGTAATATTATGTATACCTAATAGGTTTCATTCATTTATTCAACACATTTATTAAGCACTTACTACATGCAGGATACTATTCTATATCATGGGCACACAAATTAACCAAATTGCCTCCTCTCATGACGTTTGCATTCTAGAGGAAGAGACAGAAGATGAACACATATTTACACATACATATATGTAATATCTGGTAGTGATAAGGGCTATCAAGAAAAAAAAGGGTAAAGGGACAGAACAATGAAGGAAGGGTATAACTATTTAAAATAAAGTGGTCAGGGAAGTCTTCCAAATGAAGTGAGGTAATGATTTAAGTTAAAATCTTGGGGAGGCCAGGCACGGTGACTCACGCCTGTAGTCCTAGTACTTTGGGAGGCCAATGTGGGAGGCTGAACACAGGAGTTTGAGACCAGCCTAGGCAACATAGGGAGCCCTTGTCTCTACAAAAAATTTAAAAATTAGCTGGGCATTGTGGCATATGTATGTGGTCCTAGCTGCTTAGAAGACTGAGGCAGAAGGATTGCTTGAGCCAGGGAGGTGAAGGCTGTAGTAAGCCATGACTGCACCACTCCAGCCTGAGCAACAGAGTGAGATCCTCTCTCTAAAAAAAAAATACAATAATCAAATAAAGATCTCAGGGAAAGAATTCCAGATAATAAGAACAATAAAGACAAAGATCCTGTAGTAGGAATCCACTTAATACATTAAAAAATCACCTAGAAGGTCAGTGTGGTTTCAGCTGAGTGACATAGGCACAGCGTTAGGTTTTGAGATATGAGAAGTGGGCAGGGCAAGCCTAGGTGAACCTTGTAAGCTTTACTTATAAATTTGGATTTTATTCTGAGTGACACAGGAAGCCTTTGGAGGATTTTAAGTGTGTATGCATATGTGTATGTGTGTGATGATCTGAGTTAATTTTTTTTTTTTTTCGAGATGGAGTCTCACTCTGTCGCTCAGGCTGGAGTGCAGTGGTACAATCTCGGCTCTCTGCAAGCTCCGCTTCCCGGGTTCACGCCATTCTCCTGCCTCAGCCTCCCAAGCAGCTGGGACTACAGGCACCTGCCACCATGCCGGCTAATTTTTTGTACTTTTAGTAGAGACGGGGTTTCACCAGGTTAGCCAGGATGGTCTCAATCTCCTGGCCTTGTGATCTGCCCACCTCGGCCTCCCTAAGTGCTGAGATTACAGGCGTAAGCCACCGCGCCCGGCTCTGACTTAAATTTTATAGGGATTGCTCTGGTCACTGTGGTATTGCCAATCTAGGAGGTTATTATAATAGTTTAAATAAAAGACAGTGGCTTGGGCTTGGGTAGAAGTAATTAATGTTTTGAGAAGTGGTTTATTCTATGGATTTTGAGGACAGAATTGACAGGACTTGTTGGTAAGCTGGATCTGGATATAGGAAAAGAGATAGATCAAGATGACTCTTCAATTTTAGACTGAACAACTGGGTGATGCCTTTTACTAAGAGAGGGAGAAGGAAGAGAAGCAGATTTGCTAAGGGCAGGGAAGCAAGAGCTTCCTTTAGGACATGTGAAGTTTAACACACAATAGAGATATCAAGTGGGCAGAAAGGAAGAGGTAAGGGTAAGAAACAGAAATGTGAGTATGAATAACATATATATAGATGGTATATAAAGCCATGGAACTGAATGAAATCATCTAAGGATTAGATATAAAGAGACTTGGGCACTCTACTATGTAAGGCCAGGAAAATGAGGGAAAATCATGACTGTGGTGCTCTAGAAGCCAAATGAATAGTGTTTCAAGGAAGAAGTAATCAACTATTTCAAATATTGCTGAGATATAAATTCATGTCAGGAATAACTGACCAAGTACAATGGACCACAACTGCAATGTGGATTACTGGTGACCTTTTTAAGAGTAGTTTCAATGGCAGGGTAGAGATGGAAGCCTAAGCAAAGTATTTACAGGAGAAAATGGCACATGAGGTATAGAGATACTGAGTATAAACAATAATTTTGGGAAGCTTCACTATAAAGGGGAGCAATGATATAGGACTGGAGGTAGATGTAAGATCTAAAGAAGTTTTAAAATAAATAAATATATGAATGATTCTATGAAATGTTTGTACACTAATGAGTATAATCTGATAAGAGTAAATTTGATTTTGCAAGAGAAAGGACAATTGCCAGTGCGAAGTCCTTAAGGAGAAGAGAGTATATGGAATCCAGTGCACAAGTGAAGGGGCCAGCTTTAGATAGAAGAGGTACCAATTCACTGTAACTGGAGTGGGGAGTGGTATACAGGCAGCGAGGTTGTAAATTTAGTGAAAGGATGATAGTTATCTTTTGATTCTGTTTCCTTAATGAAAAAGGAATCTGAGTCATGAGTCAAGAATAAGGAGGTTGGAAGGGGTGTTGGAAAGTTGAGGAAAAAAGACCAACTGTTTAATAATCATCTCCAAAAACGGTAGAGGGAATTGACTTCTCAGAAAGTGAGGGTAGAAAATGCATTGTTCTTGAGATTTGTAAATAAATTTAAGGCCGGGCGCGGTGGCTCAAGCCTGTAATCCCAGCACTTTGGGAGGCCGAGACGGGCGGATCACGAGGTCAGGAGATCGAGACCATCCTGGCTAACACGGTGAAACCCCGTCTCTACTAAAAAATACAAAAAAACTAGCCGGGCGTGGTGGCCGGCGCCTGTAGTCCCAGCTACTCGGGAGGCTGAGGCAGGAGAATGGCGTGAACCCGGGAGGCGGAGCTTGCAGTGAGCTGAGATCTGGCCACTGTACTCCAGCCTGGGTGACAGCGAGACTCCGTCTCAAAAAAAAAAAATAAATTTAAAGTAGGACTGATTAAGAAAAAATGATAGAAGAGACAAATTATCAGTATCAGAAATGAAAGAGGGGCCATTATTACACATCATACAGGTATTATAAATATAATAAAGGAATATTATGGACAAATTTAGGCCAGTAACTTTGACTTAGATGAAGTGGACAAATATGAAAAACATAAATTAGCGAAGCTGACTCAAAAAGTAGCAGAAAATCAGAATAGACTTGTATCCACTAAATAAACTGAATTGGTAACTGAAATCCTTCCAAAAGAAAACTCCAGTGCACGTGGCTTTCCTAATGAATTATATCAAATGTATATATCAATATAACAGAATAGTTCAAAGAAGACTCATACATAAATACAGCCAATTCATTTCCTTCACTGGTGCCATGGTAAGCAAATGGGGAAAGAAGTGTATTATTATCCATACGGAAAAAAGTGAACTCTGACCCTTATCACACACAAAATGAACTTGAAATAGATTACAGGTCAATTTATATATGATTTTGAGGTACACACACACACACACACACACACACACGAGCATTTCTAGAAGAAATCAGGAGAAAACTCTCATGACTTTGGAGTGGATAAAGATTTCTTGGATAGAATGGGGGAAAAAAGCACAAACCCCAAGAAAATAATATTTTGGGGAAAAAAGCACAAGCCACAAGAAAATATTTTGTAATTCATCAAAATTTAAAACTTGAAACACACTGTTGAGAAAATAAAGCCAAGTCAGATTGGGAGAAACTATTCAAAATATATATTCTTCTAATAAAGGAATTACATAGGGAAACAAAGAATTCACAACTTAGTATTTTTGAATGGGCAAAAAAATTGAACAAATACATCACAAAAAAGGATATATGAATGGCCAATAAACACATGAAAAGATGTTCAATATCCATTATAACTATGGATAACTAAAGGAAATACAAATTAAACCACAATGAGATCCTATTTCTTCCCCTCTAGAATGGCTAAAATTAAAAAGATAATAATCCCAAGTGCTGGTGATAATACAGAGTAACTCTAATTCTCATATATTGCTAGTGGGAATGTAAAATGGTACAATCACTGTGGAACACAGTTTAGCAGTTGCTTGAAAAGTTAAGCATACACTTTCCATAAAATTCACAAATTCCACTCCTAAGTATTTGGTATACACAAAAACATGTGTTCACACAGAATACTTGTACATGGAAATTCACTGTGGATTTTTGATAGCCACACTCCATAAATAAATAATATGGAGCAATACAAGGAAATTAACCACAAAACATGTAACAACATTGATGAACCTTAAAAATATTATGCTGAAGGCCGGGCACGGTGGCTCATGCCTGTAATCCCAGCACTTTGGGAGGCCGAGGCAAGCGGATCACGTGGTCAGGAGATTGAGACCATTCTGGCTAACACGGCGACACCCCATCTCTACTAAAAATACA
>NW_012115043.1:15384452-15386236 GCF_000951035.1 Colobus angolensis palliatus
AAAAAAAAAAAAAAAATTATGCTGAAGAAAAATAGCCAGATATACAAAAGTCCATATTCATGATTCCATTGGTATGAAATTTTAGATAAGGAAAATCTAATTTATAGTGAAAAAATATAGCTCAGTGGCTGCCTGGGGCCATGGTTAGAGGTCGGAGATTTATGGGGCAGGAGTACAAAGGATATTCTGGGAGGGTAATATAAATTTTCATTATCTGAATTACAGTGGTAGTTATGAGGGAATATTAATTTGTGAAAACATTGAATTATAAGCTAAAAACAAGTATATTTTATTGTATTTAAGTTATTCTTCAATAAAGTTGATTTTAAAGAAATCACTAACAGAAAAACAAAATCCAATGCTGAGACAAATTGCTTTCTGTTTTTGTATTTTAGAAAACTCCATACTGTTAGCATTAGAAGCTTAAGTTATATATAATGATTTTTAAAACGGTTGGCTTTTGCAGATTTATAAAAGCAAATCCATCAAACTCAAGCTCTGGCATTTCTGTGAACTGTACACTGAGGTTTGTTTGTATAGAGATATAAAATGAGACTTAGTAAAGAATGATTCAATCTTGAGTTCTCATGGTTACATAACCCATGAGAATTATTATGCCTACCTGGCAAGGTAGATAGGGATGCAAGCTGGAAAGTTCAGAGCCAATGGAAGTTTTTATAAAAGCCTTCAGATAGCCAATATATCATAATCGCTTAGTACATTTATTGTGAAATAAAAGTTTAAAGTATTAAACTCTTAAACAGTGATAAGATTTTGGAATAGCTGGTACTTACGTTCATTTAATTTTGGGGGATTCGAGAATTATATGATTTGTGGAAAAAAACACAGATTTTGGTGTCACAGTCTGAATCCTATTCTGCCACTACCTATATATAAACTTGGGTAATTTGCTTAACCATCAAACTCAGTTTCCCTTTGTTTTTTTTTGAGATGGTGTCTCGCTCTCTTGCCCAGGCTGGAGTGCAGTGGCGCCATGTAGGCTCGCTGCAAGCTCCGACTCCCGGGTTCACGCCACACCATTCTCCTGCCTCAGCCTCCTGAGTAGCTGAGACTACAGGCGCCCGCCAATGCGCTGAGCTAATTTTTTTGTATTTTTTAAATTAATTTCTTTATTATTATAGTTTAAGTTCTAGGGTACATGTGCACAATGCGCAGGTGTGATACATGGGCATACATGTGTCATGTTGTTTGCTGCACCCATCAATTCATCATTTACATTAGGTATTTCTCCTAATGCTATCTTTCCACCAGCTCCCCAGCCTCTAATAGGCCCCGGTGTGTGACGTTCCTGCCCTGTGTCCAAGTGGTGTCATTGTTCAACTCCCACCTATGAGTGAGAACATGCGGTGTTTGGTTTTCTGTCTTTGTGATAGTTTGCTGAGAATGATGGTTTCCAGCTTCATCCATGTTCCTGCAAAGGACATGAACTCATCCTTTTTTATGGCTGCAGAGTATTCCATGGTGTATACATGCCACATTTTCTTAATCCAGTCTATCATTGATGGGCATTTGGGTTGGTTCCAAGTCTTTGCTATTGTGTATAGTACTGCAATAAACATATGTGTGCATGTAAAGATAGCAGCATGATTTATAATCTTCTGGGTATACACCCAGTAATGGGATGGCTGGGTCAAATGGTGTTTCTGGTTCTAGAGCCTTGAGGAATCACCATACTGTCTTCTGCAATGGTTGAACTAGTTTACAGTCCTACCAACAGTGTAAAAGCGTTCCTATTTCTCCACATCCTCTCCAGCACCTGTTGT
>NW_012115043.1:15387034-15411114 GCF_000951035.1 Colobus angolensis palliatus
TACCATGCTGTTTTGGTTACTGGAGCCTTGTAGTATAGTTTGAAGTCAGGTAGCAAGATGCCTCCAGCTTTGTTCTTTTTGCTTAGGTTTGTCTTGGCAATGTGGGCTCTTTTTTTGGTTCCATATGAACTTTAAAGTAGTTTCTTCCAATTCTGTGAAGAAAGTCATTGGTGGCTTGATGGGGATGGCATTGAATCTATAAATTACCTTGGGCAGTATGGCCATTTTCACAATATTGATTCTTCCTATCCACGAGCATAGAATGTTCTTCCATTTGTTGGTGTCCTCTTTTATTTTGTTTAGCAGTGATTTGTAGTTCTCCTTGAAGAGGTCCTTCACATCCGTTGTAAGTTGGATTACTAGGTATTTGATTCTCTTTGTAGCAATTGTGAATAGGAGTTCACTCACGATTTGGCTGTGTGTCTGTTATTGGTGTATAGGAATGCTTGTGATTCTTGCACATTGAGTTTGCTGAAGTTGCTTATCAGCTTAAGGAGGTTTTGGGCTGAGACGATGGGGTTTTCTACATATAAAATCGTGTCATCTGCAAATAGGGACAATATGACTTCCTCTTTTCCTAGTTGAATACCCTTTATTGCTTTCTCTTGCCTGACTGCCCTGGCCCGAACTCCCAACACCACACCATGTTGAATAGGAGTGGTAAGAGAGGGCATCCTTGTCTTGTGCCAGTTTTCAAAAGGAATGCTTCCAGTTTTTGCCCATTCAGTATGATATTGGCTGTGTGTTTGTCATGAATAGCTTTTATTATTTTGAGATGTGTTCCATCAATACCTGGTTTATTGAGAGTTTTTAGCATGTAAGGCTGTTGAATTTTGTCGAAGGTCTTTTCTACATCTACTGAGATAATTATGTAGTTTGTGTCTTTGATTTTGTTTATGTGATGGATTACGTGTATTGATTTGCGTATGCTGTACCAGCTTTGCCTCCCAGGGATGAAGCTGACCTGATAGTGATGGATAAGCTTTTTGATGTGGTGCTGCATTCAGTTTGCCAGTATTTTATTGATGATTTTCACATAGATGTTCATCAGGGATATTGGTCTAAAATTCTTTTATCTGGTGTCTCTGACAGGCTTTGATATCAGGATGATGCTGGCCTCATAAAATGAGTTAGGGAGGATTCCCTCTTTTTCTGTTAATTGAAATAGTTTCAGAAGAAATGGTGTCAGCTCCCTTTGTACGCCTGGTAGAATTTGATTGTGAATCCATCTGGTCCTGAATTTTTTTGGCTGGTAGGCTATTAATTATTTCCTCAATTTCAGAGCCTGTTATTGGTCTAATCAGAGATTCAACTTCCTCCTGGTTTAGTCTTGGGTGGGAGTATGTGTCCAGGAATTTATCCATTTCTTCTAGATTTTCTAGTTTATTTGCATAGAGCTGTTTATAGTATTCTCTGATGGTAGTTTGTATTTCTGTGGGATCTGTGGTGATATCCCCTTTATCACTGTTTATTTTGTCTGTTTGATTCTTCTCTCTTTTCTTCTTTATTAGTCTTGCTAGTGTTCTATCAATGTTGTTTATAGACAAAATTCAAAAAGTCAGCTCCTGGATTCATTGATTTTTTTAATGGTTTTTTGTGTCTCTATCTCCTTCAGTTCTGCTCTGATCTTAGGTTATTTCTTGCTTTCTGCTAGCTTTTGAATTTGCTCTTGCTTCTCTAGTTCTTTCAATTGTGATGTTAGGGTGTGGATTTTAGATCTTTCCTGCTTTCTCGGCATTTAGTGCTATAAATTTCCCTATACACACTGCTTTACATGTGCCCTAGAGAGTCTGGTATGTTGTGTCTTTGTTCTCATTGGTTTCAAAGAACAATTTTATTTCTGCCTTCATTTCATTATTTACCCAGTAGTCATTCAGAAGCAGGTTGTTCAGTTTCCATGTAGTTGTGTGGTTTTAGGTTAGTTTCTTAATCCTGAGTTCTAATTTGATTGCACTGTGGTCTGAAAGACAGTTTGGTGTGATTTCTGTTCTTTTACATCTGCTAAGGAGTGCTTTATTTACAATTATGTCGTCAATTTTAGAATAAGTGTTATGTGGTGCTGAGAAGAATGTATATTCTGTTGATTTGGGGTGGAGAGTTCTGTAGATGTCTATTAGGTCTGCTTGGTGCAGAGCTGAGTTCAAGTCCTGGATATCCTTATTAACCTGTCTTGTTGATCTTTGTAACATTGACAGTGGGGTGTAAAAGTCTCCCATTATTATTGTGTGGCAGTCTAAGTCTCTTTGTAGGTCTCTAAGGACTTGCTTTATGAATCTGGTTGCTCCTGTATTGGGTGCATATATATTTAGGATAGTTAGCTCTTCCTGTTGAATTGATCCCTTTACTATTATGTAATGGCCTTCTTTGTCTCTTTTGATCTTTGTTGGTTTAAAATCTGTATATCAGAGACTAGGATTGCAACCCCCGCTTTTTTTGGCTTTCAATTTGCTTGGTAGGTCTTCCTCCATCCCTTTATTTTGAGCCTGTGTGTGTCTCTGCACATGAGTTGGGTCTCCTGAATAAACCACACTGAAGGATCTTGACTCTTTATCCAATTTGCCAGTCTGTGTCTTTTAATTGGGGTATTCACCCATTTACATCTAAGGTTAATATTGTTATGTGTGAATCTGATCCTGTCGTTATGAGGTTACCTGGTTATTTTAATTGATGCAGTTTCTTCATTGCATCGATGATCTTTACCATTTGGCCTGTTTTGCAGTGGCTGGTACTGGTTTTTTCTTTCCATGTTTGGTGCTTCCTTCAGGAGCTCTTGTAAGGCAGGCCTGGTGGTGACAAAATCTCTCAGCATTTGCTTATCTGTAAAGGATTTTATTTCTCCTTCACTTATGAAGCTTAGTTTGGCTGGGTATGAAATTCTGGGTTGAAAATTCTTTTAAGAATGTTGAATATTGGTCCCCACTATCTTCTGGTTTGTAGGGTTTTTGCCAAGAGATCCACTGTTAGTCTGATGGGCTTCCCTTTGTGGGTAACCCGACCTTTCTCTCTGGCTGCCCTTAACATTTTTTCCTTCATTTCAAACTTGGTGAATCTGACAGTTATGTATCTTGGTGTTGCACTTCTTGAGGAGTATCTTTGTGGTGTTCTCTGTATTTCCTGAATTTGAATGTTGTCCTGTCTTGCTAGGTTGGGGAAGTTCTCTTGGGAAATATCCTGAAGAGTGTTTTCCAACTTGGTTCCATTCTCCCCATCACTTTCAGGTACACCAATGAAACGCAGATTTGGTCTTTTCACATAGTCCTGTATTTCTTGAAGGCTTTGTTCATTTCTTTTTACTCTTTTGTCTCTAAACTTGTCTTCTCATTTTGTTTCATTAATTTGATATTAAATCCGTGATACCCTTTCTTTCACTTGATCGAATTGGCTATTGAAGCTTATGCATGCATCACAAAGTTCTCATGCCATGGTTTTCAGCTCCATCAGATCATTTAAGGTCTTCTCTACACTTTTTATTCTAGTTAGCCATTCGTCTAACCTTTTTTCAAGGTTTTTATCATCCTTGCGATGGGTTTGAAAATGCTCCTTTAGCTCGGAGTTTGTTATTACCAACCTTCTGAAGCCTACTTCTGTTAACTCATCAAAGTCATTCTCCATGCAGCTTTGTTCTGCTGCTGGCAAGGAGCTGCAATTATTCAGAGAAGAGGCACTCTGGTTTTCAGAATTTTCAGCTTTTCTGCTCTGGTTTCTCCCCATCTTTGTGGTTTTATCTACCTTTGGTGTTTGATGTTGGTGACCTACAGATGGGGTTTTGGTGTACATGTCCTTTTTGTTGATGTTGATCCTATTCCTGTTTGTTAGTTTTCCTTCTAACAGGTCCCTCATCTACAGGTCTGTTGGAGTTTGCTGGAGGTCCGCTCCAGACCCTGTTTGTCTGGGTATCACCAGTGGAGGCTGCAGAACAGCAAATATTGCAGAACAGCAGTTATTGCTGGCTGATGCTTCCTCCGGAAGCTTCATCCCAGAAGGACATCCGCCTACATGAGGTGTCCATTGGCCCCTACTGGGAGGTGTCTCACAGTTAGGCTACTTTGGGGTCAGGGACCCACTTGAGGAGGCAGTCTGTTCATTCTCAAAGCTCAAATGCTGTGCTGGGACAACCACTGCTCTCTTCAGAGCTGTCAGACAGGGACGTTTAAGTCTGCAGAAGTTGTCTCCTGCCTTTTGTTCAGCTATGCCCTGCCCACAGAGGTGGAGTCTATAGGGACAGTATGTCTTGGTGAGTTGTGGTTGTCTCCACCCAGTTCAAGCTTCCTGGCCACTTTGTTTACCTACTCAAGCCTCAGCAATGGTGGACACCCCACCACCAGCCAGGCTGCCGCCTCACAGTTCGATCTCAGACTGCTGTACTAGCAGTGAGCAAGGCTCTGTGGGCGTGTGACCCGCCAAGCCAGGCACGGGAGAGAATCTCCTTGTCTGCCGGTTGCTAAGACCTTGGGAAAAGTGCAGTATTTGGGTGGAAGTGTCCTGTTTTTCCAGGTACAGTCTGTCACAGCTTCCCTTGGCTAGGGAAGGGAAATCCCGCAACCCCTTGCGCTTCCTGGGTGAAGCAACACTCGCCCTGCTTTGGCTCGCCCTCCATGGGCTGCACCCGCTGTCCGACCGGTCCCAATGAGGTAAAACAGGTACCTCAGTTGGAAATGCAGAAATCACCTGTCTTCTGCATCAATCATGCTGGGACCTGCAGACCAGAGCTGTTCCTATTTGGCCATCTTGGAATGGCTTTTTTTTTGTATTTTTAGTAGAGACAGGGTTTCACCGTGTTAGCCAAGATGGTCTCAATCTCCTGACCTCCTGATCCACCTGCCTTGGCCTCCCAAAGTGCTGGGATAACAGGCATGAGCCACCACGCCTGGCCACTCAGTTTCCCTTTCTATAAAATGCATTTTATCTGGCATATGGCACTCAAAAAATCATCCCCATACAAAGGGAAAAAAATTATCCCTCTACAAAGGGAAAAGTATAATCAGTGTAACCTTTTGGGAACATTAACTTACTGACAAAGTACAGGTTACAATGGATAAGAAATGGAAAATGGACACAAAATGGGAATTGAAAAGAAGGGATGAATGAAAAACATTTGGAAGAAAAATTGCACAGGATTGGAGATGATGGCTAAGAACATGAAAAGAATCAAAGATATAACCAATGTTTCAAGATTATGTGAGACTAGAACAGTGATGTGACCAGAGCTTGGGTGCATAATGGTAAATTGTAAAGTCATGACAAATCAAAACATGGATGTTCCCCTGGACACTACAGCTTTTTCCCTTTACACCCATTATATATATTTCTTAGACGAATAGAAATAGAACACAGCATACTTATGTAATTACAAAATTTCTAGTAGCCACTTTAAAAGGTGAAACAGAGACTGATAAAATTAATTTTAGTAACGTATTTCACTTAACCTCATATATTCAAATATTATTTTGACATATAACCAATACAAAAAATATTAAGAGATTTTGATGTATTTTACATTCTTCATTCTGTTTTACATGAGTTTTTCAAAATCTGATTTTTACTTTACACTTACAACACATCGCAATTTAGCCACAAATGTAAGTGGCTACCATATTGGAAATACAAGTTTAGACTATTAAATACTATAATTAAGTTTTATTACTAGATGACTGGGGAAACACACTGAAGTGTGAATATTCATTCAATGTTTACACTACTCAGCAATAAAAAGAAATGGACTATAATAGGGATAAATACTGCATGTTGTATTAGTCCTTTTTCATGCTGCTGATAAAGACATACCCAAGACTGTACAATTTACAAAAGAAAGAGATTTATTGCACTCACAGTTTCACATGTCTGGGGAGACCTCACAATGATGGCGGAAGGTAAAGGCACGTCTCACATGGTGGCAGACAAGAGAGAGCTTGTGCAGGGAAACTCCCACTTTTAAAACCATCAGATCTCCTGAGACTTATTCACTATCATGAGAACAGCACAGGAAAGACCTGCCCCCATGATTCAATTACCTCCCACTGGGCCCCTCTTGCCAACACATGGAAATTCAAGATTAAATTTGGGTGGGGACATAGCCAAACCATATTCTACCTCAGGACCCTCCCAAATCTCATGTCCTCACATTTCAAAACCAATCATGCCTCCTAGGCCTCCAGGCCTGTGATGGGAGGGGCTGCCGTGAAGACCTTTGACATGCCTTGGGGGACATTTTCCCCATTGTCTTGGTGATTAACATTCATCTCCTCATGACTTATGCAAATTTCTGCAGCTGGCTTGAATTTCTCCTCAGACAATGGGATTTTCTTTTCCACTGCATTGTCAGGCTGCAATTTTCCAAACTTTTTTGCTGTTTCCCTTTTAAAACTGAATGCCTTTAACAACACCAAGTCACCTCTTGAGTGCTTTGCTGCTTAGAAATTTCTTCCACCAGACACCCTAAATCATCTCTCAATTTCAAAGTCCCACAGATCTCTAGGGAAGGGGCAAAATGCTACCAGTCTCTTTGCTAAAACATAACAAGAGTCACCTTTGCTCTAGTTCCCAACAAGTTGCTCATCTCCATCTGAGACCACCACAGCCTGGATTTCATTGTCCATATCATTATCAGTATATTGGTCAAAGCCACTCAACAAGTCCCTAGGGAGTTCCAAACTTTCCCACATTTTCCTGTATTCTTCTGAGCCCTCCAAATTTTTCCAACCTCTGCCTCTTACCCAGTTCCAAAGTCACTTCAACATTTACAGCAGCGCCTGACTCTACTGGTACCAATTTACTGTACTAGTTCATTTTCATGCTGCTGATAAAGACATACCCAAGACTGGGCAATTTACAAAAGAAAGAGGTTTATTGGACTCACAGTTCCACATGGCTGAGGAGGCCTCACAATCATGTTGGAAGGTGAAAGGCATGTCTCACATGGCAGCAGACAAGAGAAGAGAATTTGTGCTAGGAAACTCCCCCTTTTAAAACCATCAGATCTCCTGAGACTTTTTCATCATCACAAGAACAGCACAGGGAAGACTTGCCCCCATGATTCAATTACCTCCCACCGGCTTCCTCCCATAACACGTGGGAATTCAAGATGAAATTTGGGTGGGGACACAGTCAAACCATATCAAATGTTTTATGCTAACTAAAAAAAAAAATCAGATTCAAAAGGCTATATCCTACGTGATTCTATTTATGTGACATTTGGGAAAAGGCCAAAATTTAAAAAGCAAACACATCAGTGGTTGCCTGGGGCTGGGATTAGGGAAGGCCTTGACTAAATTCACAGGGAATTTTGGGGGGGCTGATGGAGCTGTTCTATGTCTCAATTATAGTGATAGTTATATTACTGCATTTGTCAAAACTCATAGAATTGTACACTAAAAAGTGTGAATTTACTGCATATAAATTATATCTAAGTGAATCTGATATTAAAATTTATTACAAGATAATGCTAATTATACAAGACCAAAATGTTTAAAAAGCAGGGTTTTTAAATATGACCATACAAAAGAAAAAGGTAAGGGTATTAATAAAGGGGGCACATTTTCTTATTTATTTATTTATTTATTTTTTTTTTTTTTTTGAGACGGAGTCTCGCTCTGCCGCCCAGGCTGGAGTGCAGTGGCCGGATCTCAGCTCACTGCAAGCTCCGCCTCCCGGGTTTACGCCATTCTCCTGCCTCAGCCTCCCAAGTAGCTGGGACTACAGGCGCCCGCCACGTCGTCCAGCTAGTTTTTTGTTTTTTTAGTAGAGACGGGGTTTCACCGTGTTAGCCAGGATGGTCTCGATCTCCTGACCTCGTGATCCGCCCGTCTTGGCCTCCCAAAGTGCTGGGATTACAGGCTTGAGCCACCGCGCCCAGCCAGGGGGCACATTTTCTCACTAAATCTCAGGATGTGCTATATTACATAATTCTTATCACATTTTACAAAGCAATCGCAAACAGCATATTTTTATTTTCACAATGGTACACTAATATAAAATGTTTTAAGCTAGGATAGTTTATTTAAAATACATTATCCCCTTAAATATGACACCAAAAGCATAGGCAACCAAATAAATGTTAGATAAACTGGACTGCATCAAAATTTAAAACTTTTATGCCTCAAAGAGTACCATAAAGAAAGTGAAAGACAACACACTGTATGGGAAAACTATTTGCAAATCATATATCTGATAAGGGACTTGTATCTAAAAATATAACTTAGAAGTTCTTATTATTAATTTTTAAAAATCCAATTTAAAAAATGGGCAAAGATCTTAAGGATATTTCTCCAAAGAAAATAGACAAATGCCATTAAGCACATGAAAACATGTTCAGCATCATTAGTTATTAGGGAAATGCAAATCAAAACCACAATGAGGTAACTCTTTTACACTTGCAGTATGGCTATAATCAAAAAGATAATCTAGTAGATGTTGGTGAGGATGTGTAGAAATTAGGACCTTCATGCACTACTGGTAGGAATGTAAAATGGTGCAGGCAGTTTGGAAAACAGCAATTCCTCAAACACAGGATTTCCGTATGACCCAGCAATTCCATTCCTGGCTATATAACCAAGAGAAATTAAAACATATGTGCACACAAAAACTTATACATGCATATTCAAAGTATTTAAAATTGTCAGACAGTAGAAACAATCCAAATAACCCAAAGCTACCAACTGATAAACAGGTAAATTAAATGTGTTATATATAACAGAATATTACTTGCCAATAAAAAGAAATAAAGTACTGATAGGTGCTGCAACCTGGATGAACCCTGAAAATATCTTAAGTAAAAGTCAGTCACAAAAGACCACATGTTATATGATTCCATGTATATGAAATTTCCAGAATGGACAAATTTATTGAGACATAAAATAGATTAGTGGTTGCCTAGGGCTGTAAGGGATTGAGGGGAGCAGGGTCAGGGTGTGGTGGCTAAAGGGTATGAAGTGTTCTTTAGGGATTATGAAAATGGTTGTGGTGATAGTTGCACAATTCTATGAATACACCAAAAGCCACTGAATTGTATACTTTAAAAGGGTGAATTACATTACATCTCAATACAGTTGTTAAAAAATATTCTATGTAAGGGGAAAGAGTTTTCAGTAAATACTAATAAAATAACTGAGCTGTCAAAATGGTATCTATACAAATGTGTAACCTTAACAATTTTATTGTATTTTTGGCATTAAGTTAGGAAAAATACTAAAATAATTACCCTTTCTACTGAAGACAACTGCTGCTGTAATCCATCACACTTTTTGTTTGCTTCTTCGAAAAGAGTCTTATATTTTTCTGCTTGAGACTGCTGCATATTAATTGTTCGCTGCTGTCTCATAAAATCTTCTTCAAATTTTTTTACTTGAGACATTAAATTCTGAATTTCATCCTCCTATAGTTATGAAATTATAGATTATGTGAAAATATATGTAAGATTTGTTATCAAAACAAAGCAGAAAAAAAGAAGTTTTATATGTTCTTTGACATTTATACACATTTCATGAAAAACAAATTACAGTCTATTTTTATCTTCAAAAATGGAAGTCAAATGTTTTATTTGCATTTAATAGCTTACGCTACACTTGTAAGACTAATATAGAGAATTCTAATTATAACAAGAATGTAAGATATTTCAGCTCTGTGAAAATTCAACATATCAGAATAAAGTTCAGTACTTATATACAATTTTTGAATTCAAAATTTAACTATGATTTATATCTAAATAAAGTTATTCAAAATGTAATTGAAATTGCTCCTAAAATGTCTTTGAATATTACAGCCTTTTAAGAGGTTTTTAAAGCTTACCTTTTTATTGCATTCACACACAACATTATCCAATTCTTCCTGCATAACACGGAGTTTGGCCTTTAGAAATCTGATCTGTGCTTCTGTGAATTTAAATGATTATATTTACTGTCTTTTGCTGAATCTAAGATGACATCAATTGTAAGACAGGCCATTACTTTATAAAGAAGAAAATACTCAAGATGGGGAGTCAAATAGGAGATATCTCTTAGGGGACACTATAGGTACTAAACAGTCCTAATGAAAAGGTCAATGACAAATAAATCCACTCAACAGAAAGAAATCACAGGTAGTATTCAACTAAGTTTGCAGACTAAATTCACACTCACCAAGGTGGTCCAAACTACATCAGAGAATTTAAAGTGTTCTCAGGTCAATAATGTCCCTGAGTGTTTGGTAGAAACAAACAAAAATCTTCTCTAGCAAAACTCAGCTTCAATCCAGTCATTGTGATTACAAAATGCCACTGACTGTAATGCAGATGCCAATTTCTGAGCAGTTAAAATGTAGTATATGTGTCTTTGAAGCAAAAAAATACACTAATACCTTACTGTCTAAGCTTTCTCCCACAAACCTTCAAGACCTATCTTTGGTATTTTACTGCCAGCAAAAGTTCATTATTCAATAATATCAGCAGTAAATCTTTGAAGTTTATAGGTCCGTAAAGTAAATAAAGTGAAAACTGAACTAAGAACTCACTCATAAGTCATTCAGTCATTTGTTCAAAATGGCATAGTAGGAATATTATAAAACAATCATGAAATTTATCTTGAGGAAACACTTGGAACTGCTCTGAGAAGTCATTAGGACAAATCCCACTAAGCCGCACACATGTGATGTGCACAGCGTAAAACATCTCCATACACACTTCCGGCTTTTTTAAGTGCCCTCAGTGTTATCATGGAGCTGATGAATTGTGGTTGGCTCTAACTCTACCTAGGTCTCTTTGGCCTCAACTCTCCTACCAGCCTCTCATGTAACTCCAGGTGAGCAGGGAATAGAGGGAAATGACAAATTAAAAAGTGTGAAGTTGACAGTAGTTGGCCTCTGGGGAAAAGAAGGAAGAAAAAATAGGAAAGCATGACCTTTCCCATTTCTTTTTCTCCCTAACTCTAACCTTAGTAACTCTACCTCAACTCTAACTCAAGGAGCAGAGTGCTCCCATGTCTAGAGGCCCACAGTACTAAACTCTGCTCCCCACTCGACCCTAGCTTTAATCTTACAAAGTAATCTGTGCTCCCAAACTACTTCTTGATCTTTTTCTCCCACACATAACCAAACCATTCCAAGCAATCACCTGAAATAAGAGAAAATTCTCCCAAAAAAGAAGACACCTAGACCAGTGACACTAAAAAGGGAACACAGGGAGGCAGTTCTAACAGGGCCATGGGACCTGGGACCATGTTCCTCTACCGAGGAACAATCAACGCCTGGGTATCACATCCTCAAAAGCATCTTAGAGAGACCTAAAGGCAACTTACTGCTCCACCTACATTTCCTTACCATAACTAGCCCTAGAAAGCTTGATTAGGTCAGTAAATATAGTAAGTGCAGAAGAAAATTGCTCCCTACTTATGACTAGTATATAACACAATAATTATTACACATACAAATTATGATTTCTCACAGAATCAGATAATTTTAAAGATAAACTGATATGGCTTGGATCTGTGTCCCCACCCAAATCTCATCTTGAATTGTAATCCCCAGTGTTGGAGGTGGGGCCTGGTAGGAGGTGAATGGATCATGGGGGTGATTTCTCATAAATGGTTTAGTATCATCCCTTTTGGTACTGTCCTGATAGTGAGTTCTCACGAAATCTGGTTGTTTAAAAACATGTAGCACCTCCCCCCTCTATCTCTTGTTTGTGATCCCACTGTGTGAGGTGCCTCACTCCCTGTTTGCCTTCCACCATGATTGGAAGTTTCCTGTGGCCTCCCCAGAAGCAGAAACTGCTATGCTTCCTGTACAGTCTGCAGTACCGTGAGCCAATTAAACCTTTTCTTTATAAATTACACAGTCTTAGGTATTTCTTTATAGCAGTGCAGGAACAGACTAATACATAAACTTTATGATCATCTAATACAAACTGCTAAATTTTCAAATGAATAAACTGCTATTACAGAGGGGCTAAGTGGCTTGCCTGTAGTCACAATTAATTGTATTATAGTTCGGCAGTAACTAGTTCATATATACTCAATTGTCTTACTTTTTTGTTTCAATAGCATAGGAGGCTCCTCATAAATTTAGTAATGTTTTTAGTTGATTGAAATTTAGTATTATTATTCTAGTGATATGCAAAGAATGAGTTAATAAGAAAAATTATATACATTAGAAAATTCATTTGATTATTTTACTTGATGCAATGTCAATTCATTTGTCCTTCTACATGTGTTGATTTAACATGCAATTAATAAAATATAGTAACAGTAAACGAAAAAATTCAGAAAAACTTTTTAAATATTGTAACAATAAGCAATGGGTATTTTAACTTAAGTTGAAATGTATTCAATCAAACCAGTAAATACAGTCTTTTTTATTTTTACTTTTTATAATGGAAAATATGAAACATAAAAGTAGGCAAGTTCAATGAACCCCATTTACCCACTGCATATCTTTAACAATGACTGACTCATGGCCAATTTTATTTCATCTATAATCCCATTCATCCCTCCCTCCACCACATCCTACTAGATTATACTGAAACAAACCAAGATATCACAATACATTTTTTTAATGTAAGAAATAGTTCCCCAAGACTTCTTCTTCTAAGTAACTGTGCTATAAAGATAAAAATAAGAAACAAAAGAAAATCTACCTGTTCCAATGTCATTACTAACACCAGAAAAAATATCATCTGTATATTCAGGTAAGCCTTCTTCCTCCAATTGCCCTTCAATTTTGCTAATTGTTTTTGCAAGGGAAAAGTCTGAGAAGTCCTCTGGAATGGCAACATCGTCGGCAGTTTGGACATCGGAGTATTTCAATTTAACACTAAAAAATAAAAATTAAATAAATATGTATGTATATACATACATGTGAACAAAATAGAAAGGTAAAAAGGATATATGCCTTTTACCCAAATAAGCAGATCAAAATTATTATAAATTTAAATTTATGATGAAATCTGTAATTGATATTAAGGCTTATATTACAAGAGACTGCTATTACACATTTTAAATTGATGATGAAATCTACTTATGATACTTTCAAGGACTATATTACAAGAGACTTAGCAGATTTTTGGTCTTTATGAATCGCATGACCACAGAGCTAGAGAAGGCTTTATGAGGCCAGATGGTCTAGACTTTGCCTCCATATAAGGGAATACCAAAACTAAGAGTGAGTACTGCACTTGGTCTCCTAGGTCAAATCCAGCCTGTGGCTTTGAAATTTACATGCCTCTGGAGAAAAACTGTACAAACTGACATCACCCTGGCCATAATTCTGCAAACAGCAAAGAAAAATACCTCTTGAGAAAGAATTACAGAGTGAAGAGCTAATAGCTCAATCAAACAACATTTTCTTCCACCCAAAGAAACACATTCTACCACGATCAATATTAACCAAAAAGTTGGATTTGATTTTTTTTTTAATGAAATGGAGAAGACCGACAAAATAAAACTCATTTCTAAAGGCACTGAGGAATGGGCCAGGTCTAATTCATTGACACATCAACAAATTTATGGTTCTGAAAGCCAAATTCACTTTTAAAACATAAGCAAATGCTTCAGAATTCTTTTCTTTTCATTTGAATTTTTTGTGGGTACACAGTAGGTGTACGTATTTATGAGATGTTTTGATACAGGAATGCAATGTGAAATGAGCACATTATGAAGAAGGGGGTATCCATCCCCTCAAGCATTTATTGTTTGAATTACAAACAATCTAATTACACCTTTAAGTTATTTTAAAAAGATAATTAAGTTATTATTGGCTATAGTCACCCTATCTATAGTGCTATCAAATAGTAGGTCTTGGTCTTCAGAATTCTATTTGAAAAATCAACTTTTTAAAACAAAAATGTGAAGTCTGAAAAAGTAACCCTTTCCAGTTAGGTATGCATGTATGTGGCCTGTAAGTTCTTTTCTTCAATCTATTGTATAGTTATTTTCTGTTCCTTATCACTTTACTCTATTTTTTCCATCCCTTTTATTTAAAAAAAAAAAAACAAAAAAGTTATTTAAACAATTAAAAGACACAAAAATGAACAAAGATTTTTCCAAAATTACAATGCAATGATCAGTTTGGGTAAGTAACAGACATATAAATGTAGTAACTGACTGAAGATGGTTGGTGCAACTCAATCCTCCACCTTTTCTAGAAAGCATCCTATCCTAGGGAGCATCTTGGGTCCCTTTTTATGCCTATAATACTAAGAACTGTCTTGAATTCTTTGTCACCAAAAACAATAAAATGTAAATTATAATTATATTACAGTCCTATTTAGAGCATGGCGAATAATTCTGTAGCTCAATAGACAAAATAATGTATGCACTTTGTCAAATACTCAAAACCTAGACTATTGAGCCTATTTGAGAGAACTAGGCAGCGATCAAAAAACAAAACAAAACAAAAAAAAACCTCAGTTGCAGTCACAGTTCTAAGAGAATAAATCACTGGAAATAACATTTATAAAAATTTTAGATTTAGAATTTTCCTTGAGAATAATATAAAATATTTGTTAACTGCTGCAAAACATTTCTGAGTAGAAAATGTTCTAAATTACTGAATGTGGATAAGATATATGCGGGGTAACTTAATGTTTAGGGTATAAAAAGATCTGGAAAAACAAACAGAGCTTAATAATTAAGAATGATGGTATTATGAATTATAAAACTAAAAAGTAAGAAATACTTTGAAAACTATACTATACCTTGAATTTGTTTTCCTTCCTTTATTTGCAGAGTGTAATTTGTTTTGAACCTTGTTTACAGGATCAATGTTTTTGGTCTTTGGCTACATTAAAAGAATTGAAAGTATTGATTAATTAGAGTCTAATCATTTGCCAAAGAAAGCAATTCTGTAACACACAGAATTGCTATTTTGCTACACAGAAAAACTGCTATTTTGATGGAATTACCAAAAATGTGTTTTCAAGAATATCACAACTGTATAGCTGGAAAAGACCTAGATAATACCAAAACCAAGAAATTCAAGGATAAGGAAAACGAGTCCTAACGATTCAGTGGTATTCAGCTAGCCAGTGGACTGTCGTGAATAAATCTGGACATTCTGACTCACAGAATTTAGTTCTCCTCACGAACCAATTATTCCCCAGGCAGGCCTTCCGTGGCCTTCAGGGATACAGTTCCCTTGGCTTAGGTCTCCATGGATGGGAAACATAGATCCCAGTATGTTCTACACCTAGAAGAGTGATCTCTACACTGTAAATATTTAAATGAACGAACAAACTTTTCAAATCACCTTTGCATATGAGTATCATTCTTTTTCAGGTCTTCGCTCTACTAGATGTAAGCTTCAGAAAAAAAAATAAGCCTCAGTTTACAAAGTCATTTCACCTAGAATTTTTTCCACTGTACCTCCAAATTATTCAGTGAAATTATGAGACAACAAAGGATTCCATTTATTATATGAGTGACATTTCATAAATGCATCCCTCTGCGTATCAATGTTTATATCATTTCTGTTGAGTCATACCCCTTCTCTGCTTTGTCTAAGAAAAGTCTAAAAAATAACCTCAGTTCTACAGAATATAATTGTATTCAAAGAAAGTTTAATTTCATACCTTAGTTTCTGAATGAAGATGAACTATCCCTTCAGATGGTAATAGAACTCTACAGACCAAAAATAAACATTATACATTAATAATAGATGACATTGAGCTGAGACAATGATATTCAACAATTGTATTTGAAAGGGAAACTATTCAACTATCAAATAGACTTTGCTATAATTCTAGTTATCCACATGTTAATTTATTTTGAATGAGTACCATAAACAAGAAAAATGCTTTGGTTAAATAATTCACCTTTGAGAAGATACACTATAATGCCAATATTCTAGTAGGAAACTAGCAAAAATTTTAATGAATGGAAATCATCAAGAGTAACTGTGGGCTATCCACAGTGATTACCCATTTTACAAATGATTCACCACAGGGCTTTTTATTATGAGCCCACTCAATGTTACCGTTCTTTTAATCCACTTAAAACACTTGGTCAGTGCCTGTTTTCCTCATTATACTGTGAACTCTATGAGGGCAGAAATCATGTCTGCCTTGTTCAATATTCTATGCCTAGTCAATTTAAAAGCTTATATGCCAGGTACTACTGGCTTAAGTATTTGTTGAGTGCATGAATAAATACATCTAAAATGCAATTTATTTTTATACACAGGGTTTTCAAAATATATTTGTAGTTTAAAACAAGGAGTGTTGGCCAGGCACAGTGGCTCACACTTGCAATCCCAGCACTTTGGGAGGTCAAGGCGGGCAGATCACAAGGTTAGGAGATCGAGACCATCCTGGCTAACACAATGAAACCCCGTCTCTACTAAAAATACAAAAAATTAGCCAGGTGTGGTGGCGGGCACCTGTAGTCCCAGCTACTTGGGAGCCTGAGGAAGGAGAATGGCATGAACCCAGGAGGTGGAGCTTTCAGTGAGACGAGATTGCACCACTGCACTCCAGAGCGAAACTCCGTCTCAAACAACAACAACAAAAAAACAAGGAGTGTTTATGGAGGTCTGCAAACGATGGCCCACAGGCTGAATCCACCCACTCATTCATTTATGTATGATCTATGGCTGTTTTCACACTACAGCCTTAAAGTTAAGTAGGTACAACACAGACTAGCCCACAAATCTAAAAATATTTGCTATCTGCCCCTTTACAGAAAAAGTTTGCCTAACACATTGTCTTGGGCATTGTATTTACATCTCTGAAAACATACCATATTAGCATCCATTATTGCTATGAAAAAACTCCATCATATCCCCTGAGAAGTCCTAACCATTGGAGAGGACATACAACTAAAATTATTTTCCATCAGATGCCTCCCACTGAGTTAGCCATGCATAAGTTTTTTCAGTATTAAATACAAAGATACACTTAGATAAATAAACCTCTTAACTATTAGAAATACCTCTGGGAAGAAAAAAAGGCTTTCAAAATATGTTAAAAATTACAGAAACTAAAGAATCACTCTCACAAATGACATGAAAATGTTTCCAAATATTATACAAATTTTAAGCGTCCTCTTTAATCTTTCTCATTTTAAATTAATGTTTGTCATTTCTTTAGTACATTTTCTGTACCTCTCATTCCATTCCCCAACACACATGCATACATATCAGTCAAAAGACATTTAAGGGTTATCTGTCTCCATCAGATTTTGCAATGATATTACTTTGCTAGTGTATTTCCATGAAAAATAAGCTATAATATGGTATTCTTACTTTTGTTTAACTCCATGAAATGTTTGTAATATGATGGAAATGACTCTATGGTAAACCATGCTTCAAGCAGACTGGAGGATATGTATACTACGTTATTAGGAAATTAAACTCTGGTTTCCCATCACATTTTTTGACAGAGTCATCCTGGGTGTTGAAGACCTATTTAAATATATTCTTCCTTATTTAGGTGGAATATCATTGTTCCAACCTGAAATGAATGGTTTCTTTACAGAATTATCTCCCATATTCAGCAATTCCCAACTGATCACCAAATGCCATGTTTTACATGGTAAAAGCCATCTGTTCAAACAGTAGTATTAAAAAAAAACTGATAGATAAGCAGAGCATTATCATCACAACATCATCTGTTGTCAGTATCATTTCAGGTCTTCAGTTTACTGGATAAACACCATGTTAAATCTTATGTATAATCCAAATTTTGGAACTGTGATAACTTAAATCTTTTTTCACAGAATATCAGAGTATTACATCTAATAAAGTGGTTTCATGTTATATGTATGCATACATATGTATATCAAAATAAAAATGTGTAATTGAGGTACTTAAAAAATACTCAAAAGCAACACATATTAACTTCTTGGAAGCAAGATCAGGTCTGTTACTCATCACTGTAATACCAGTAGCTAGGCCTGGCACTAACAGTGTTCAAAAATTATTTTTTTCAGGTTTGAGACATAATTGATATATCATACAATATACCCTTTTTACATATACAGTTCAATATGTTTTAGCAAACGTATATTGTCACATCACCACCACAACCACAAGACAGAGAATATTTCCATCATCTCAAAAAGTTCCCTTGTGTTCCCTGGTAGTCCCCTAACCCCTACTCAAGCCCCAGACAACCAGTTTGATTTCTGTCCCTAAAGCTCTGCCTTTTCCAGAGCATCAAATAAGTGGAAACATAGATTATGTATGTTTTTTAGCCTGGCTTCTTTCACTTAGCAAATATGTTGTTATTCTACTAGTAGTTCATGGCTTTTTATTACCAAGTAGTATTCCACTGCATGGATATACCAAAATTTGTTCATCCAGCCACCATTTGATAGATATTTGAATTATTTCCAGGTTTTGGTAATTATGAATAAAACTGATCTAAAAATTCACATGCAGGTTTTTTCATGGATATATGTTTATATTTCTCTTGGGCAAATATCTAGGAAGGGAAATACTGGATTGTATGCAATAATTATTTTTGAATACATGAATAATATCCCAATATTTCACATGAGCCAAATATACTGCCATGTAGGAATAAACTTCTCTTTTGTCTCTAAACCCTGTAGGGCTGTGCACCTCTTACAGCCTGCTTCTTGATCTTAGAATACTGGGAGGTGGGGTACCCATAGCTGTTTTAGTATTTTAAAAGCCACAAATAATTTTAGTCCATTCTTACAGTTTCTTTGCTGATAAAACTTTCCCCCAAACTAGTGGGTTTCTTCCTATTTAATTTCAGTCAGTTCTACATGCCATTACATCACCTACAATTCTTTCCAGAACTAATTCTTTATTTATTTCTTCACCTGACCTCTCTTTCTCAATTTAAAAATGGGTTACTTTAACACTGTCAAGCTTCTAAGGAGAGACTATAACTTTAGTTAGGTCTTTGCCGTGGGTCATTTTACCCAAATGAAAAGTTTCACTATGTGCCATTTAATCTGATTCTTGCCCTGAGAAGCCTTAATCCATTGGAAAATTTTAACAATAGTCATAAAGTCCACATGTTTAGTCTGATATTTGCCTCAAGGTTGAATTTTGATAGGCTTTTGTTCCTTATAGATTTTCTCGATTTTACCTTGTAATTCTTCAGGTCTAAAACCAGTTTACTCCACAACTCGACAATTACAACAAGGGTAATCAAGAGTGTGCTACTGGCATAATGACAGCTATATAGATCAATGGAACAGATATGAAAGTCCAAAAATAAAACCATATGTCTACAGTCAACTGATTTTTGACAAGAGTGCTAAGAACATTCAATGGGGAAAGAATAATCTTCTCAACAAATAATGCTGAGACAAATGGCTATCCATGTGCAAAAGAATGGAGGTTGACTCTTATACTACATACAAAAATTAACTCAAAATGGATCAAAGAACCTGAATCTAAGAGTTAAAACCATAAAGCTCTTCAAAGAAATCATGATTGTAAATCTTTGTGACTCTGAATTAGATAATCAGGTATTCCCTTTTATTTCTGCTTGCAAATCAGCCAAATCTTTCCCAAACTTGTCTCTTCAAGAGCACATACTGAGGCCGGGCGCGGTGGCTCATGCCTGTAATCCCAGCACTTTGGGAGGCCGAGGCGGGCGGATCATGAGGTCAGGAGATCGAGACCATCCTGGAGAACACGGTGAAACCCCGTCTCTACTAAAAATACAAAAAAATTAGCCGGGCGAGGTGGGCGGGCGCCTGTAGTCCCAGCTACTCGGGAGGCTGAGGCAGGAGAATGGCGTGAACCTGGGAGGCAGAGCTTGCAGTGAGCTGAGATCCGGCGACTGCACTCCAGCCTGGGCAACAGAGCGAGACTCTGTCTCAAAAAAAAAAAAAAAAGACCACATACTGCTAATATTGTGTTTCAGCCTCTTTCCCCAGAGAACAAGTTCATTAGACACCTGTTGTGCCTCCCAATTTACCACAGATGACAGTTTTACCAAATTCATTGCCACTACATAACATTAATCCTTTATCTTTTCAGCCTCCAATATCAGTTTCCTTGCTGGTTCCCACCTAACTGCTAAGGTAATGCCACACTTCTGAGTTTTTGTTACGCAGCATTCCATTCCCAATACCAATTTCAACATTAGCAAAGATAAGCAGGCTAGTAACCTAAAAATTCCAGCGGCTTAACCTACTCAATGCAGCCATAGTGAGGAAGAAGGACCCTTTTTTCTACATGTTCCA
Source organism: Colobus angolensis palliatus (assembly GCF_000951035.1). Taxonomy (NCBI): domain Eukaryota; kingdom Metazoa; phylum Chordata; class Mammalia; order Primates; family Cercopithecidae; genus Colobus; species Colobus angolensis. The sequence goes on from NW_012115043.1 coordinate 15,407,164, forward strand.
CACACGGTCACCCAGGGACCAGGCTAGGAGATTTTACCAATTGGAATTTTACTCATCTTCATGGCTGGAAAGTCAGCTGGAGGTTCACACACCAATTCTTGTCTGTTTTGGCTTGGAAAAGATTAACTAAACTTCTATTCATAGCCCACTGACAACTGTAAGAGACCTGGAATGTTTGGTGATCATCATTGTGTCTGCTACAATATGATTTCATAGTTTTATTCACATCAATTATATACTTTTTCCTGTTTCCTCTCTAAAGTTTTTAAAATGAGGACAAGAATATACATTTCAAAATAATATTTTGAAAATTACATGAGATAAAGGGCTTGCACTGTGTCGGATTGGTATAAGCCCCCTATATATACATTATTCTTAAAATTATAGAATTTTCAATGTTTGCATGCAAAAAGATCTTACATAGTTAAAGATCCATGTACATCATTTTAAAAGAAGGCGCTTGAGAATTTAATTTACTTACCTTAAACTGTAATCATCTTCATCATCACATGATTTCATTTGTTTTGAAACAGGCCTAGATCGTACTTCTTGCCGATCTCTCTTAAATGAGTAAAGAAAGGTCATATATCATACAGAAAAAAAACCAAACCACTAAGATATATTCAAGTGCCTCTCTGAACATTCATCATTTCAGAACTGTCCTAGGTTTCCATAACATAAAGGCACAGAATTCTAAATGCTATAGTATGAAGATAAGGTCTGTAACACTAGTTGCACCTTTCATTTGTTATGGGTTAAAAAATTCCATCCTAAGGGGAAAATGTAAGAATATCAAGGCCTTTACATAATATTTCTAATTCCGGCTTCCCCATCCCTTTAGAGTCTTCCAACTTACACAGCATGCAATAGAAATTAGAAGTAGGCACAAGACATTTTTTAAAAAATTCACTTAATGGGTAGAAAAATTTGTCTCAAATCAGGAAAATCTTCAGTGTTGAGAAGACTGTGAAGATGCTAAAAGTGAAGTATCAGGAGTAAAAGCTTTTGACAAAGACACATCAAGAAATTAAAGTGAGGCAAGACGGTAGAATAGAAGCCTACACTATTCATACCCTCTGCAGAACACCAAATTTTAACAACTACCTGCACATAAAAACATCATCATGAGAGCTAAAAATCAGGTGAGCAATCACAGTACCTGGTTTTAACTTCATATCATTGAAAGAGTCATTGAAGAAGGTTGGAGAGACTTAAATAGCTGACACCACCCCTCCCTGACTCACTCCTGCAGTGACTGTGCAGCCTGAAGAGTCTGTGCACTTGGGGGAGGGACAGCACAGTGAATGGGGGACTGTACACTGAACTCAGTGCTGCCCTGTCAGAGTGGAGAGCAAAGTCGTGTGGGGCTAAGACAGTACCCACGCATGGAGGAAGCATTTGGACCAGCTATATCCAGAGGAAAATCGCCCATCTCGTGGGTCAGAACTCCAGTTTGTCAGCAAGTCAACACCACTGGCCAAAGTGCTCTGGGGTCCTAGGTAAACATGAAAGCAGTCTAGGATACAAGGACTCCAATTTCTAGGCAAACCCTAGTGCTGGGCTCGGCTCAGAGCCAGAGGACTAGGGTGGCACATAGGGAGACACCAACTGTGACCTAGGGAAACACCAACTGGGGCACTAAAGGATTGCTTCCGCCATGCCTTCCTCAACACAAGGCAGTGCAGTTCACAACAACAAAAGTGTCTCCTTTCTTCTGTTTAAGGAGAGGAGAGGAAAGAGTAAAGAGGACGTTATCTTGCATCTTGGATACCACCTCGGCCATGGAAGGCATCCAATGGGGTGCCAGGCAGAGTCATACAGCCACCATTACAAGCCCTAGCGCCTGAATGACATTTCTAGACACACCCTGGGCCAAGAGGGAACCTGCTGCCTTGAAGGGAAGGACCTAGTTCTGACAGCGTTCATCACCTGCTGACTAAAGGGACCTTGGGCCTCAAATAACCAGCAGCAATACCAAGGTATTAATAGCAGGCCATGGCCCTTGGGCTCTGAGACACGCTGACTTCAGGGGTGGCCCAGCACATTCCCAGTTATAGTGGCTACAGTGAAAGACTCCTTCTGCTTGTGAAAGCAGAGGGAAAAGTAAAGGGACTTTTGTCTTGCACCTTAAGTACCAGCACAGCCACAGCAGGGCAGAGCACCAAGTGGACTCTTGGGGTCCCTGATTCTAGGATTTGACTCTTAGACAACATTTCTAGACTTGCCCAGGGCCAGAGGGGAGCCCATTCCCTTGAAGGGTGAGTCCCAGGCCTGGTAATATTCACCACAACCTGACTGAAAAGCCCTTGGGCTTTAAGTGAACACTAGCAGTGGCCTGGCAAAACCTTGCTATGGACTGGTGGTGGTAGTGACCACAAGGAGAGGCTCCTCTGCCTGTGGAAAGGGGAGGGGAGAGTGTGAAGGACTTTATGTTGTAGTCTGAGTGCCAGCTTAGCCACAGAACACTAGAGCACCAGATAAATTCCTAAGATTTCTAACTTCAATCTCTGACTACTAGACAGCATCTCTGGACCCACCCAGGGCCTGGGGGAACTCGCCACCCTGAAGGAAAGGACACAAACCTGGCTGGCCTCATCACCTGCTGATTGTAGAGCTCTAGGGCCTTGAGTCAATATAGGTGGTAGCCAGGTAGTGTTTATAGCAAGTTGTGGGCAAGATCCAGTGCTGTTCCGGCTTCAGGTTTGACCCGGCACAATCCCAGTGGTGCTGGGTACAGGGGTGCTTGCATCACCACACCCCTAGTTTCAGACAGCTCAGCACAGAAAGAAAGAGACTCCGTTTGTCTGGGAGAAAATAAAGGAAGAGAAAGAGTCTCTGTCTGGTAACCCAGAGAATTCTTCCAGATTTTATCCAAGACCACCAAGGCCTCTACAAGTCGGCAAGAACCCCAGTGATATTGGGGAGGGGACCCAAGTCCCTTTAAATAACTGGAAAGCCTTCTCAAGAAAAACTGGCACAAATAGGCCCAGACTGTGAAGAGTACAATACTTAACTCTTCAATGCCTACACACTGACAAACATCTACAAGCATCAAGATCATCCAGGAAAACATGGCTTTGCCAAATGAACTAAATAAGATACCAGTGACCAATCCTGGAAAAACAGAGACATGTGACCTTTCAGACAATGAATTCAAAAGAGCTGTTTTGAGAAAGCTCGAAGAATCTCAACGGAAAAGGAGTTCAAAATTCTATCAGATAAATTTAACAAAGAGATTGAAATAATTAAAAAGAACCAAGCAGAAATTCTGTAGTTAAAAATGCACCTGACATACTGAAGACTGCATCAGAGTCTCTTAATAGCAGAACCAATCAAGCAGAAGAATTAGTAATCCTGAAGACATGCTATTTGAAATACAAAGGAGACAAAAGAAAAAAGAATGAAGCATGCCTACAACATCTAGAAAATAAGCTCAAAGGGACAAATATAAGAGTCATTGGTCTTAAAGAAGAGGCAGAAAGAGAGATAGAGGTAGAAAGTTTATTTGAAGGGATAATATCAAAGAGCTTCCCAAACCTAGAGAAAGTTATCAATTTTCAAATAAAAGAAGATTATAGAACACCAAGCAGATTTAACACAAAAAAGACTACCTCAAGGCATTTTATAATCAAACTCCCAAAGGTCAAGGATAAAGGATCCTAAAAACAGCAAGAGAATGATTGCCATTCTAACTGGTGTGAGATGGTATCTCATTGTGGTTTTGATTTGCATTTCTCTGATGGCCAGTGATGATGAGCATTTTTTTTTTTTTATGTGTCTGTTGGCTGTATGAATGTCTTGTTTTGAGAAATGTCTGTTCATATCCTTTGCCCACTTTTTAATGGGGTTGTATGTTTTTTTCTTGTAAATTTGTTTGAGTTCTTTGTAGATTCTGGATATTAGCCCTTTGTCAGATGAGTAGACTGCAAAAATTTTCTCCCATTCTGTAGG
>NW_012115043.1:15412414-15418042 GCF_000951035.1 Colobus angolensis palliatus
CACAAGTATACATATGTAACAAACCTGCACGTTATGCACATGTACCCTAGAACTTAAAGTATAATAATAAAATAAAAATAAAAATAAAAAAACAGCAAGAGAAATGAAATAAACAACATACAAAGAAGCTCCAATACATCTAGTAGCAGACTTCTCAGTGGAAACCATACAGACCAGGAAAGAGTGGCATGACATATTTAAAGGGCTGAAGAAAAAAAAATCTTTTACCTTAGGATAGTATATCTAGCAAAAATATCCTTCAAACATTAAAGAGAATAACAGATCTTCCCAGAAAAACAAAAGCTGAGGCATTCCATCAACACTAGACCTGTCCCACAAGAAATGCTAAAGGTAGTTCTTTAATCTAAAAGAAAAGGATGTTAATGAGCAAGAAGAAATCATCTGAAGGTACAAAACTCACTGGTAATAGTAAACATACAGAAAAACACAGAATATTATAACACTGTAATTGAGTGTAAACCACTCTTAAGTAGAAAGACTAAATGATGAACCAATTAAAAATAATAACTACAACAACTTTTTAAGACATAGACAGTACAAGAAGACAGAAACAGTAACAAGTTAAAAACTAGGGAGAAAAAAGTGTAGAGCTTGTATTAGTTTTCTTTTTGCATGTTTGTTTATGCAATCAGTGTCAAGCTGTCATCAGCTTTAAACAATGGGTTATAAGATAGTATTTGCAAGCCTCACAGTAACCTCAAGTCAAAAAAACATACAATGACCACACAAAAAATAAAAATCAGGAAATTAAATTATACCACAAGAGAAAATCACTTTCAATAAAAAGAAGACAGGAAGGAATACCACAAGATAACTGGAAAACAAATAATGAAATGGCAGGATTAAGGCCCTTATCAGTAATAACATTGAATGTAAATGGACTAATCTCTTCAATCAAAAGACGGACTGGTTTAATGGATGATAAAACAAGACCCTATGATCTGTTGCTTACAAGAAACATACTTCACTTATAAAGATATATATAGACTGAAAATAAAAAGGGTAGAAAAAGATATTCTACGCCAAAAAGAAAAAAAAAGCAGGAGAACCTATACTTAGACAAAATAGATTTCAAAACAAAAACTGTAAGAAGAGACAAAGAAGGTCATTATATAATGCTAAACAGGTCAATCCAGCAACAGGATATAATGATTGTATATATATGCACACAACACTAGAGCACCCAGGTACATAAAGCAAATATTATTTGAGTTAAAGAGAGAGCTAGACCACAATACAATAATAGCTGGAGACTTCAGCACCCACTTTTGGCACTGGACAGATTTCCCAGAAAGAAACTCAACAAACATCAGACTGAATCTGCACTACAGAACAAGTGGTCCCAATAGACATTTACAGAACATTTCATCCACAGGCTACAGATACACATTATTCTCCTCAGCATGAATATCATTCTCAAGGACAGACCATATGTTAGGTCACAAAACAAGCTGTAAAATATTTTAAAAACTGAAATAATATCAAGCATCTTCTCTGACCACATGGAATAAAACTAGACATTAATAACCAGAACTTTAGAAACTATACAAAGACACAGAAATTAGATGACATGCACCTAAATTACCAGTGGGTAAATGAAGAAAATAAGAAGGAAGTTGAGAAATTTCTTGAAACAAATGATAATGAAAACACAACATGCCAAGATCTATGGGATATAGTGAAAGCAGTACTAAGAGGGAAATTTATGCAGCTGTAAGTGCCTACAACAAAAAAGAACAAAAACTTCAAATAAATGACTTAGCAATGCATCTTTTCTTCCCCCCTTTTTTTTTGTTTGTTTGTTTGTTAGTTTGAGACAGAGAGAAACTCTGATGCCCAGGCTGTAGTGCAGTGGCATGATCATGGCTCACTACAGACTGGACCTTCCTGGGCTCAACCATCCTCCCTCCTCAGCCCCCCAAGTAGTTGGAACTACAGGCGTGCACCACCACATCTGACTAATTTGTATTTTTTTCTAGAGATGGACTTTCACCATGTTGCCCAGGCTGGTCTCAAACTTCCGGGTTCAAGTTGTATGCCTTGGCCTCCCAAAGTGCTGGGATTACAGGCATCAGCCACCACATCCAGCCAGCAATGCATCTTAAAGAACAGAAAAGCAAAAGCAAACCAAACCCAAAATTAGTAGAAGACAAGAAATGAAGATTAGAGCATTTGAGATTAGAGCATAGAGAATTTGAAATGAAGAAAAGATTGATGAAACAAAAAGTTTGTTTTTTTTAAGATAAGCAAAATTAATACACCAACAAAGAAAATAAGGGAGACGACCCAAATAAATAAAATTAGAGATTAAAAAGGAGGCATTACAACTGACAATGCAGAAATTCAAAGGCTCATTAATGGCTATTATGAGCAACTATATGTCAATAAATTGGAAAATCTAGAGGAAACAGATAAACTCCTAGACACATACATACAACCTACCAAGATTGAACCATGAAGAAATCCAAAACCTAAACAGAACAATAATAAGTAATAAGATTGAAGCCACAATAAAAAAAATTTTCCCAGTAAAGAAAAGATTTGATGGCTGCACTGTGAATTCTATCGAACATTTAAAGAAGAACTAATACCAAACCAACTCAAACTATTCCAAAAATTGGAGGCAGAGGGACTACTTCCAAACTCATTTTATGAGGCTAGTATTACCCTGATACCAAAACCAAAGACACATCAAAAAAAGAAAACTACGTGCCAATATCTCTAATGAATATTGATGTAAAAATCCTCAAAAAATACTAACAAACAGAATTCAGTAATATATTAAAAAGATCATTTGTCATGACCATGTGGGATTTACCACAGGGATACAAGGAGGGTTCAGCATACACAAATCAATCAATGTGATACATCATATCAACAGAAGGAAGGACAAAAACCATATAATCATTTCAACTGATCCTGGAAAAGCATTTGATAAAATTCAACATCCCTTCATGGTAAACACACTTCAAAAATTGGGTATAAAAGGAACAGACCTCAATATAATAAAAGCCATATATGACAGACCCACAGCTAGTGTAATACCGAATGGGAAAAACTGACCATCTTTCCTTTAAGATCTGGCCTACTTTCACCACTGTTATTCAACATAGTACTGAAAGTACTAACTAGAGCAATCAGACAAGATAAAGAAATAAAGGGCATCCAAATCAGAAGGAAGAAGTCAATTTATCCTGATTTGCAGATGATATGCTCTTATATTTGGAAAAACCGAAGACTCCACCAAAAACTATTAGAAATGATAAACTCAGTAAAGTTGCAGGATACAAGATCAACATACAAAAATCAGTAGTGTTTCTGTATGTCAACAATCTGAAAAAGAAATAAAAAAGTAATCCCATTTAAAACAGCCACAAATAAAATACCTAGGACTTAATATAACCAAAGCAGTAGAATATCTCTACAACAAAAACTGTAAAACATTAATGAAAGAATTTGAAGAGGACACAAAAAAATGGAAAGATATTCCATGTTCATGGATTAGAAAAATCAATATTGTTAAAATGTTCATACTACCCAAAGCAATCTACAGATTCAATGCAACCCCTTGCAAAATACCAATCACATTTTCACAGAAATAGAAAAAACAATCCTAAAATGTATGTGGAACCACAACAGACTCAGAATAGCCAATGCTACCCTAAGCAAAAAGAACAAAACTGGAGAAATCACATTACCTGGCTTCAAATTATACTATGGTACTATAGTAACCAAAACATCAGAGTACTGGCATAAAAACAAACACACACACCAATGGAACAGAATAGAGAAAATCCAGAAACAAATCCATACACCTACAGTGAATTCATTTTTGACAAGGTTGCCAAGAACATACACAAAGGGAAAACGGAATATCCACATGCAGAAGAACGAGACTAGACCCCTACCTCTTGCCATATACAAATATCAAATCAAAATGGATTAAATACTTAAATCTAAGATCTCAAAGCGATGAAATTACTATAAGAAAACATTGAGGAAACTCTCCAGGACATTGGAGACAAAGATTTCTTGAGTAATACCCCACAAGCAAAGATCACCAAAGCAAAAATGGACAAAAGGGATCAAATAAAGTTAAAAAGCTTCTGCACAGTGAAGGAAACAATAAAGAGACAGCCCACAGAATGGGAGAAAATATTTGCAAACTACGCATCGACAAGGGACTACAAGGCAGAAAATATAAGGAGATCAAACAACACTAAAGGAAAAAAACTAATAATCCAATTTAAAAATGAGCAAAAGATGTGAATAGACATTTCTCAAGAAAAACATACAAATGGCAAACAGGCATTAAAAAGGTGTTCAACATCATTGATCATCAGAGAAATGCAAATCAAAACTACAATATCATCTCAACTCTGATAAAATGGCTTATATCCAGAAGACAGGCAATAACAAGTGCTGGTGAGGATGTAGAGAAACGGAACCCTGGTACACTGTGGGTGGGGATGTAAATTAGTACAACCACAAAGGAAATAGTTTGGAGGTTCCTCAAAAAACTAAAGTTACCATATGATCCAACAATCCCACTGCTGTGTATAGGTCCAAAAGAGGGGTGTGTATAGGTCCAAAAGAGGGGAAATCAATACATCAAAGAGATATCTGTACTTCCATGTTTGTTGCAGCACTGTTCACAATAGCCAAGATCTGGAAGCAACCAAAGTGTCCATGAACAGATGAATGGATAAATAAAATGTGGTACATATACAAAATAGAGTACTATTCAGGCACAAAAAACAATGAGGCCCTGTCACTTGCAACAACATGGATGTAACTGGAGGTCATTGAGTGAAATAAGTCAGGCACAGAAAGACAAACTTCACATGTTCTCACTTATTTGTGGGATCTGAAAATTCAAACAACTTAACATACAGAGATAGAGAGTTGAAGAATGGTTATCAGAGACTGGGAAGGGTAGTGGGGGATGCAGGGGTGGGAGACAAGGATGGCTAATGGGTACAAAAAATATAGTTAGAAAGAATGAATAGTACCTAGTATTTGATAGCACATGTTTATTATAGTCAAAATAATTTAATTGTACATTTTAAATTAACTAAAAGAGTATAACTGGATTTTTTGTAACACAAAGGATAAATAGTTGAGGGGATGGATACCCCATTTTCCATGATGTGATTATTATACATTGCATGCCTGTATCAAAATATCTCATTTACCCCATAAACACTTACTATGTAATCATAAACATTAAAACATTAAAAAGAGAAAGTGAGTAAACAGAAATTAAATATGAGAAACCTTGTATTGTTTGCTTGTGCAGGGGTAGGAATCCACTCCCCAACCCCTTTCCTAGCTTGTCCGTATTCTGTTCTGTTTTTTATTTCAGGGGGAGGTTTTTTTTTTTTTTTTTTTTTTTTTTGAGGAGTCTCACTCTTTCATTTAGTGAGTAAACAGAAATTAAATATGAGAAACCTTGTATTGTTCGCTTGTGCAGGGGTAGGAATCCACTCCCCAACCCCTTTCCTAGCTTGTCCGTATTCTGTTCTGTTTTTTATTTGCAGGGGGAGATTTTTTTTTTTTTTTTTTTTTTTTTGATGCATGCCTGTATCAAAATATCTCATTTACCCC
>NW_012115043.1:15418092-15423197 GCF_000951035.1 Colobus angolensis palliatus
CAGGATGGTCTCCATCTCCTGACCTCGTGATCCGCCCGTCTTGGCCTCCCAAAGTGCTGGGATTACAGGCTTGAGCCACCGCGCCCAGCCAAGGGGAGATTCTTTTTATGGGGCTCTCTGAGCAGAAAACGTAAGGAATCCATCATCTACTATAACGTAGGGTCCTTTTGTACAAGTATTTTCCTGCTCTTCAGACACTGGCAAAAACTAAAAGATGAAATAAAAATATTTTTAGTAAAACATTTAATTATAAATTAGTAAAATGTAATTATAAATTTAATTATAAATATTTTTAGTAAAACATCTACTTATAAATTATAAAATACAAATCTGTAACCATTATCAGAACACAGTACTTGAAATGTTATATATTATACATTTCTTATTCCTAAAGTAACAAATAATTGTAGATTTGTATAAGGCATTAAGATAAAATACTGCCTAGGTTTCCTTCCCTGCTTCCATCAACTCCATTGTGGGGGACAGGGAGGATAGAAAGTAAGAATCAAAATTAGGTAAGAACTGGTAAAAGTTTTAAAGTAGACTCTACTCCTCTAAGGAGAGTCACTCTATCCTATCAATTAATAATGAGAATTTATAATGAGAATTTAGATGACTGGAGCATCTAAATGGAAAGTACTTTTTCAGTGGCTTTTAGAAAATGTGTGCTTACTAAAAACATATACATATACACATTCCTGTACCTGTGCATATACATTCATGTTCAGTTTGTAATAATTCATTGAACTGAACACACATGCTTTGGCTAGTTTTTTGTATATATGTCATATATCAAATGAAAAAGATAAAAAACTAGCATTTATATGGAATTATTAATAATTGTACATTTACTTACTATTATTTCCTTAGCTTGTCGAACCACATCAGCTGTTTTTGCCTGTAATTCTGCATTTAGACGCCTAAAAGCAGAAAATAATTAGGATATATTGAAGATCCTAACAAAAATAAAAATTAAACTTCAGCAGTTACACGTTATCAAGTGACCTAATCAACAAATGCCAAAATATACATATGGCATTCTTACTCTAAAATGAACACAGCCATTAAGAATTTATCCTCAACTCCCCATGATTCCTCCATCCTTGTGGTAGGACCTCAAACACTAAGTGTTAGCCTTTCTGTGGCCCTCTATTAATTTCAAGTGAAGTAACTTACTTAATATATTTGGGAAGAATAAGCTGGGTGAGTTCAACAGAGTTGTTATTAGCCTACCTGCAAAGAATACAAGTTCTAATCCTGCTTCTCCAGAGACAGGCCCTGTTCTAATTGTGGGCAGAAGTGGGCAGGGTATGAGGGAGACCTGCTCTGGTTTGGGGTGTTGCTTTAACTGGGGAGCTAAATGTGAGGTTTAGTGAGCAGCACACCAGCTGAGGTGTGAGGTGGCTCACACCTCAGCTACACACTTTAACATCAAGCTTCCTTGGAAATAAAGGTGACTATCTTGACCTCGACCTGTCACTCCTTTTTTAATTATGATTTTTCATTCTACCTAGAATCTAGCAAGAAAAGGAATACTATTTACTTGGTCCTATATTAAGACTGCAAGAATGACATTATTATTGAAAGAAATTGTTTTTAAAGGAAAAACTGCCCATAATCCTACCACCACCATCCATTTTTATTTTTAATATTCCCTTCCAATTTTCATCTATAGCATATACACAATTTTGTACTGTTTGCCCACAGCAATATAAAAGGAATATCTATCTCCATGTAATCTTTATAAGCATGTTAAACGGCTATACAATTCAATAAATTGCAATGAACATAATGTACTGAACTCTGTCCCTATTGTTAAGTCCCCTTTTCACTTTTAAAGGTTAACACCATAATAAACATACTCAAAAGCATATAACTTTTTTCTCCTGTTGAAATGTCACATTTCTAGACCACCTAGGATCTTTTGAGGTTATATGAAGGAGACATGATAAGGATTTGAAAAATTAGTTATCTTGTTTTTCTTAGACATATGATTCACAAGTAACACAAAACACAACCTCCAGCCCAAGGGAAAAAAAAAGAGAGACATCAGTACCATATCCTTTAACAGTCTGAAGCTTTAAGAAATATTTTCATATCTTAGGATTACGTGGTCAAAAGAAAAATATCTAAGAAAGACTTAAAGGTGCCTTTAAAGTGCCATTACCTGATTTTTCAAATTTCCCTAACAAGGACTAGATCACAAGGACTTAAATGGAAGTTTCCAATTAATATAGTGGACCAAGATGACTGAGAAGACTATTCTACTCTAAATCCATGGACATGCCAGATAAAATGTAATGGAGGAAATATTGCTAAGCTCAAACTCAGGCAAGGGAAATGCACTGGCACTAAGAATAAAGCAGCAATTCAAAGTGAGAGCAACAAACAGGAACAGAAGCCAAAATAGCTTAAAAGCTAGAAGCTGATGCATGTGAGTCATGAAGGGGATACACCTGTGAAACACAGGCTACAAAAATTCTACCCACAGCCTTAGGTGAGCAGAAATGAAACTAGAACCATGGGTAGAAAAAGATTCTCTTGCGAGTAATTAAAACAAACAAGAGGGAAGTCCAAATTCATCTTACCTAGATGATACATGCCAAAACTTTAAAATAGAAGAAAGCTGATGTGGAATCAATGAAAACTTGAAACTAGCAAAGGTAAATAGAAAACCACCCTACAGGGACATTTACTCATCTAGAATATATAGGACTCTCTCAAAAAGCAAACTGCTAATGATCATTTCAAAAAGGTAACAAATTGCGTAAACAAACAAGCTGTGGAAAGAAAGAATCAGCAGATGTGAGGAAAGGGAAAATTTCTACTATAAGAAGAAGAGATAATATAAAAATTCAAAAAAGATTTTAAAATTAGCATTAATTTGTAAAAAAAAATGCTCACAGAAAAAAAATTATTGGCAAGAGCCAATTTTATCACAAAAAAAGTTGAATTTGAAAAAGATCGAAATAATAAATTACACAGATGAAAAACACAGTCACTGAAATTAAGAAGAACTCAAGGAAATTTGATGGATATGTTGAATATAATGGACATAGAAGGAATGAGTGAATTAGAAGGCAGATATAAAGAAATCACCTACAAGGAGATACAGAAAACAAGGGGATAAAAACACAAAAGACAGGTTAACATCCATTGAAGACAGATGTTCTGTACCTACTATAACAGAAGTTATAGAAAGAAATCCCAGAGAGGCCCAGGCGCAGTGGCTCACATCTGTAATCCCAGCACTTTGGGAGGTGGAGGAGGGAGGATCACTTGAGGCCAGGAGACCAGCCTGGCCAACGTGGTGAAACCCTGGCTCTACATAAAACACACAAATTAGCCAGGTGTGGTGCTGCATGCCTGTAATCTCAGCTACTCGGGAGGCTGACGCACAAGAATCGCTTGAACCTGGGAGGCGGAGGCTGCAGTGAGCCAAGATCATGCCACTGCACTCCAGCCTGGGCAACAGAGTGAGACTCTGTCCCCAAAAAAGAAAAAAAGAAATCCCAAGAGGAGTGAATGACAGTATTTCAAGAGCTAATGCTGAGAATTTCCCAAACTGAAGACATGGATCTCATGAAGAATAAAGAAAACAAATCCACCTGTGTATACATCACAATGAAAGTACAGAATTTTAAAGATAAAGAGAGTACTCCCTAAACTACCAAATCATTATTTTAAAAGAACAGAGAAAAATAGTCTAATAGCATAATTATCTAAAAAGCTGACAGCAGATGGCTCATTAACACTTTCAACATTGTAACATTTATATTGTCTGTTGACAATATAACGATATCTTTAACTGGCTGAGAAGGAAAAGTTGGCCATCTAGAACTATATTCAGATAAACTGTCATTGAAGAATAAGTGCAAAGTAACAATTTTCAAAAAGACTGGAGAGTTTAAGACTCAGGTTTTCACAGAAAATAACCAAGGGTCTACACTTCAGGAAGGAAGAAACTGAACCTGGAAAAAAAGAATCATGAAGATATCAGAAAACATGATAAATCTAAATTAGTACAGACTATAAAAATACATTGATGATTAACTGGGTGTGGGTGTATTCAAAACAACAAAGTAAAATATTATCTAACTTAACAGACAGAGGAAACCAAGTTAAAGAATTCTAACATCTTTCCAAACCAGTAAAAATAAAGACATAATGAAAACCCATTCAATCCAGCAGAAGACAGACAAAAACCAACGACATGACATAATAGAAAACATAAAAAATAAGGTGGCTAAGACAACTTCAAGTTATGTAATAATGTAAAGAAATTAAATTCACTTACTAACAGGCAGAAATTAGACTGGTTATAAAAAGAATGTTCTTACTGATAAATGACATACAAAGTTTGAAAATAGAGGGATGAAGAAAGATATAACAGACACTGCATAATAATGAAAAGAATCAAGGAGATTTCAATAAGTCAAATAAGATACTCCCAAACAAAAATGGCCACAATCATAAGGATTTTTTTAAACTATAATTATAATTGATGATTTTTAATACACTTCTAACAGAAACCAATAAAGCTGCAACAAAAAAAGGCAAGGATACCGATGTCATGAAGAACAAATATAGAACAGATTAGACAACAAATAATAAATACATTTTCTATCAAAGAACACATAGAACTTCTACAAAAAGTGAACATGCACTTGGCCACAAATAAGTCTCAATACATCTAAAAACTTAATATATCAATTCTCTAATCATAATGAAATTTAAAATAAACTAGGCTGGGCCTGTAATCCCAGCACTTTGGGAGGTCGAGGCAGGTGGATCATTTGAGTCCAGGAGTTAAAGACCAGCCTGGGCAACGTGGCGAAGCCTAGTCGCTACAAAAAATATAATACAAAAATAAGCTGGGCATGCTAGCACATGCCTGTAGTCCCAGCTATTCAGGAGCCTGGCAGGTGAAGGTTGCAGTGGGCTGAGATCACACTGATTGCACTTCAGTCTGGGCAACAGAGTGAGACTCTGTCTCAAAAAAAAAAAAAAAAATTAGCATGGCATGGTGGTGCATGCTTGTAATTCCAGCTACTTGGGAGGCTGAGGCAGGAGAATCACTTGAACTTTGGAGGCGGAGGTTGCAG
>NW_012115043.1:15423247-15431387 GCF_000951035.1 Colobus angolensis palliatus
AGAGTGAGACTCTGTCTCAAAAAAAAAAAAAAAAAATTAGCATGGCATGGTGGCATGCGCCTGTAGTCCCAGCTCCTCAGGAGGCTGGGGTGGGAGAACTCTTAAGCCCAGGAGGTCAAAGCTGCAGTAAGCCATAATCACACCACTGCACTCCAGCCTGGACATCAGAGCAAGACCTTGTCATATACATACTTAGAAAAATAAAAACTAGACAACAGTAAACAAACAACCCTATGTGCTTACAAACTAAAAAACACACTTCTAAAAATTACTATGAAAATCATATAATATTTAGAACTAAATAACCATAAAAGAAATATACATCAAAACAAGTCCTGGAATATAGTTAACCTATAGTTGAAGAGAAATTTAAAGACACAAATATATTTATTTAAAAATAAGAAAAACAATAAATGAGGTAAAGAAATTAAAAAACAAAAAATCAATCCACCCCAGGTAGAAGAGATCATTTGTCTTTATTTCTATAAAGATTAATGAAATTTTAAAATAGCACAGGTTAGCAAGAAAACCAAAGCTGGTTCTCTGGAAAGACCAATAAACAGATAAATCTCCCAGGAAGTGTGATAGAAAAAGAAAAAGACAAAACTAAAAAATATTGGAAAGCCACCAAAAGGAGGGGTGTACATAGTTATGGATACAGTCAAGATTTCAAACATAACACCATAGAGTCAGTTTATGCTAATATATTTTAAAACATACATGATATGAACACTTTTCTAGAACCAAAAATTATTTTAGAAATAACCAAAAACTATTCTAGAAATAGTACATCTAAATAATCATTAAAGAAGCTAAATTCAGAGACAAAAAGAATTCCCTTGAAAAAAGAACACTAGACTCAGTTTCACAATTTTAATCAAAGGGCAGAAAATCTGTAATTATAAAAAGCTTCCAAGAAAAGAAACAAAAAAGGAAAACTATTTGGCTTCTTTCATGTAGCCAGAATAATATTGATATCAAAAACAGAAAGGAAAATAACTAGAAAAAAAGTTTAACACCCATTTCACTTTTGTTCATAGACGCAAAAAACCTACATAAAATTATAGCAATCATATCTAGCAGTCTTTAAAGCAAAACAAGAAACCTGCCTTTGTAGTTCAGCATGTTAAAACATTAAAGGAGGGGAAAAGAACATACCAATACCTGAATTAATTGGGGAAAAAAATAAGTTTTGATACATTTAACACTCATTCATATTAGGAAATAAGGGGAAGAATTTTAAACATAATAAAAAGAATCTACCAAAACCCTAAGAAAAATCTCAAATGTAGTGATTATTAAAAGTGGGCTTCTCAAAATCATAAACAAGGAAGCTCACTATCACTTTTTCTATTCCATATCACACGGGAAGTCCTAAACAGAGAAACAGACAATGCAGGAGAATTATCAAGGGACAAAATGATAAAAATTTGCATATAATTGTCTTCATCAAAAATCCAAGGGACTTCACAGAATGTATAAGAGAGCCCAGCAGGTCTGAAGATCTGTGTGTATATAAATACAGATGTAGCATCAACATCTAAAAATTCTACATTTATAACCAATTAGAAAATGTAATAGAAAAAATTCCACTTATTATATAGCAACTAATCAGTACCTTGAAGCAAATTATATATGCAAGAATTTTATGTAGTAAAATGATAAAACACTATTAAAGGTCAAATAAAACCCATAAATGGAGAAGTATCATATTCATGGCAGATTCAATAGCATAAATAAGTCAGTTATCTGCAAATTAATATGTAAATCCAATGTAACTGGGATTTATGAGGGGGCTTGCCCTACCAGTTATCATGTTATCTTATTGTTAGTTATTTGTATTATAATACAGGAATGAAGCTTGAAAAATCTATCCACTTGAGCGATTACCATCTTCCTTAGTCTATCCTCTTAGATAGTGATTATTTCCTCCAACAGGAGCAGAATTGCAAAGGTTTTGGATTAAGGTCCCTGAGAAGTAGCATTCTAATGATTAATGCCAAGACAACAAGTGGCAAAACAGATACCATACTGTTATTTCATATTCTTGCTTACAGGGATAGCCAGACATTTTACTCTTCTGCATGACACAGAAGTACTCTAGAAGATTCAGGTATGTAAGGAGTTATTCTGTTCATATGCTTCAGATGTGCACAACTCAGAGTACAGAAAACAGAACAAGTAACAGCTGGCCACCATGTAATACTGTTTAGCTATCTCGTTTTATAAAACAACTCGTGCTAGAATAGAATAATGGTCCCTGTATATTTCTCATTTTAAGCAGGACTATATCCCTAACGATGCACCAGAACCAGGTGCAAAATACACTCTCAAATAACTGAACAAATAAATCTAATCCAGGTATTTAATACTATATGGTTAATGATAATGAAAATAACCGTTTTGATTCAGGCACAGCTAATAAATAACTATATATAGAAAACAGATTAAGTTGCTTAAGTACACTTTTGAACTGAGATAATCTGCCCATTTCACAAGAGAGAAGAAGATATGATTATCTTCCTACTTGCTGTGGTAAATTGGTCGGTGTATAGTTCATCTAAACACAGTACCCTTCAGTTTTAATTTCAAATATGCTTTAATTTTAAATATAAATCATATGTAGATCATACGGTAACTCTAGTTTAACCCTCTGATACAAACTGCCAACAATTTCCAAATTTTAATCTAGTTATTTTATATTAAATTAAAAAGAAAGGGAGTTCTTAAAAGGCACTTTTTTGTAAGGGTATGTACGATGGCAAATAAAACAGGCACCGTCTCCGCCCTTAGAACTTACAGTCCAATGGAGGAGACAGACAAAAAGGAAATTCACAAATGAATTTATTGTAACAAATTATGCTAATTAGAAAGAAAAATCAGTGAGATAATGAAAAAGATAAACAAGGGAGCATACTTAGCATGGTCAAGTAAGGCCACTCACATTACAGGTTGAAGGCGTGTGTGACTGCCTTCTTTCCAGAGACAGAAAGAAAACCTGAGAGTTCTCAGAACCAAAAGGCCAGTGAAGCTGGCGAGTTTTAAGGTGAAAAGGGGAAGAGGGAATAAGATCAAATACCGGAGGCAGGAGGAGCCACATCGATCAGAGCTTTTGAAACGCAACAGGAAACTATTGTACAATTTTAAGCAAAGGAATGATATGATCAAATTAAAAGATTACACTGACTGCTGTGTGAAAACTTGGGGATGAGGAGTGGAATGGGCCAAGAATGAAAGCACCGTTGTCAAGACAGTTGTAATTACACCGAGAACAGATAAGAAAAGGAACATCTGAACAAGAACGGTAATTCTGATTGCAGTGGGAAGCATCCTTTCAGTTTAGAAACCAACCTAAAGGAAATTTACCCAAGGTAAACTCTATGAACTTGAAATTAAGCGAAATAACCTAAACTATCAAATGAACTATTCGTGGCAATTCCTGCTACCCGAGTAACTTTCAACAGTATCTTGCTGTTTCCTTGGGCTACATTTCAAATTAAACATGTTTACTTGGGCTAAATTTTCGCCCACTTCAAATATCTTCTAATACGCAGGCGAACTACTCAGATCAGAGATAAAAGGATCAACGGCAGGTGAACCAGATGACGAGAAGGGAATGCTGCAGAGTGAGTGGTCCCGAAGATCCAGCCAGTCTCCAGGGAAAAAAGCCTCATTTAGATGAAAGAAAGAAGGAAAAGCTCAACCGCTGAATTTCTTACTTATATTCTTCCTCCAAGGCGAGGAGGTCGGGTCCAGGTGTAGAGGGTTGCTGAACGGGTGGCGGGAGCGGAGTCCCTGGAACGCTGCTTCTCTGTAAAAGAGCCAGAGACTTTCAGAGCCAAAGTTAAAGGATGTTAGGCGTCCTAGTCGCCGGAGCCTAGATGCTCCCCAGGAGTCTGGAGTTAAACTAACCTTAAGACCCAGACTTCGCCCCGCCATCTTTGGCGACTGCGACGCGGTTACCCAGGCAACGACGCATCTTCCCGCGAGAGTTTCCACATCCCGGGCAGCCTCCCGCCCGGTCGCCTACGCCTTCCCACTCCCAAATTGTATGCGGGGAGCCGCGCGAGACTCTGGCAGCGGGCCCGGCCTTTGCTCGCACCACTCGGCACTGCCCCAGTAACCCAGGAAGTCTTCCTAACTGGAAATTCGACTTACAGCTGGTGCAAATTCTCAACTTGGGGGTTGGAGGAGTTTCAGCCCAAAGAGGCAGGTCCGTTGCTGCTACTCTGTAGAAAGCAAGCTGGTGAGGCAAGTCCCTCCCTGTTGTGCTCTTCAAACCGTTAGTGGCTAATCCGACCTTCACCCCATTTGCTTAAAGTGAACTCTTCAGTGGTATTCAGAAGTTTTGATTTCTAATTTTTGTTTACAGCATGCATGGCTAAGACTCAGGCTCTCAAGTTAGTAAACCTAAATTCTTATTCTGGCACTGCCACTTACTAGTTATATGGCCTTGGGCAAATCACTCTGTATCTCAGCCACTTCATTCGTCAAATGGGAGTGAGAATAGTGCCCACTTCACAGTTATGAGAAGCAAATGAATTCGGGCTTAGGTTCATGCCTGAAACACATAAGCAGTTAATTATTTCAGTTGTTTTGGAATAAAATTGACGTCCGGAAATAAACCGTGATATATATGGTCAACTGATCTTTAGCAAGGGTGCAAGACCATTCAATGGGAAAATCGTCTTCAACAGATGAGGAGACAACTGGATATCCAAATTCAAAACAATGCAGTTAGACCCTTACCTCACAACATATACAAAAATTTAAATGTATCAAAGACATAAACTTAGGAGCTAAAACTCTAAAACTCGTCAAAGAAACTGTTGGTGTAAATCTTTATGACCTTGAATTACAATTCTGAGAATCCTTGATGGATTCTTAGATATGACACCAAAAGCATTAGCAAAAAAAGAAAAGAAAAAAGAGCCTGGGCACGGAGGCTCATGCCTGTAATCCCAGCACTTTGGGAGGCCGAGGTGAATGGATCAACTGAGGTTGGGAGTTCGAGACCAGCCTGACCAACATGGAGAAACCCTGCCACTACTTAAAAAAGTAAAAATTAAAAAAAAAATTAGCCGTGTGGTGGCTCATGCCTGTAATCCCAGCTACTCGGGAGGCTGAGGCAGGAGAATCGCTTGAACCTGGGAGGTAGAGGTTGCGGTGAGCTGAGATCACACTCCAACCTGGGCAACAAGAGCGAAATTCTGTCTCAAGAAAAAAACAAAAAAGAAAAAGAAAAAAAGAAAAATAGATGAACTAGACATTATCAAAACTTTTAAAAACTTTTTGTTTCAAAAGATACCATAAATAAAGTAAGAAGACCACAGGAAGAGGGGAAATTCTTGCAAATTATATATCTGATAAATAACTTGTGTCTGGACTATAGAAAGAACTATTAAAATTCAAAAATAGGTGAGTGCAGTGGCTCATGCCTGTAATCTCAGCACTTTGGAGGCTAAGTCAGGAGGATCACTTGAGCCCAGGAGTTCCAGACCAGTCAAGCCAACACAGAGAGACCCCATCTCTACAAAAAAAAGGAAACAGATAAATAAAAATTAGCTGGGTCCAGTGGTACATGCCTGTAGTCCCAACTACTAGGAGACTGAGTTGGGAGGATCGCTCGAGCCAGGGAGATCAAGGCTGCAAAGAGCCATGGTCACACCACTGCACTCTAGCCTGGGTGACAGAGTGAGACCCTGTCTCAAAAAAAAATTTTTTTTTAAAAGACAGCCCAAGTTAAAAATAGGCAAAGAATCTTCAATAGGGACTTCTCCAAAGAACATATACAAGTAGCCAAAAAGCACATGAAAAGATGCTCAATATTATTTGTCTTCAGGGAAATGAAAATTAGAACCAAAATGAAATGCCACTTGACACCCACTAGAATGGCTATAATCAAAAGGATGGACAGCCAGACGCAGTGGCTCCCACCTGTAATCCCAGCACTTTAGGACACTGAGGCGGGCAGATCACCAGAGGTCAGGAGTTTGAGACCAGCCTGGCCAACATGGTGAAACCCCATCTCTACTAAAAGTACAAAAAATTAGCCAGCGGTGGTGGTGCATGCTTGTAATCCCAGGTACTCAGGAGGCTGAAGCTGGAGAATCGCTTGAACCCAGGAGGTGGAGGTTGCAGTGAGCCGAGATTGTGCCACTGCACTCCAGCCTGGGTGACAGAGGGAGACTCTGTCTCAAAAAAAAAAAAAAAGGATGAACAATAACGTGTAGAGGAGGATGTAGAGAAACTTGAACCCTCATAAACTGTTAGTGGGAATGGGAAAATTGTGCAGCCACTGTGGAAAATGGTCTGGCAATTCCTCAGTTACCACACAATCCAGCAACCAGCAGCCACTGCTAGGTATACCCCACGCAAAATGAAAACACACCCACGTGAAAAGTATATATACAAATGTTTATATCAGGATTATTCATAGCAGCCAAAATGCAAAACGAACCCATAATGGTCATAAACTGATTAATGGTTGAATAAAAAGTGGTATATTCATACAATGGAATATTATTCAGAAATAAGAAAGAATGAAGTACATATATACCATAATATGGATGAACCTTGAATATATTATGCTAAGTGAAAGAAGCCATTCATAAAAGACCAAGTATTATCTAATTTCATTAAAAAAGATCACATACTATAGGATTCTATTTCAATATGACTACATATTGTAGAAAATGTCCAGAATAGGCAAATCCATAGTGACAGAAGTAGATTAGTAGTTGTCTAGGCTTGGCAGATGATGGAGGGTTAGCTAAGGAGTTACAGGGTTTGGGGGGTGCTAGTGACAATATTCTAAAATCAATTGTGTTGATGGTATACATGTCTGTCAATACATTTAAAGCCAATAAGTAGTACACTTTATATGGGTAAATATAGATATGTGAAATGAATCACTCAAGCTGTTAAAACATCTTAAAAACAACAATTATTTACAACATCAAGGGATAAAGAAAGGAATACTATGCAAGCACTAAGCAAAAGGAAGCTGGAGTAGCTATATTAATTTCAAACAAAGATGACATCAGAACAAGTAAAATTATCAGGGACAAAGAGGAGCATTAATGATAGAGGTCAGTTCTCCAAGGGGATAGAACAATCCTGGTGTATATGCTCCTAACAATAGTGTCAAAATGCATGAGGCAAAAACTGATAGGACTTGCAAAGAGAAATAGACAAATCCAACATTATATTTGGAGACTTCAACATTACTCCTTCAGTAATTAACAGGTTAAGCAGGCAGAAAATCAGCAAGAGTTGCTCTGGACAGCACCATCAATCAACTTGATCTCATTGACATTTATAGAATACTCATTTCAATAACAGCAGAATACACATTTTTCTCAAGGTCACATGGAACAGTCACCAAGCTAGAAAACATTCTAGCCATAACACATTTTAATAAATTTAAAAGAATATAAATTATATAGTATAGGGTAGCTGTAACAAAGTACCACCAAGTGAGTGGCTTAAAACAACAGAAATTTATTGTTCCATGGGTCTGGAGGCTAGAAGTACAAAACCACAGAATCATCAGGACTATGTTTTGCTTGAAACCTGAAGGGGAGACTCTTTCTTTGCCTCTTTCTAGCTTCTGATGGTGACTGTCACTTCTTGACATTCCTTGGCTTGCAGCTGCATCACTACAGCTTCTCTTTGCCTCTAATCATGTAGCATTTCCCCTGTGTGTTTCTGTCTTTGCATGGCATTCCTGCTTTTCATAAAGACTCCAGTAGTATTGGATTTGGGCCACCCTAATGACCTCATCCTAACGTAATTACATCTGTAAAGACCATATTCACAGGTACTGGGGGTTAGGAATTCAATATATGGTAGGGAGTGGGAGGTGGCACACTTTAACCTATAACAGAAATTATACAAACTGTGGTCCCAGACCACAATAAAACTAAACTAAAAATCAATAACAAAACGGCTGGAAACCCAGAAAATATTTGCAAATTAAATTCATACTTCTGAATAATACATGGATCAAGTAAATATCTAGAGGAATTAAAAAAACATTTTGGGCTGCGCGCAGTGGCTCATGCCTGTAATCCCAGTACTTTGGGAGGCTGAGGAGGGAGGATCACAAGGTCAGGAGATCGAGACCATCCTGGCTAAC
>NW_012115043.1:15431520-15459126 GCF_000951035.1 Colobus angolensis palliatus
CACAGGAGGCACAGCTTGTAGTGAGCCAAGATCACGCCACTGCACTCCAGCCTGGGCGACAGAGCGCGACTCCATCTCAAAAAAAAAAGAAAAGAAAAGAAAAAAGAAACATTTTGAACTAAATAAAATTTGAAATATAACTTATCAAAACCTGTGGAATGCTATGAAAGCAGTGCTTGGAGTGCTTAGCATTCAATGCATGTATTAGAAAAGAATAAAAATCTGAACTCAATCTAAATGTCTACCTTCAGCAGCTAAAGGAAAAATATTAAACTTAAAGAAAGCAAAAGAAAAGTAACAATAAACATTAGAACATAAATCAATGGAACTGAAACAGGGAAACAATAGAGAAAATCACAGAAACCAGAATCTAGTTAAAATCAATAAACTTATAGCTGTGCTAACCAAGAAAAAGAGAAGATCCAAATAACCTGTTCTGTGTTCTTTTCTGTGATGGTCAGGTGTGGCCATGAGAGGAAAACAACGTTTATTATACTCACAGGTTCTAGAAATAGAAACCATGCCATGTCATACAGGGTTACATGTGGAAGCCTGGGGGTAGTCAGGAGGCAGAAAACAGGAGCAAGAGAAAAGCCTAGACTAGAGCCTCTATTGGAGTTTCCACAGGAAAAGCAAGGTAGGGCAGAGTAAACCGATTAGGATTGGCTAGTATGAATAATTTCAGCTGGCCTCGTAGTATACAGGTTATCTGATATATAGTATACTTAGTTATCTGGTAGATAGCTCTGCAATGGCTAGGACAGAGGAAGGCCTGTTGTATATGGGCCAGACAGAGGAGGTAAGGCTTCATATTAGTTTTTTACATATCAAAGCCATGCTTCCTGGCTAAGCCCTTTTGCTTAGCTAAGAATTGGCTTGCCCCAGGAGGGAGCAGTTTTTCCCAAGCCAGAAAGGATTTTTTTAAGATGTCAAACATCATAATATACAGAAAATTTAAAAATCTAAACAATATAGTACCAATAAAATGGAATATAAGTCATCATCAGTTGTCCCATGAAAATAAAAGGATAATAAAGGAATACTATGAACTCTATACCCCAACATTTAATAAATTAGATGAAATGGACCAATTACTTGAAAGATACAAACTACCAAAACTCATGCAAGGAGAAATAGATAATCTGAGTAGGCAAGGACATTGAGTCAATAACCTTCCAAGAAAGAAATCACCAGTTCCAGATGGTTTCTCTGGTGAATTCTAACAGACATTTAAGGAAGAAATACCAATTCTACATAATCCTTTTTTGGAAAACAGAGGCAGAAGGAACACTTCCCAACTCATTCTATGAATCTAGCATTACCCTAATACTAAGAGCGGTTAAAGACATTATAGGAAAACTACAGACTGATATCCTTCATGAATATAGATTTTTAAATCCTTAACAAAATTTTAGCCAATATAATCCAAAAATGTCTAAAAAGGATTATGCAACACAATGCAGTGGGATTTATTCTCAGTATACAAGGATGGTTCAATATTCTAAAATCAATGAATTCAGCACATCAAGAGGATAAAGAAGAAAAATTATATGATCACATAAATTCATGCAGCAAAAGCGTTTGACAAAATCCAGCACCCTTGAAGGTACAAACTCTCAGGAAACTAGGACTAGAGGGAAATATCCTCAAGTTGATAAAGAACTTCCACAAAATATCTACAGCTTAATGGTGAGAAACTAGATTTCTCCCTAAGATCAGGAACAACACAAACATGTCCTTTATCATCATTATTATTTAATATTACATCTGAAGTTCTAGCTAGTGCAATAAGACAATAAAAGGGAATAAAGAGTATGGAGATAAGGAAGGAAGAAATAAACCATCTTTGTGTATAGATGATATGAATGTCTATAAAGGAAATTTTTTTACAAAGGAAAATCCGAAAGAAGAAATAAAACTCTCCTATAACTAATAAAATGATAAAAATAAAATTTGTGGATTCATAGAATAGACAATACAATAGTATTCAACCTTAAAAAGGAATGAAATTCTGAGACATGCTATTACATGAATAAACCTTGAAAGCATTTTGCTAAGTGAAATAAGCCAGACACAAAAGGACAAACATTGCGTAATTCCACTTATTTAAGGTGCCTAGAAATGGTTAATTCACAGAGACAGAAATGAGAGTTTACCAGGGACTAGGGAGAGAGGAAGTTAGGGAGTTATTTTTTCATGTACAGAGTTTCTGTTTGAGATGATGAAAAAGTTCTGAAAATGGACAATAACTATTAAATCATTACACAACTTTGTGAAGATATTACACTTAATACCACCAAATTGTATATTAAAACGTGGTTGACATGGTAAATTTTATGTATATTTTACCACAATAAAAATTTCCAGTAGAGGGGTATCCTATAAAATATCCAACCAGTACTCCTCAAAATTGTCAAGGTCATCCAAAACAAGGCTGTGAAACTGTCACAGCCAAGAGGAGCTCAAAGAGACATAACAGCTTTGTAAAGTGATTATATTAGGCTGTTCTCACACCGCTGTAAAAAATATCCGAGATTGGTAATTTATAAAGGAAAGAGGTTTAATGGACTCAAAGTTCTGTTTGACTGGGGAGGCTTCAGGAAATTTACAATCATGGTGGAAGGGGAAGCAGGCATGTCTTACATGGTGGCAGGAAAGAGCAAGTATGTGAAAGAGGAAATGTCAGACACTTATAAAACCATCAGATCTCATGACAGATCACTCACTATCACGAGAACAGCATGGGGGACACCACTCCCATGATCCAATCGCCTCCTACCAGGTCTCTCCCTCAACACGTGGGGATTATGGAGATTACAATTCAAGATGAGGTTTGGGAGGGAATACAAAGCCTATCAGCATATCAATGATATACTGGACCAAATCCTAGAATAGGAAAAGACATAGTAAAAAAACAAGGAATTCCGAATAAACTTGGACTTCAGTTAATGTATCAGTAATGTACTAATTTCAACAATTTAACCATATTAATGTAGGATCTTAATAACAGGGAAAACTAGGTGCAGGGTGCATGCGAACTCTCTGTATGATATTCTCAGTTTTTCTGCAAATGTAAAACTTCTAAAAAAATAAATCTTTTTTTAAAAAAAAGTTAAAAGGGGTTTTTTTCTTCAACAAAATTGTGAGCTAGATGATCTGGGACACCTTCCACTGCACAACAACCAGATTCTGAAAAAAAAAAAATAATCCTTATCTATGCATTACTGAACTTGAAGAAAGCAGGAGAAATTTCCATGTGTCCTCCTGACATCTCATTCTCCAGATCTCTTCCCCACAAATAAACAAAACCTTCTGATAGTATGCAGTTAAGAATAAAAACGTTAAACTGAGAAAATACCCAGGGAATTGTATTCAGCAAACAAGGTTTACACCAACAGCAATATGGAAGAGCTGAATCTGAGACCTCTGTGCTAAGCTAGAAACCGAAAGAGGGTACGAGTCGTTTAGACTGGTAGTGCCCCAATGGTTGTAGGAGATTCAAACACAAATCTTCTTCAAGAAAACGTTTCTAGTTAAGCCCACTAGATTCCCAGGTTAAGATTAAGAAAATGTGAATTCACCATCAAAAATCACCAGACATAAAAGAAGTAAGTTTCACCATAAGTGCAAAATTAGAAGAAATAACAAATATTCAGACTTTCAAGAAATTCAGATATTAAAATTTTGTCAGCTGTGAAATATAGAAAATCTATTTAAAAAAACAGAAATAAGAGACAGAATCACAACAATGAGCAAGCAACAAGAGACCATCAGGAATGACCAGGAAAATGTGATAAATAATCAAATACAGCTTTTAGATATTAAACACATATTTGTTGAAATGAAAATACTCAGTGAATAGCAGTGAAATACTCAGTGAAAATACTCAGGTCAAATAGCAGATTATAAACAGATAATTAGTAAACCATAACGTAGCTGAAAAAATTATTCAGAATGAACAGAGAATGGTTCAACAGTACTAAAGTTTGACTGAAAAGATCTGACATATAAAAAATCGAATTTCAAGAAGGACATACTTGAAAAATTGAGAAGCAATATTACAAAAGTTAATTCCTTAGAATTTTCCAGAATTTAGGAAAAATACAAATATAAGTTCAAGAAGCATGGTACATCACAAAGAGGATAAATTTTTAAATATATTCCTGGAGCTGCCAAAACACCAAAGAAAAAAGAGATCTTTAAAGCAGCCAAGAGGAAAAAAAGACAAATAACCTACAAAGAAGCAATTAGATTAAAGTAGGTGTTTTAATAGCTACAATGAAAGCCAGAAGGACAGTAAGATAATTAGCAGAATTTGATAATAGGCCCCATTATAATGAAAATTTGGATCAAGCATGCCTGGTTATAAATGACCAACTACTCACTAATGATTGGCAGCCTTCTGTCTAGTTCTACTCTCAAACTGGGTAGGATAAACTTCTATCTTCTGAATTGACAGGGTGGGGGACATAGTAAGGCTCGCTGGGAAAAGTCAGCAGTCTATCTCAGGAAACAGGGAGCCTGAGGATGACTCCTTTATTGCCAGTATTCTTATAGCCCTATCTCTTTTCATTAGACCAACTAAATGGGACCCAGCTAATCACTACAGTTGCTGCGACTGTTCTGGAACTGGAAGTCCTAGCCCGTGAGACAGGATCCAGAATTGGCACCATTTGACATTTATTTTGGAGCAGATAGTCACCATCACCACCATGTGATGCCAAACCACAACCAGGATGAGCAAATACTTTAATTATAGAGCCAGACCACTGGAACTTCTAGTCAATCAGCTAGACAGGCTCAGGTGACTCATTTCTTTAATTATCACAATAATCACACTCTTCTTTTTATGAAGTTAAAAATATTCATCCTCACTAATCTCATTATGAGGGGATTTTATTGTGTCTTAAAAGTGATCAAAGAAAATAATTTCTGTTTAGAACTGCGCACTTATTCACCAATACTGTATTGCAAGATGAGAGTGAAATAAAGATATCTTTAGATAAATAAAGCCTAAGAAAATTGGGCACACACATATGCCTACCAAAGGCACTTCTAAAGTACATGCTTTAGGAAGAAAAAGAAATACTAGTGAAGTATTGTGAAACACCAGAAGAATGGTGAGCAAACAAGATGGTAAACATGCATGTAGGTCTAAATAAATAATTTATCTAAAGGTCCTAGTAATAATAATGTCTAGTTTGTAGAGTTTATCAGAAAAAGAAGACTAAAACATTGGATTATCATCCAACTAAGAATAGAAGGGAACTTCTTCAACCTAATAAAGGGCATCTCAAAAAACCCTACATCTAACATTATTTAATGATTTAAAAATCAAATACCTTTCTCTTATTGTCAGAAACAAGACAAGTATTTCCACTGTCATCACTATTTATAATTATACTGAAGAACTGAAGTTTCCACCTTATATGACGAGGCCAATCAATTGATAATCTTAGAAATGAAGAAATAAAACTTTCTGTTCATAGAGGACATGATACGTACTTAGAAAATACCAAAGACTCTACAAAATATTCATGAAACTAGTTGGCGAGTTTAGCAAATTTTTAGGATGCAAGGTCAATATACAAAAATTAATTATACTTCTATATACTATCAAATTATATTCTATAAAATTAATTATAGTTTTATATACTACAAAATTTGATTTCCAATTATTCATAATTAGTATGTTCATAATTAGTATGAACAATTGGAAATCAAATTTTAACATGCAGTACTATTTATAATAGCACCAAAATATGAAATGTTTAGGTATAAATCTACCAAAACGTACAAAATTTGTATGCTGCAAACTGCAAAACATCATCAGAAAATATAAAGGATAACTAAACAGAAAGATATACTGTGTTCATGGATTGGTAGACTCAACATTGTTAAGATGTCAGTTCTCTTCAATCAACATCCCAGAAAACTTTTGTAGAAATTTATCAGCTGATTCCAAAATTAGATGGAAAGACAATAGAATGACTAGCTGAAACAATTTTGAGAAAGAATAAGAATAGCAATGTTGAAGAATTAACAATAACTGATTTCAAGACTACAGTAATTAAGATGGTTTAGTGCTGATAAAAAATGCAGACGCATAAAACAATGGAAGAGACAGTCCAGATGTAGACCCACAAATTTTAATAAAATGAAATACAGAAAGGATAATTTTTTAACAAATACTGCGGGGAAAATTGTAAATCCATATTTTAAAAAAGTTAATCTTGATCCATTATGTCATACCATATAGAAAGTAATTTGACAGAGTCTCATAAAGTTAGACATATACTTATAGTACAACACAGCATTCTGAGTAATTACTCAAACAAATGTAAGCTTGTGTCAAACGCAAAAGCACATATACTGAATTATTTCACTAATATTAAATCATGGAAAAGGTAAAACTATACTGACTGAAACTAGATAGATGTTTGCCTAGAATTGGGAATGGGAGGAAGGTGCTGACTGCAAGGGGCCACGAGGAACTTCTGGTCATGTTCTATATATTGATCGTGGTCATGGATACATGACTGTATATAAATGCCAAAGCTTACTAAACTATACACTTAAAATAGGTAAATTTTATTGTATGTAAATTATTCCTCAATCAAACTAGGGAAAAATAAGTTGGCTAAATTATTCTTCAACCTTCCTCGAATTCAGTTTGATTTACTTGAGTCACTTTTTGACTAAAAGTCATCCATGTCCACCCTTCTTCGTACAGTACTGCCTTCTGTATAATCAACTGCTGTTCAGCCTTTATTAAGAGTGCACCACTATTTTCTCCAGAATTTTCTTCCATGCCTCTAAATAACACCCATTCTACAAATTTTTATGTAAATGTTCAAGCAATTATCATATTACTTTTGCTGCTTGCCTGAGTGTAAGATGCCTTCTGACTTCAGATATATTAAAATGTGGGAAAAAATGTACACCTTGGAATTGAAATGTGATAGAAGGGAACAAGGTTTAAATGCTGGTGAAGTAAACTTTGTTATTATTATGTAATAATCGCTTTATCTCCAGTAATGCTTTCTGGTTGGTCACTTTTACCTGATATAAATATAAATAACATGACATTCTTTTGATTTTCCTGGTATATCTTTCCCCCACCTTTTTACTTTGAGAGATCAATCTTGCTTTTACAATTAAAAGGACTCTAGAGACCTAGTGTTGGTGTTCAGCAGTGTCCATGATGACTGATGGAGGCAGATAATTTGACAGAGCAGTAACAGTACCTTTAAGATAAGACTTGTGTACAAGATACACCTCCAGGGACCCCCAGAAATACTTGGGGGAACATTGCAGAAGTGGCTAATGTCCTCTACAAGCACATGGAGCAAAAGCCAGTGACATCTGAGTATTAATGTAATAATGATTCCTGTCTCTGTCTTCAGTTGACTTAATTCAGAATACATGTATATAACATATAAAATGTACTTAAAAGCCAGGAAGGAGTCTACTAACACGTTAGCCTGGATTATTATAAGTAATCAAATCTCCATGTTCTATTTCACTATAAATAATACATATTATCTTCGGAATGTTTAGAACACTAGAAGTAAAACAAGAGAAAAATAAGATAACCCATCTAAAATATAATGGAAAGACTGAGCAATAGGCAGACTGGAAAAAAGGCCTCTAAATTTGGCAAGAAAGAAGTCACTGATGGCCTCAGGAAAGATGCTTATAGTAAAGTACTAAAACTAGGAGCCATATTAGAGGGAAATTAGTGGAAAGCAATTACTCTCAACGATATATTTGAGGAATTTGGTGCCAGCGGGTGTTGTATATTTCTTCAATTTTATTTTATTTTATTTATTTATTTATTTATTTTTTTTTTTGGTGACGGAGTCTCGCTCTGTCACCCAGGCTGGAGTGCTGTGGCCGGATCTCAGCTCACTGCAAGCTCCGCCTCCCGGGTTCACGCCATTCTCCTGCCTCAGCCTCTCGGGTAGCTGGGACTACAGGCGCTGCCACCTCGCCCGGCTAGATTTTTGTAGTTTTTAGTAGAGACAGGGTTTCACAGTGTTAGCCAGGATGGTCTCGATCTCCTGACCTCGTGATCCGCCCGTCTCGGCCTCCCAAAGTGCTGGGATTACAGGCTTGAGCCACCGCGCCCAGCCTCTGTATATTTCTTTTGAATCAGTCCATATCCAAAAATCCAAGGCATAGGCCTGACCAACTAAATTGCCTCGTGCTGATTTATTTCTGTATGTCACTTTAAATTTTTACCATGTCATCTCTTTTTATTAGATTTTTTTCACTTTTTGTTAGATTTCATTTCAAATAAGTAATTTTAAATCACAATTTTAATCATGGTCAAAAATTGCTTTTAATATTATTTGATTCCCTTTAAATTAATGGAACCTTAAAAGAAGCTGTCATTCACAACTCAGAAAGCTGTAATTCTGAAAAGTGTACACTGTTAATTCAGAGTACTAAGATGATTTTACATTTTTCCCCAATGGTTTTATAAAAGTATCAGAAATTGTGGTTTTATAAAAATACTGCAAATTGAGTAATAAATGCTATTTTTGTTTTTTACTTAAAAATATTCAAAGCTAAATATTTTTTGTGGCATCCTTAGAAACTGACTATTCATTTTTTAACAGACTAGTCACAGCTGTTTTGAGAAGTAATCAAAATCAAAACAATAGCATGTACATTAATTTAATTAAAACAAGCTTATATTTTTATTTTTTCTTGACAAACTTTGGGTTCATGCGGTTTCATGACCTCCTAGAAACCGCAGTAGGGCTCCCCATACTTAAGGGGTGCTTCTGATCTATTTATACAGAAAGGGGCTGTGAGCAGATCAGCCACCAAAATATTGTGCCCTACCTCACGGGAATTCAAATATTTGCTTATCAGTTTTACATAATTCCTCTAAGAATAGGAAAGTCAGGGAAAGACAATTTAGATAATGCACCAAGTGGGAGAGAAGATGGAGAAGAGAAAATAGCAATTTAAAGATATTTAGAAATGTATTTTCCAAAGAACTCTCATATAGTATGAAACTATGTATCAGAGCTCAATTTTTATTAACTGACCAAACATCTTATTTCAGAGTTTGGGGGAGTAACTAAAATTTGCTGCATAAAAAGGTAATTTCTAAAATGTTAAAATAATATATCACTGATGTGACAACAAATATGTTTGCTGCTTTCCAGTAACCTGATATAAAATACCATCTGGTAAAAATACTGAAAATAACACAGAAAATAAACAAAAACAGGAGTGCCATCAGCCATTGTACTGCCAAAAGAAGAGTAAATTATTTAAATAGGTTTATACTAATTGTAGACAAATGGCAATGCTTGAAATAGAAATACAGGGCCAGGCATGGTGGCTCACACCTATAATCCCAACACTTAGGGAGGCCAAGGCAGGTGGATCGCCTGAGGTCAGGAGTTCGAGACCAGCCTGGCCAACATGGTGAAAACCCATCTCTACTAAAAATATGAAAAATAAAATTAGCTGGGCATGGTAGCGGACATCTGTAATCCCAGCTGAGGCAGTAGAATTGCTTGAACCCGGGAGGCGGGGATTGCAGCGAGTCAAGATCGTGCCATTGCACTTCAGCCTGGGTGATAGGGCGAGACTCTGTCTCAAAAAAAAAGAAAAGAAAAAGAAAAAGGAAATACAGCAATTAACTTCTGGGTGTGCCTTTATCTAACACTTCATTACTCAACACTTTCCAACCCACTCCTGTCTGGGATTCCTTCTAAAATTGCACATGCCAAATTCCTAGAAATGAAGTTCATTCCATAAAGTGTTAAAGTTGTGAGTTTTTTTTTTTTATTCTTGTTCATTTTAGAATAGCTTTAAGCTCACTTACAGGGATGTCCTTAGACCAAGAGGTTTCTTATGTACTTATCTTGCATCCTCTTCCCACCCAATCTCAAATACTAAAGAGGATGATGATAATGTCTAAAATGCCTTGTTAACAAAGTTATGTACTGGGACTTAGAGAAACCAAAAGAAAGAATTTTTGTAGAGAACTCAACTTGATACTTTCTTTGAAATAACATTTTGAATTAAAGAAATACACAATGACAAAAAGTTAGAAGTTTTCTCTTTCACATAGAGGATATTAATCCAATCTTTGTGCCTACATTGAAAATGATTTTTTGAAACTAGAATTTTTTTTGAGTTCAATATTATGGTAACTGCTAAGTCTGATTATTTATGACATTTGCAAAAACTGTAGGTAATGACCTGTAGCTAGGCCTTTTTCTTGCCTAATTAAAGACACAGAGATCGGTCACGGCTTTTCCTGCTGTTCTCCTGCCACACTGGCTGCACTCCAGCTCTTGGGTGGTTTCAGTCCTCTGCATGTGACATAACTTTTTTTATATTCAAGTGGAACTACACACCCTAACTTTTTGAGGGCAAACTGAGAGGTTTTTGCCTGCAATAAGGTATCTTCTTTAAAGGAGGATGGCATTCTAACTCCCTTGTAATTGCATTTGTGATGAAATGTTCAACAGTGATGATTTCCTATCATGACTTCATTCTCTCATTTGAGACAGGTTTATTAGATAGGTCTTTCTTTGTCCTTTCCTAGAAACAATAAACAGAAACCTAGCACAAATTTCGGAATGACGTTACTTTGGATCTATACATCTCTTGTGTATTGTTATAATGTGAGATTTAACTTTCTTAGAAAGGTACACAAAATCGAGGTAAGACTTACTCTTGAATTATGATTAACATCCACAAATCATCATCTTTTCCTCAAGAGAGGGAAAACATTATTTGTTGTATCTTAAGTGTCTGGGGTTTGGCAGCCTATGAAGGGAAAATTGACCACTGGTCTTTAAAACAGTGACTCTTAGTGAAGCTATGAAAATATTTTGCCATTGCCATTCTTCCACTCCATTGCCTTACCAACTCCATTGCCACACATACTAAAAATATCTTTCTTTAAGCACTCATCATATGTCACATTCTTGCCTGGTCTTGGCTTTAGCTACCTATCAGTTAATTGATTATCTTCTAAAGTAAATTATGTAAACAGGTTTATACT
The DNA here is from genome assembly GCF_000951035.1 of Colobus angolensis palliatus. Lineage (NCBI taxonomy): Eukaryota > Metazoa > Chordata > Mammalia > Primates > Cercopithecidae > Colobus > Colobus angolensis. The sequence continues at coordinate 15,442,562 of NW_012115043.1, forward strand.
AATGGAAGACACAACAAACCCCTTCCATGACCATTGTCACTTTAGTCAGGGACCTTTTAAAGATCAATACAAGCTCAAGGCCTAGTGAAATGAATAAAAAAAGTATGGTATTTATGGGACCAGGATTGCTGTATTCCCCAACAGAATGAAACTAATGGTTGAAACTCTAAATTAGGCTAAATTAAAGCTCAGACTCACCAGGTCACAAGGCTATTCTAGATTAAGTGAGTAGAATCTGAAGTTAGTTGGTGTGAAAGGCATTAGAACCTTCCAGGCATCTGTGGGCTCACGATATGGCTACCTTCTTCTGTAGCCCCTTAGCACTAGTGCCTACTCAGCACGACATAAATTTTGTCTTAGTTACTAACTTCAAATGCCTTTCCCATTGCTGTTTCTGGAATCCTTAATAGGAATCCAGTCTACTTGGTTGTACTCCAAAATCATCCTATCATTAACAGGCCAAAGGTTATGTTGGACATGTGCCCTTGAACACTGTAATTTGAATATCCAGACATTACACACTTGCCAACAGAGAATCATAAAAAATAACATATGTATATATTTTGCAATTAATGCAGACATAATATTTAGCAACAAAATATTTAGCATCTATATACCAGACTTTGTACTAAGCATTGGAGATACAAAGATAAACAAATAAACTAGGGTCTCTGGGCTCAGATTCTTGAAAAAGAAATCTACACATAAGTAATTTCACTACAATATAAGTACTATAAGCAAACATGGCATTGGGACCTATGCGAGTACAAGGGAGGGACACCTCACTTTCAACCTAAAGGAGAGGGGAGTAAGGGAGGGTTTCTCTGAGAAGGTAAAGTCTTAACCAATTCTTAACAAATGAGCAGATGTTCTTTAGGTTAAAAAGAGAGAAATGAGAAATGGGGTTCAATTTCTGGTATGGCTTAGTAATTTACTGGACCAGCCTATTTGCAGATAACTATAAATCTGGGCACACACACATACATATATATGCACTCACAAGTATATATACGTGTGTATATACATACATACACATACATACATACGTGTGTATATGTGCTTATATACATACACACATGTGTATATACACACTCATATGCACAGAAAGCCACTTGTAAGCACTGAAGAATGACTAAGAACAGGCAATTTATGAAAGGAAAATGATACGTGGGTGAAGGGAATAGCATGGGGTGGGTTTAGCTTTAGTCTGAGGGAAAGCTGCAGTTGTTACAACAGAAGGTTGCTAAAACGCTCATAGAAAACCCATAGTCTTTCAGACCTAAAGAACATGAGAGTAAGTTTGGAGCAACTAGACAAGAGAGTATCAGAGAGGGAAATCCCAAAATTATGTATATAAAGTCTGCCCAAATCTCTAGCTGACCCCTGAATTACACATGCATGGGCAGATTTCAAGCAGCTCAGTTAATGATGAATATCAGATTTGAGCTGTTTCCCAACAGATAAATTTTGCAGGTTGAGTCTGACCAAGTTAATTCCATGCTATAACAACTCTTTGGAAGAATACAAGACAATTCATAGTCTCTACAACACAAGCATTCGTATTATCTAAGACACAATCCAAATTTACTTGACATACAAAGAAATAATGAAATGTGATTCATTCTCAAAATAAAAAATCATCAACAGAGACTGACCTTGAGAAGGCCCAGATATTGGAATTAACCAACAAGGAATTTAAAGCAGTTATTATAACTACTTGTGGAAACACTGAAAAATTCACTAGATGGGCTGAACAGCAGAATAGGGGTGACAAGGAAATGGTTAGTGAACCTGAAGATAGGTCAGTAGAAATTACTCAATCTGAACCAAAAAAAAAAAAGAGAAAATGGTTAAAATATGAACTCAGGGACTTCTGAGGCAGTATCAGTAATTCTAATATATGCGATATATGAGTTATTGTAAAAATCACAGGAGGAAGGAAAAGATAGAATGAGGCAGAAGAAATATTTAAATAAATAACAGAAAGAAATTTCCCAGATATGGTGAAATAAGAAGCTAAGTGAACACCAAGCAGTACAAATACAAAGGAAAGAAGCCATGCCCACATGCCATAGTTGTATTTCTGAAAACAAAAGATGAGAAAATCTTGAAGGTGGTTGAAGAAAATTGGCACATAATATACATGGCAACAGTGATTTGAATCATAACTGACCTGTCTTCAGAAACAATAGAAGTGAGCAGACAATGGAACATCGCTAAAGTACTGAGAGGAAAAACCATCAACCCTGAGTTGTTTAACAAAAATTTATGTCAATAATGAAGGAAAAATAGACATTTTTGCATCAAAGGAAACTATGCAAATTTTTCATCAAGTCACTTATACTACAAAGAATGCTATAGAAGTTCTTCAGGCTAAAATGAAATCGACTGTTTCTCTCTGGGTGTCCAGGAGTTGGAATCTCAATTATCCTGATTCCTATGATGCAATTTCCATCCCTAACAAACCACTTCCAGCAATAGGAGCACTTCACAAACTTTCCATGACATAACAGATGTCAATGCAAGTTACCTTAATCCCCTCCTTTTAGATGAAAAACTCTTCACATTTTAAGATAATTTTATATTCACATTGAGTTGTAAGAAATAATACAGAGATTCCATGCATCTTCACTCAGTTTCCTCCAATGGTGATATCTTGTAAAATTATAATACATTAGCACAATCAGGATATTGACATCGATACAGACAAGGTACAGAACATTTCCACTACCAACATGGATGTCTCACGTTGATTTCTATAAATACATGCTCTGTTCGAACATCCTCTATCTTCTTTAGTGAAATGTCTCTTAAAGTTTTTTGCCATATTTAAATTGGATTGATATTTTACTGTTGGGTTTTAAGAGCTCATTATATGTTCTATATACTCAGTCTTTATAAAAAGTGTTGTTTGTAAATATTTTCTGCCACTCTATAGCTTGTATTTTCACCCTCTTAACAGGTTCTTTCATGGAGCAAATGTCTTTAATTTTTATAAAGTCCAGTTTATCAGTTTTTCTTTTTGTAGATCATGCTTTTGCTAATAAATCTAAGAACCCTTTGCCTGGCCCTAAATCCTGAAGATTCTCACCTGTGTTATTCCTAAAAGTTTTACACTCTTACACTTTATGTTTAAGTCTGCAGTCCAGTTTGAATTACTTTTATAAAAGGTATGGAACTTAGATCAAAGTTTTTGTTTTATTTTATTTTTTGTTAGTTTATTTTCTTCCTTTTTTTGCCTAAGGGTTTCCAATTGCTAGGGAGCCGTTTGTTGAAAAGGCTATATTTATCCCATTTAATTGCTTTTGCATCTTTATCAAAAAATCAATTAGGCATATTTTTGTGGCTCTCTGGGTTCTCTGTTATATTCCACTAATCTATGTATCTATCCCTCTGGCAAACAAAAATTTTCTCATTAGACTTTGTATACATTGTATAAGAGAAGCAAGTGTTTTCCTAATAATTTTTTTTCTCATTTCTCATTTGGCCAAATATCCAAATATGATGATATCCTACCTAATATGGCATCATTGGAGTATATAATATGCAATTCACCCATTTAAAGTGAACAATTCAGTAGTTTTTCACAGAGTTTTGCAACCGTCACCACAATCAATTTTAGAATATTTTTATTACCCAAAAAGAAACCCCGTGCCCATTAAGACTCACATCCCATTTCCCTCCACCCACCTAGCTGTAAGTAACCACTAATTTCTGTCTCTATGGATTTGCCTATTCTGGAAATTTTGTATAAATGGAATTATACAACATAGTCCTTTGTGATTGGCTTCTTTCATTTAGCACAGTGTTTTCAAGGTTCACCTTTGTTGTAGCATTTATCAATCATTCATTTTTATGGTAAATAATATTCCATTATATAGATATATCACATGTAGTTATCCATTATCAATTGGTGGAAATTTGAATTATTTCCATTTTTTGGCAATTATGGATAATGCTGTTATGAACATTCACGTACAAGCTTTAGAGTGAATACATATTTCCAGTTCTCTTGGGTATATATCTAGGAGCAGAATTGCTGTGTCATATAACTCTGTGCTTAACCATTTCAAGAACTATCAAACTGTTTTCCAAAGTGATTACATCATTTTACATTCTCACCAGCCGTGTAAGAGAGTTCCAGTTTCTCCACATCCTTGCTAACATTTGTTATTGTACATCTTATATAGATAGCCATCTCATGGGTGTGAAGTGGTATCTCATTGTAGTTTGGATTTGCATTTCCTGATGGCTAAAGAGGTTAAAAGGTTTTTCATATGCTTATTGTCCATTTTTACATTTTCTTTGGATCTAATCCTTTGATCCCTTTTAAATATAAGTTATTTATTTTCTTATTTATTGGGTTGTAGGAGTTTTTGTATATTCTAGATACAAGTTCTTTATCAGATAGATATATGATTTAAAATAATTTTCTCGGCCGGGCGTGGTGGCTCAAGCTTGTAATCCCAGCACTTTGGGAGGCCGAGACGGGCGGATCACGAGGTCAGGAGATCGAGACTATCCTGGCTAACACGGTGAAACCCCATCTCTACTAAAAATACAAAAACTAGCTGGGCGAGGTGGTGGGCGCCTGTAGTCCCAGCTACTCGGGAGGCTGAGGCAGGAGAACGGCGTAAACCTGGGAGGCGGAGCTTGCAGTGAGCTGAGATGGGGCCACCGCACTCCAGCCTGGGCGACAGAGCGAGACTCTGTCTCAAAAAAAAAAAAAAAAAAAACAAATAAAATAATTTTCTCTGACTCTGTGGGTTGTCTTTTCACTATCCTGATGGCAAAATATGTTTCTAAGGTGTCAGCTCCTTTCATCTAAATTGTAAAATTTATTGATGTGACGTTGTTCATAATATCCTCTTACTATACTTCTAACTAATACAGGATCATAGTGAAATCCTCTTTTTCTGCTCATATTGGTAATTTTGCCATTTCTTCTTTTCTACTTGATTAGTCCTGCTTGGAATCTATCAATTTCATTAATTTTTTCAAAATACCAACTTTCAGCACGTTAATTTTTCTCTACAATATATTTATCTTCTGTTTTATTGATTTCTGTTCTTAGCTTTATTATTACCTTCTACTTTCTTTAGGTTTGATTTGCTATTCTTCTAATAGTTTATTTGAAAGTTAAAAAATTCGTATGTAGCCTTTCTTTTCTGAATATCTAGATATATTTAAGGCTAACGATTTTCTCTAGGTACTACTTTAGCCTCCTCTGACAATTTTAGATGATATGTTCAATATCAGTCAGTTCATATATTTTCTAATTTCTATAGTAACTTCTTCTTTGATTTATGAATTGTTTTTTTTTATAAACCCCCTCGGATTTTTCTTTCCTAATCATATGTTTTCTTTTTCATGGCCTTAACTCCTTTCTCCTGCTATGTTACTGTTCTATTTTTCTTGCTTCAGTAGCCTTTTGCAAAGGCAAGTTGGAGCATTATACAGCATCTGAAGCCTTACAAGATAAATTGTTGCCCTTAGGAGAAGATTAAAATCATCTCTCTGGAGAGCTATGATTAATATTCTCTTCTTTCTCATCTGGCTAACGATGTTTGGACTTAGGTAACACGGGAGTTTACCCCATTAGGAAAGCATACGTCCTACTGACTATTGGGAAACAACAGCTGAGAGATTCCATTTTCTCTCTCCAGGAGCTGCCACTTTGGGTACAGCTGCAGGAAGTTTCTTGAATAGACTCCTTAACTAAACCACATTTGTCCTTGTGGGTTGTGTTTCAATCCAACATAACCTTTCCTTATTTTCTTCCATGAAGGCTTTTTTAAAAAGTTCTTTACTGTTCTTTAGTGTAGGGACTCACTGCACTGGGCCAATGTTTAAGTGTGTTTATTTCTGCCACTCCCCGATAATACCAACTCTACTGCTGCACACAAGAGCTTTTCTTGTCTTTATTTTAAATTAAATGTTAAATGCCCTGAACCATAATGCTTGCTCTTCTTCTTTTTTTTTTTTCTTGACCACACATAGGTGGATAGAAGTTTATTGTTGCAAGCGGCAATAGAAAGGACAATTATTCTTAAGGTTTGATTTTTTAGTAGCCAGTTGTTTTGGGGCTGAATTTTCAAAAAATGAGTAGAGGTAGCCATGTGGCTCATTTATTTACTGGCTATGTGTTCTTTTCACTTAACCTCTCCGAGCCTTAGCTCCCTAATCTGAAAAATAGGGATAATAACATTTCCTACCTCACAAGCTTATTGTGAAATGTAAGAGTAATGAATATGAAGTATTAGGAGAGTGCCTGGCATAGATTAGTTACTATTTTTATGGGACCACAAGAGAAGTACCAACTGACGATGGTGTTAAGTGAAAAGGAAGGAGTGATATTTTAGTTCTTAGCTGGATGGTCATGTCTGAACTTTCAAATTCCACACCCTAGGCTTCATCAAAGGGATTTGCAAGAAATTTAAACTATATCAATGTAATAGAAAAAGTTAACTTATCAAAAAAAAAAAAACATAGCCGACAAGAAAATTTGAGAACAGCCACATAATATGATAAATTGGGGAAACCAATACAAACTCATTACTTAAAACAAAGAACTATCTTTTTCACCTCTATCTCTAAAATCGTCAGCATTTTTGCCCACCATCAACTCTTATGAGCACCTAGAACTGACATTAAAAATCTATTAAAGTCAATTTTTTGTATTTATGAGTACATTTTTATATTTTATATCAATGTTTTCACATATTTATATCCACTCATGACCTTTCATGGATTCAACTTTTTAAATCAGTTATTTAAATAATAATTACTATTGTTTTTCTGCTCAAATGATCATAATCGACCAAGGGAAATATTGCATGGTCTTTTCCCTTCCTTACCTTCCCTCTTTCTTTCTTTTTAGGGTTTCCCCTGAAGTACACTCCCTGAATTCCCTTCTACCTGAATCCCTGTGTCAGCTTCTGTTTCTAGAAAATCCAACCAATGACACAACGGTATTAGGTATGGGGTAGAAGCAGACCCTAAGGGTGGTATTCAGGAGTTGAATCACCCCTGGCCAGCTGTCAAGAATACCCTATTGCTACTAATAGGTTGAGCATTGATAATTCAAGATACGCTAAAGCAGTAAAATTGTTAACACTTTTCAACTGTGGTTGAGTGCAATGGAATCTACTAGTAGGAGATGCACTGGCCTGTGTAATATCTCTGGCATTTAAGAAGTATGGGAGGAGGAGTAATCTTAAGGATTGTGGAATTGCATAACTGTTGCTAAGCGCCATGAATGCTTTGAAGAGAAGAAAAGAAAAGGCTAAATGTGATTGCTCATCAATTCAAAGCCAGGTATAAAAACTAAATCTCTTCATTGGTATTATTTAAAGAAACCCTTGTCTTCACAGAACCTACTCAACCTACTCTTTAAGAGTAGCAGAACTTTAGAAAATATAGCATTCCCAACTCTAGCAAACCCCCTATGCCAAAATCAGGGCCCCAAGATGGGAGTAATAAAACTCTAAGACTTGGGTTAAGAATTCTAAATAGACCTACTTCAGAATGTTGAATCCCAGGTGTGCCTGAACCCTATGGGCCTGCAGAAATGGCCCACTCATTTTTGTTAAAAGATGCATGCTGCTTTGCTTGAAGAATATGCAGATGTTTTAAATAGGCAGATGACTTATAAAACAGTGTTTGACCATTTCAGGATCTGTCATCCACTCCTGTCTTGGCAACCAGATTTGACTAGGGTCAAATCTCAGCATGATAAAGGAGAGGAAGGTCTGATAAGGAAGGAGATGGATGAGCTACAAATGAGCTGCAGGAGTTCAGTAACATACATGAGCAAGAACTAGGAAGTATATCCTGAGGATGTAGAATCAAGGGAAGTAGAGCATAGAGTGGAATACAAAAGTCTGTTGATCTAGGGGCTCTCCCATGACATTGGGCTTAACACCCTGGCAAGGATCTTGTTGTCCAGTTCTCATAAGCTAAGTTGGATTTTAGGAGCTTGAAAAAAGCAATGGCTTATTTTAAATGAAATGGAAAATTCAACAGCTAACTAATTATGTTCCTTAAAAAGGGAATAACTTTTGAAAGATGTTGAACAAAAGTTCTGATTGAATACTGATAACCAATGATGTATCATGATGATTGTTAGAATAAAAGAGGATGTCAGGTAATAAATAGAGTATCGGCCCAAGTCTATCTCACAGTGAGCCCATTATGTTTATTGACCAACCTAATGGTCATTTTCATGATACCTAAATATATAATTGAAATGGACATACTTAGCAATTGGCAGAATCCTCAATTGGTTTCTTGAACTGTGAACAAAGCTATTACAGCAGAAAACCCCTTAAATTTCCCTTACCATCCTTGGATGGTAAAATAAAAAACAATGCTGATTCTAGGGGGAATGGCAAAGATTAGAACCATACTTGACATGAATGATACAGGCTTAAGGGTACCCATTATATCCCCAAGTAATTATCCACTTTGGCCTGTAAAATACAAGGTGAAAGTCTTAATCTATTTGAGCTGCTATAACAAAATACCACACACTGGGTGTCTTATAAACAACAGAAATGAACTGCTTGTAGTTCAGGAGGCTGCCAGCAGATTCATATCTGGTGAGAACCCACTTCCTGGTCTGGAGACGGTCATCTTTTCACTATGTCCTCACAAGTCAGAAGGGGTGAGGGAGCTTTCCGGAATCTCTTTTATAAGGGCACTAATCCCATTCATGAAGACTCTGCCATGATGAGCTAATCACCTAATAATGGCCCCACCTCCTAATACCATCACACTGGGGAGTAGGTTTCAACATATAAATTGGCGGGGAGATGTAAGCATTCAGTCTATAACTGTGAATAATGTCTCAAACTTAACTAAGTAGTAACCCTAATTGCAGCTACTCTGCTGAATGTGGTATTTTTATTACAATAGACTAACACAGCCCCTGATAAAGGATATGGGGCTATTAATATGGCATATGCGTTGTTTTCAATACCTAGCAGGCATGAAGAGTATAAACAGTTGGCCTTACATGGGATGGAAAACAGTACAAATGAATGGTTTTGCCCAGGGGCTAAGTTATTCTCCTATTTTTTTTTTTTTTTTGGAGACAGGGTCTTGCTCTGTCACCCAGGCTGAAGTGCAGTGGCATGATCAGGGCTCACTGCAACCTCTGCCTCCTGGGTTCAAGTGATTCTCCTGCCTCAGCCTCCTGAGTAGCTGGGATTACAGGCACACACCACCACACCCGGCTAATTTTAGTATTTTTAGTAGAGTCAGGGTTTCACCATGTTGGCCAGACTGGTATCGAACTCCTGACCTCAGGTGATCCACCTACCTTGGCCCCCCAAAGTGCTGGAATTACAGATGTGAGCCACGACACCAGGCCTGTATTCTCCTATTCTTTTTCATAACATAGTTTGAAAATACCAGGACTATCAGACCCTCCCACAGAACATCATGAGTAAGAAATGACAAGTATTCAGGATGCTTTTATAAAACACATGCACACCAGAGCATAGGGGACACCCCTATAAAGATTCAGGCCTACCACATCAGTGACTTTTTTTTTTCTTTTTTTTTTTTTGAGACAAAGTTTTGCTCTTGTTGCCCAGGCTGGAGTGCAATAGCGTGATCTCGGCTCACTGCAACCTCTGCCTCCCAGGTTCAAGTGATTATCCTGCCTCAACTTCCCAAGTAGCTGGGATTACAGGCATCCACCACCATGCCCAGCTAATTTCTCATATTTTTAGTAGAGATGGGGTTTCACCATGTTGGCCATACTGGTCTCAAACTCCTGACCTCAGGTGATCCACCCGCCTTGGCCTCCCAAAGTGCTGGGATTACAGGCCTGAGCCACCATGCCTGGCCAACATTTTTAACAGTCCAGTGGTCTGGGACTTGCTGAAACATCCCCTCCAAAATAAATAATAACAACTATTTCAAATATAGGTTTACAGTTCTTGCACAAAGTGCCTCAGCCTACACCACTATACAAGGGATCACTGTCTCAGACCAAGTGAGCTATTGTACAAATAAGTTGTGGCAGTGGATCCATGACTATGAGATTCACTAGTCCTATCATATACTGCACCACCCAAAACCTGCAGGTCTGATAGACAGGTGGAACAGACTTTTGAAAGAACAGCATCATGTGAAGATGGGGAATTACCCTTTAGGATAGGCTTGGCATCTTTAGTCAATGAACATTGAATGGTACTATTTTTCCAAAGAGGAGAATCCAAGTGGCAAAAGTAGATTAGCTTTTCTCAGTAATACTCTAAGCACTTCCTGTACCTGCAACTTCATGCTCTGCAGGCCTAGAGGCTCTAGTTTGCAGAGAGGAAATGCTTCCCAAAAGGGACACACTGATAAGAGTCTCATTAAACTTTAAGCTATGACTGCCACCTGTTCATTTCAGATTCCTTGTGCCAAAGGACTAGCATGGAAGGAAAAGAGTCTCCATACTGGCGGGAAAATTAACTTGAAAGAAACAGGGTTACTGTTACACAATGGGAAGGAAAAATCATTTAGGATGTAGCTCATCTACTGGAACGTCTTATCAACCTGAAATAATCAAAAGGATTAGAATCCAGTTTTAAAGAGTTTATTTAAGCAAAATACTAGGACTAGCCACTTGGGAAACACAGGCTCCTGAAATGAGGTCAGTCCTCCAAAATTAAAAGTTAAGGTTTTGCTTATATATGAAGAAAACCAAAAAATTTAACAGGATTACAACATTTTCTACACAGGGCTTGTTTATGAGTTACAGTAAATTAATGAATTACAGTTTGTTTTATTTTCCTTTCCAATTTAAAAAGGTGTTAGACAATGTAATAGCCATGAAGTCTTTCTGTGACAGGGGTGAGAGGGAAGTTCATCTATAATGAAGATGAACAGTAAGAAGGAAGGGGTCTTCCCTGGTGCCTTTTAGTCATTTACAACATTTTACAAAATATGGCAAGGAAAAAGGCTAATCTTTAACCACAAAAACCTAAGGCTATACCTGTCTCCGTTACAGTTGCTTGCACAGACTCAGGCCCTATAATCACATTCATTTAAGGCTCAAAATAATTTAGTTCCAATAGCTTATACTTTGAATTACTTATTTTCACAGTCTCTTGATAACTCCCCTACCCAGTTTTGATGCCACATGAATACATGCAGTATCCACAGCCTATGACAGATGTGGTAACTAGAGGGTCAGACCCCTCAAGGATATGTATCTGAATAGCCCCACCAGACAAGCCACTTAGCCCAGCAGAAGTGCAAGTTGAATGTGAAGGGGATATAGAATGTGTGGAAGAGGAGGGAAATAATGAATTATCAGTTACAGCCTCAGGATGAAGTGTAATGTCAGGATTTGGAATTTTTCTCACTAATCTTTTCCTTGCAAATTTTTCCAGGAAAATAAGACTAACCAGAATCCAGGGTAAGTTATTTCCAGATGTGAAATAACTATTACATGAAGCAAGAGAATACAAGCTGTATAAGCGGTAGACTATAGAAGATGTTGTCATGCATTGTTCAGATATCCTCTTCAGGGTTAAAGTACTTACACCCCTAGCTGCTGGGAGTGTCAAACGCTTGCGGTTCACAGCTGAGTCCTCTACTGGGAATTGCCCTATGCTGAAAGTAATGCCTTGCCCCAGTTTTCACTCCCCTCTCCAAGGTGCAGCCACCAACCAAAGACTGGCTGATGTAGGAGTATAAGGGCCCAATTCCCTTGCCTTTATTCAGGATAATTCTGAAGGGCCATACCAGCTCCTTGTAGTATCACCTGAGGCTGTTGTTGCACCTGCATTGCAACTCAACTTCTCCAGCTGCCCAATCATTCTCATACAGGTAATGCTTATCAGACTACTCCCCATTAAATCTCCTGCATTCTAATTTCCATCTATCAGCTCAGGCTGTTATAACAAAGTACCATACACTGGGTGGTGTATAAGCAATAGAACCTTATTTCTCGCAGTTCTGGAGGCTGGAAGTCTGAAATCAGTGTGCCAACATGGTGGGGTTCTGGTGAGGGCCCTCTTCTGAATTGCAGATTACCAGCTGGTAATCTGGGAGGTATTACCAGAGAAATATTGGGAGATATTATAACAGGGGAGAAAGAGAGCTAGCTAGTTCTCTGATTTCTTACAAGGAAATCTCATTTATGCAGGGACCACCCTCATGATCTAATTACCTTCCAAAGGCCCAACCTTCAAATACCTCATATTGGGATTAGGGATTCAACATGAATGGGGGTTGGGGAATACAAACATTCAGTCTATTGCACCATCTCAGAGTCTATTTCCCAGAAAACCAACCTAAGACAATCACACCCACTGAACAAGTTGAGATTATGGGGATATGATACATAATTTGCCAGTGCTACAAACTAACAAATAACAAGTACTCTGAGAAGAAATGAAAGTATTTCAGTGCTATAATTCCACATAGGAGACCATGATGGTACTGAACTGGACTTTATGCAGGTAAAATCCAAATCAATATTCATAAATGTAAATAAATGCATCCTAAGTTGAGGTGGCAGCAGTATATGAAACACATGAAGTTGAATCCCTGTAACCTAAATGGCTGTAATTTATGATACAATCATATAATATTTTGCATTTAAACTTACATAATATTTCTAAACTACAAAGAAAATATTAATCATTTGTGTTTAAATACATGGTATACTGTAACAAATTTTTTTATTTTTAATTTTTGTGGGTATATACTAGGTATAAATATTTATGGGTTACATGAGATACTTTGATACAGATATGCACAGTGTAATGATTATATTAGGGTAAACGGGGTGTCCATCATTTCAAACATTTGTCCTTTATGTTACAAAAATCCAACTATATTCTTTTAGTTATTTTTAAATGTACAACTAAATTATTTTTTACTATAGTCACCCTGTTATGCTAGCAAATATTGTCTTATTTAATCTTTCTAACTATTTTTTGTACCCATTAACCATCCCCACTTCCCCCATCCCCATACCCTTCCCAGCCCCTGGTAACCACCCTTCTATTCTCTATCTCCATGAGTTCAATTGTTTTAATTTTTGGCTCTCACAAATGAGGGAAAACATTTGATGTTTGTTTTTCTGTGCCTGGTTTATTCACTTAATATAATGACCTCAAGTCCATCCATTTTGTTGTTGCAAATGGCAGGATTTCTTTCCTTTTAAAAAAATGAATAGTGCTCCCTTGTGTGTATGTACCACATTTTCTTCATCCATTCATCTGTTTTTTTTTTTTTTTTTTTTTTTTTTTTTTTTGAGACGGAGTCTCGCTCTGTCGCCAGGGCTGGAGTGCAGTGGCCAGATCTCAGCTCACTGCAAGCTCCGCCTCCCCGGTTTACGCCATTCTCCTGCCTCAGCCTCCCGAGTAGCTGGGACTACAGGCGCCCGCCACCTCGCCCGGCTAGTTTTTGTATTTTTAGTAGAGACGGGGTTTCACCGTGTTAGCCAGGATGGTCTCGATCTCCTGACCTCGTGATCCGCCCGTCTCGGCCTCCCAAAGTGCTGGGATTACAGGCTTGAGCCACCGCGCCCGGTCTCATTCATCTGTTGATGGACACTTAGGTTGCTTGTATATCCTTGCTATTGTAAACAGTGCTGCAACAAATATAAGTGTAGATACCTGTTGAACATACTGATTTCCTTTCTTTTGGCTCTATTCCTAGCAGTAGGATTGCTGGATCATATAGTATCTTTATTTTAATTTTTGAGGAACCTCCCAACTGTTCTGCATAGTGGTTGTACTAATATACACTCTCACCAACAGTGTACCAGGATTCCCTTTTCTCCCCATCCTCACTAGTATTTGTTATTGTCTGTCTTTTGGATAAAAGTCATTTTAATGGTGTCAGATGATATCTCATTATGATTTTGATTTGCATTTCTCTGATGTTCAGTTGAGCACCTTTTCATATACCTGTTTGCTATTTATATGTCTTCTTTTGAGAAATGTCCATTCAGATCTTTTGCCCATTTAAAAAATCAGATTTTTAGATTTTTTTCCTAGGGAGTTGTTTGAGCTCCTTATATATTTTGGTTATTAATCGCTCGTCAGATGGGTAGTTGACAAATATTTTCTCCCATCCTGTGGGTTGTCTCTTCACTTTGTGGATTGTTTCCTTTGTTGTGCAGGGGATTTTTAACTTGATGTCATCCCATTTGTCCATTTTTGCTTTGGTTGCCTGTGTTTATGGGGTATTACTCAAGAAATTTTTGCCCAAACCAATGTCCTAAAGAGTGGCCCCAATATTTTCTTTCAGTAGTTTCATGGCTTTGAATCTTAGATTTAAGTCAGTAATCATTTTGATTTGATTTTTGTATATGGCACGAGACAGAGGTCCAGTTTCATTCTTCTGCATGTGGATATCCAATTTTTCCAGCACTATTTATTAAAGAGACTCTTCTCTCCTTAGTGTATGTTCTTGGCATTTTTGTCAAAAATGAGTTCACTGTAGGTGTACAGACTTATTTCTGGGCTCTCTACTATGTTCCACTGGTCTATGTGTCTGTCTTTATGCCAGTACCATGCCGTTTTGGTTACAATAGCTCTGTAGTGTAATTTGAAGTCAGGTAGTGTGATTCCTCTAGCTTTGTTCTTTTTGCTTGGGATAGCTTTGGCCATTCTGAGTCTTCTGTGGTTGCATTTAAATTTTAGAGTTTTTTTTCTTTCTGTGAAGAATGTCCTTGGTATTTTGATAGGGATTTTATTAAATCTAAAGATTGCTTTGGGACATATAAACATTTTAACAATATTGATTCTTCCGATTTATAAACATGAAATATCTTTCCATTTTTTGTGTCCTCTTCAATTTCTTGTATCAGTGTTTTATAATTTTCATTGTAGAGGTCTTTGACTTCTTTGGTTAATTCCTAGGTATTTAATTTTATTTGTAGCTACTGTAAATAAGATTAGTTTCTTGCTATCTTTTTCAGATTGTTTGCTGATGGAATATAAAGATGCTACTGATTTTTGTATGATTTTGTATCGTACAACTTAACTGACTGTATCATTTCTAATAGCTTTTTGGTGAAGTCTTTACATTTTTCCAAATATAAGATCATATCATCTGCAAATAAGGATAATTTGACTTCTTCTTTTCCAATCTGGATGTCCTTTATTTCTTTCTCTTGTCTGACTGCTCTAGCTAGGACTTCCAGTACTATGTTGAATAACAGTGGTGCAAGTGGGCATCTTTGTCTTGTTCCAGCTCTTAGATGAAAGGCTTTTGGTCTTTTCCCATTCAGCATGATATACTATCTATGATTCTGTCATCTATGGCTTTTATTGTGTTGAGGTATGTTTCTGTGTATCCAGTTTTTTTAGAGTTTGTTTGTTTTTTTAATCATGAAGGAGTGTTGAATTTTATCAAATGCTTTTCCAGCAACAATTGAAATGATCATATGGGTTTTTTTTTTCCTGCATTCTGTTGATATGATGTATCACATTGATTGATTTGCATATGTTGAGCTATCCCTGCATCACTGGGATAAATCCTACTTGGTCATGATGAATGATCTTTTCAATGTGTTGTTGAATTTGGTTTGCTAGTGTTTTGTTGAGGATTTTTGCATCAATGTTCATCAGAGATAATGACCTGTAGTTTTCTTTTTTGATGTGTCTTTGTCTGGTTTTGGTGTCAGGGTAACACTGGCCTCATAGAATGGTTTGGAAGTATTCTCTCCTCTATTTTTCAGAATAGTTGGAGTATGATTGCTATTATTTCTTCTTTAAATGTTTGGTAGAATTCAGCAAACCATCAAGTCATGAGCTTTGCTTTGTTGGGAGACTTTTTATTATGGCTTCCAGCTTGTTACTTGTTATTGATATGTTGAAGTTTTGGATGTCTTCATGGTTCAATTTTGGCAGGTTTTATGTATCTAGCAATTTATCCATTTCCTTTAGATTTTCCAATTTATTAACATATAGTTGCTCATGGTAGTCACTAATGATCCTTCAAGCTTCTGCCTTATCAGTTGTAATGTCTCCTTTTTCACCTCTGATTTTATTTATTTAGATCTTCTCCCTTTTTTCTTATTCTGGCTAAAGGTTTGTATATTTTTTCTTTTCAAAAATCAATTTTTTGTTTTATTGATTGTTTTCTCATTTCAATTTTACTTATTTCTGCTCTGGTCTTATTTCTTCTACTTATATTGTGTTTGGTTTGCTCTTGTTTTTCTAGTTCATTAACATGCATCATTGGGGTGTTTATTTTAAATTTTTCTTTTTTTGACATAGGTGCTTAAGGCTATAAAATTCCCTCTTAGTACTGCTTTTGCCATATTCCATAGGTTTTGGCATGGTATGTTTCTACTGTTATTTGTTTCAATAAATTTTTCAATTTCCTTCTTAATCTCTTTATTGACCTACTTGTCATTCAGAAGCATATTGTTTAATTTCCATATGTTTGTATAGTTTTCAAAATTTCTCTTCTTACAGATTTCTCATTTTATTTCATTGTGGTCACAGAAGATGCTAGATATTCTTTCAACTTTTTAAAATGTTTTAAGACTTCCTTTGTTGCCTAACATACAGTCTATCCTTGAGAATGATTTGCATGCT
>NW_012115043.1:15459176-15460851 GCF_000951035.1 Colobus angolensis palliatus
TGGACTGAGAAAAAGAATGTGTATTCTGTAGCCCTTGGATGAAATGTTCTGTAAATATCTATTAGGTCTATTCGGTCCATAGTGCAGACTAAGTCTGATGCTTCTTTGCTGATTTTCTGTCTGGATGATCTGTCCAATGCTGAAAGTGGGGTGTTGAAGTCCCCAGCTCTTATTATATTGAGGTCTATCTCTCTCATTACCTCTAATAATATTTGCTTTATATATCTAAGTTCTCCAATATTGGCTGACATATGTTTACAATTGTTTTATCTTGTCGCTGAATTGACCCTTGTATCATTACATAATGACCTTTTTTGTCTCTCTTTTTGTCTTGAAATACATCTTACCTGATATAAATAGAGAAACTCCTACTCTTTTTTTGTTTCTATCGGCATGGAATACCTTTTTCCACTCCTTTATTCTCAGTCTCTGTGTCTTTTCAGGTAAAATATGTTTCTTTTAGGCAACAGATCATTGGGTCTTATTTTTTTTCAATCCAGTCAGCCACTGCATGTCTTTTTCTTGGAAAGTTTCGTCCATTTACATTCAATCTTATTATTAAAAAGTAAGAATGTACTCCTACCATATTTTTTTTTCTGGTGGTTTTGTGGTCTTCTCTTTTCTTATCTTTCATATAGTGATGGTGATTTCCCCCGGTGGTATGATTTGATTTCCTGCTTTTTATTTTCTGTGTATCTACAGTGTGTATTTTGATGTGAGGTTACTATGAGACTAGCAAATCCCATAGTATAATCCATTATTTTAAGCTGATAATAACTTTGCTTGCATAAACTAACTAAAGCAAAAAGAAAACTAATAAAAACTGTAACTTTGTTCCTCTACTTTTTTACCTTTTTACTGCTTGTACTTATATCTTATTACACTATGTCTTGAAAAGTTGTTGTACTTTTTATTTTTGATTGGTTCATCATTTAGTCTTTCTACTTGAGTAGTTTACACACCATACAGCATAATAATATTCTGACTTTTTCTGTGGACTTACTCTTACCAGTGAGTTTTATACCTTCAGATAATTTATTCTTGTTCATTAATGCCCTTTTCTTTCAGATTGAAGTATTCCCTTTAGTATTTCTTGTAGAGCAGGTCTGGTATTGACAAAATCCTTCAGTTTCTGTTTGTCAGGGAAAGTGTTTATTTCTTCTTCATGCTTGATATATTTTCACTGGATATATTATTCTAGGGTAAAATAGTTTTTTCCTTCAGCACTTTAAATATTTCATGGCACTCTCTCCTGGCCCATAAGGTTTCCATGAAAAAGTCTGCTGCCAGACATATTGGACCTCCATTCTATGTTTCTTTTTTTCTTTTCGTTTTTCTTGTTGCTTCTAGGATCCTTTCTTTATCCTTGACTTTTGGGAGTTTATTAAATGCCTTGAGGTAGTCTTCTTTGGGTTAAATTTGCTTGGTGTTCTATAACCTTCTTATACTTGGATATTGATAATATTCCATAGGTTTGAGAAGTTCTCTGATAGTATCCCTTCAAATAAACTTTCTACCCCTATATCTCTCTGTACCTCCACTTTAAGGCTAATAGGTCTTAGATTTGCCCTTTTGAGGCTATTTTCTTTTTATTCATTTATTTATTATACTTTAAGTTCTAGGGTATATGTGCACAAGGTGCAGGTTTGTTACATATGTATACATGTGCCATGTT
>NW_012115043.1:15466489-15466975 GCF_000951035.1 Colobus angolensis palliatus
TCTTCTTTATTAGTCTTGCTATCAGTCTATCAGTTTTGTTGATCTTTTCAAAAAACCAGCTCTTGGATTCATTGATTTTTTTTGAAGGGTTTTTTGTGTCTCTATCTCCTTCAGTTCTGCTCTAATCTTAGTTATTTCTTGCCTTCTGCTAGCTTTCGAATGTGTTTGCTCTTGCTTCTCTAGTTCTTTTAATTGTGATTTTAGGGCGTTGATTTTAGATCTTTCCTGCTTTCTCCCGTGGGCATTTAGTGCTATAAATTTCCCACTACATAGTGTTTTAAATGTGTCCCAGAGATTCTGGTATGTTGTGTCTTCATTCTCATTGGTTTCAAAGAACATCTTTATTTCTGCCTTCATTTTGTTATATACCCAGTAGTCATTCAGGAGCAGGAGCAGGTTGTTCAGTTTCCATAGAGTTGTGCAGTTCTGAGTGAGTTTCTTAATCCTGAGTTCTAATTTGATTGCACTGTGGTCTGAGAGACAGTT
>NW_012115043.1:15467799-15513197 GCF_000951035.1 Colobus angolensis palliatus
TCGGCTGGATATGAAATTCTGGGTTGAAAATTCTTTTCTTTAAGAATGTTGAATATTGGCCCCCACTCTCTTCTGGCTTGTAGAGTTTCTGCCTAGAGATCTGCTGTTAGTCTGATGGGCTTCCCTTTGTGAGTAACCCGACGTTTCTCTCTAGCTGCCCTTATCATTTTTTCCTTCATTTCAACCTTGGTGAATCTGATAATTATGTGTCTTGGAGTTGCTCTTCTCAAGGAATATCTTTGTGGCATTCTTTGTGTTTCCTGAATTTGAATGTTGGCCTGCCTTGCTAGGTTGGGGAAGTTCTGGATAATATCCTGCAGTGTTTTCCAACTTGGTTCCATTCTCCCCGTCACTTTCAGGTATACCAATCAGATGTAGATTTGGTCTTTTCACATAGTCCCATATTTCTTAGAGGCTTTGTTCATTTCTTTTCACTCTTTTTTCTCTAAACTTCTCTTCTCGCTTCATTTCATTCATTTGATCTTCAATCACTGATACCCTTTCTTCCAGTTGATCGAATTGGTTACTGAAGCTTGTACATTTGTCACGTAGTTCTCATGCCATGGTTTTCAGTTCTATCAGGTCATTTAAGGACTTCTGTACATTGGTTTTTCTAGTTAGCCATTTGGCTAATCTTTTTTCAAGGTTTTTACCTCCTTTGCGATGGGTTTGAACTTCCTTCCTCATTTATCTCGGAGAAGTTTGATCATCTGAAGCCTTCTTCTCTCAACTCGTCAAAGTCATTGTCTGTCCAGCTTTGTTCTGTTGCTTGCGAGGAGCTGTGTTCCTTTGGAGGGGGAGAGGCACTCTGATTTTTAGAATTTTCAGCTTTTCTGTTCTGTTTTTTCCCCATCTTTGTGGTTTTATCTATTTAAGGCTATTTTCTACATCTTGTAGGCTTGCTTCATTGTTTTTTATTCTTTTTTCTTTTGTCTCCCCTAACTGTGTATTTTCAAATAGCCCAGCTTCATGCTCACTAATTCTTTCTTCTCTTTGATGGACACTGTTACTAAGACTTTGATGCAGTCTTCAGTATGTCAACTGCATTTTTCAACTCCAGAATTTGTTTAATTCTTTTTTTAACTATTTCCATCCTTTGTTAAATTTATCTGGCAGGATTCTGAATTCCTTCTCTGCATTATCTTGGAGTTTTCTCAAAATAGCTATTTTGATTTATCTGTCCGAAAGGTCAAGTATCTCTGTTTCCACAGGATTTATCCTGGAACTAAATGAACTTATTTAGTTCATTTGGCATCATTATGTTTTCCTTGATGGTCTTGATGCTTGTTGATGTTTATCGGTGTCTGGGCATTGAAGAGTTAGGCATTTACTGCAGTCTTTCTTTACAGTCTGGGCTTCTTTTACCCATGCTTCTTAGGAAGGCTTTCCAGGTGTTTGAAAGGTGTTGGGTGTTGTAATCTAAGCCGTATCTGCATTAGGGGGCACTCCAAGCCCTGTAATGTTGTGGTTCTTATAGACTCATAGAGGTACTGCCTTGGTGGCCTTGGACAATATCCAGAAGAATGCTCTTGATTATCAGGCAGAGACTCTTGTTCTCTCCCCTTACTTCCTCCCCAACAAATGGAGAGTGCTTCTCTGTGCTGCGCTGTGTGGAGGTGGGGGTGGGCTGACACCAGCACTTCTGAGGTCACCACCCCTGGGAGTGCTCTGGGTCAGACCTGAAGCTAATACAGCACTCGATCTTGCCCAAGGGCCATTATAGCCACTGATTGCCACTTATGTTTGTGTAAGGCCCTAGGACTCTACAATCAGCAGGTGGTGAAGCCAGCCAGACTTCTGTCCTTCTCTTCAGGGTGGCAAGTTCTCCAGTCCTAAGGTCCAGCGATGCCATATAGGAGTCAGGGCCTGGAGTCAAATACGTTAGAAATCTATCCGGTGTTTTATTTTACCACTGAGTGCTGAGCTGGCACTCAAACCATGAGACCCAGTCCTTCCCACTCTTCTCTCCCCTTTCCACAAGCACAGAAGACACACCTTGTGGCCACTACTACCACAGGTTCTTGGAGAGTACTGCCAGGCTACTGCCAATATTCACTTAAATCCAAGGGCTCTTTGGTCAGCTTGTGATCAATGCTGCCCAGTCTGGGACCTGCCCTTCAGGTAAGTGGGCTCCCATCTGGCCCAAAGCTGGTTAAGAAATGCCATCCAAGAGTCAAGGCTGGAATCAGGGACCCCAAGAGCCTGCTTGGTGCTCTTCCCCACTGTGGCTGAGCTGGTACATAAGGTGCAAGACAAAATTCCCTTTACTTTATCACCATAGCCACCACAGTTGGGAATGTGCTGGGTCTCACCTGAAGCTAGCACATCTTGCAGTCTCACCCAAGGCCCATGGTGTATTACCTGGGTATCACTGCTGGTTATTCAGGGCCTAAGGGCTCTTTTGTTAGTAGGTGATGAATCCCGCCAGGACCAAGTGCTTCCTTTGAATGCAGCAGGTTCCCTTTTGGCCCAGGGTGTGTCTAGAAATGTCATCCAGGAGCTAGGGTCTGGAGTGGGGCCTCATGACTCTGTTCAGTGCCCTACCCTATTGTGGCTGAGCTGGTATCCATGATGCAAGACAAAGTCCTCTTTACTTTCCCCTCTCCTTACAAGCAGAAGAAAGGGTGGCTCTTTTGGAGCTGCAAGCTATGCTGCCTGGGGTTGGGGGAGGGGTGGCATAAGCACCCCGTTAGCTGCCCTGGCTGGTGTCTCAGTAGTTTGTGTGTCCCCCAAGTCCATTGGCCTCAAGCCCAGTTGAGAACTAGGACTTGCCTAAGAGTTGTGGTTCTTGTGGCCTAGACTGACTTTCAAGTTTACCTAGTGCCGGAAATCACTTTAGGCTTCAGTGGTGAGGCATGTTGGAACTCAGGTTCGTTCCATTCAGACTGCTAGAATGGGTGTTTGCCCTCTGGCTAGGGCTGGTCTAAATGCCCCCACCTGTGACTGCTGGCTGAGTTCTCCCAGGTGTCAGCAGCACCACATTTCAATGCAAAGTTGTATAATTGCTACACTCTCCCTCTTGCAAACGTACAGATTCTCTTTCCGCACCACAAGGCTGCTGTGACAGCATGGGGGAGGAGTGGTGTTGGCAATTTGAGACTGTCTTTCTTACCCTCTTCAGTGTTTCTTTCAGTATGAAGTGAAAACCAGGTATTGTTTGTACTTGTCTGATTTTTGGTTCTTATAAAGGTGTTTTTTGTGTGTAGATACTTGTTACATTTGGTGTTCCTGTGGGAGGCACAATCAGTGGAGACTTCTATTTGCCATCTTGCTTCACCCCTCTCCAATAGTACTCTTTCCCATACTGTTTATATCTTTTAAGCATTGTTTTAATAAACAAAATTAAGTAGCAGCTGAAGTAAGGATTCATTGTTCAACGAAACTGAAATAAAGCATTTTTCATAATGATAGCAAAAACCTGGAGCTAATCTAAATGTCCAATCAGGAAATTAAATAAATTACAGCGTACTATATCATCAGTAATAATATCAGTAGATTTATATTGATTAAAATAGAAAACTGTGGTTTTATTAAGTGACAAGACAACTACGAATTAATGTTATAGAACGATTTTTCTTTAGGAATAATTTATATTCAGGTATATATGCATTTGGAAAAAATCTGAATGAAAGAATATCAAAATGTTAATCATTATTTTGATCATGATTTTTTATTTCAATAGTTTTTGGTTACACGGATAAGTTCTTTAATGGTGATTTCTCAGATTTTAGTGCACCCATTACCCACGCAGCATACACTGTACCCAATGAATAATTACAATCATCATTAGCTTATTGACTTAGATGCTTGGTGTCCCACCCACTACTCCATCCAACTTCTAATGGCTACCTTCATGCCTGAGGGCTTTTTATTCCAGATCTGTGGAATACAGCTCTGCATGTGAGTGAGATGAAAATGCTGAGGAAGTAGCCCACTACTGAGGTAGTATAATTCTGAGGTATTTATTTTGCAGCATCTCCAAGGGTTTCTCCATGAGATTTTTCTCTAGTTGCCCACCCTGACAGCTGTCTTAAGAACATACCTTTCATTGGCTGGATTATTTTCCTTATGTTACTTCCTTACTCTTCTGAATTATTCTGTATTTTCCACATCTGCTTTTACTCAAATCCTTGTCTCATCTGCTTCTGGACACATTCAAACTAAGATAGTTACCTGTAATTTATAAATATTTCTATAAATAACTCAGATTATTTATATAAAATGTGGATGTTTAAAATATTTTATATCAGGTGTTTTATAAACTAGATGATAAAAACATTTGTAATTGAAAAAGTTGAGTTTATTTTGTGTCCTTCAGTAAAGACATTTGTCCACAAGTTTTTGTTTTGAAGCTGTGGTGTGGGCATGAAAACTACTTTCAAATGTCAAAAGGCTGATATGTGCAAGAAAAATGGAATGTATTCATAATGACACTTAAAAAACCATAGAAAAAGAGGCTAGTGGGTAGAAGTTACAAGGAGAAGGAGTTCTATTCAAAGAAGAACTTCCTAGCAGTTAAAGCTGTCCAAAATTGAAATAAATTACTTGTGGGAAAAAAGGACTTCATTCAGTAGCAAGTGACAGTATGTAAGCAGTCACTTGTTACTTGGATGACTCTCATCTCTTGAGGGTCTCTAATCCTTGAGATTATCTCATCAAACTCTCTGGCTACCAAAGAACCATTTGTGCTTTCTTGTCAATGATACCTGGAGTGTTAAATAATTGGGGACCATATGTCATTATTTGACCTTCAGACATGAGTGAAGGAATCATTGCAGCACCTTGTGCAAATGGTAAATGCACAGTCACAAAACACAGAGGTGGGAAGAGACTTAAGATTTCTGGATAAATCACTAAATTTTGGTCAAAAAATGTTGACTTAAATTTTCTCATTATTAATACTGGCTGTAGTCAGACCATGAAATAGAGATTTTTTTTATACTCAGTTGTAGCATTTGAAATATTGTATGTGAACCGGAGTCCATCAATAACATTTTGTCAGTTTGGACAAATAGAAAAATTCATTTTACATCCTTAAAACAAAGGAAACAACACTTATATCTTTACCTTACATTATGAGAGAGTGCAGAAACAGGAAAAGCCAATGTGTAATACTGTTGGATCCCCCAATTTTGATAATGAATAATTTCTTAAGGTAGTTAAAGGAGATGTTAAAAATATAGTATCATAGAAATGGGTAAGAGGTTAAGTATGGAGCAATAGGGATGAATAAAAGAAAAGCAAATGTTTTGCTAATGAGTTTAGAATCTTGAGTCTTTTGTCCTTTCATCCCTGTAAGTCATACTAGACTTTCTAAACCACATATTTCATGTGTTCTGTTTTCGAAAATATGGCTCCATTTCTGTGGCAATGAGATTTCTGCATCACAAGATCCAGGACCCACTCTTTCTTTCACTGCTAACTAGCTCATGCATTAACCTTGAGAAAGTGGCTTAATCTTTCTTAATTTCTCCATAAATAAGTGGATTATATGATTCCATAATTCACTTCCAGCATTAGCATTTGTGTTTCTACAAGGTGGTAATCAATGCTACACAGAAAAAGAGAACACATACTCTACCAAGGAACCAAGGACCTTCTAAGGCAGGCTGTCTTACACAGTGTATTGCCAAACTGACTTAAACCAGTTTGATCATTTCTGATTATTAGGCTCTATTGGAATCTTCCAATGATTAGAGGTAGGTGAGAACTCCTGGTCTCCTCCTTTATAATCTATTATGTGGATTTTATAATGAAATCAAGTTATAGACCAAATCTGCCACACTTACACATGTTCTTCAGTAAGAAGGAATAAAAGCAGTCACACAGCCTATAGTGTAAGCTTGCTAAAGCCCCACTTTTCTGACCTTTTAAATGCTAGAGCAAGTAACTTGCATGAAAGAGTCACTCAAGGCAGATGCATCATGATTTAGCTAAACATCTAGCCGAAGCCAGGCCACAAAATCCATCCTAAGTAGCTGTACAAAGAATTGGAATTCTAAGCATAGAGCACATTCCAAAGGGTAAAAATAATGAGTTCACACATTTCCATACTTTGTCCCTGTTTATGCAGCTCTGGAAAAGCCTGTACAATATTCCTACACAATCCACATTTGTTGAATACTATATTTTTTACCAATGAAAAATAATTCCTAATGCAGTATGCTAATTAACAAACCCTGTCAGTTGATTAAAGATATTAGGAATATTCCCTGTGGAATGTGAGCCTTTTTCCTACATACCACTTATGTGTGTAACTCAATGTTAATATGCCTTCCTAAGGTGTATATTAAAATTATACATATATATACCACACTGTCCTTAATGAACTAAATTAAAGTATAGACTTGTGATGATCTGATAGGCGAGCTTCCAGGACGGACTACTTCCAACAGGACGAGAAGTTGTACTTTTTTTTTTTTTTAACAGATAAAAAATTGTATTTACTTAGAAGCACTCAGAATGGCAATAAAACCACTGTGACTTTTTCTTTTTTTTGTAATTACAGAATGATATTTAGTTAAAAGAACAATTATTTTATACAAGAGACACTGAAGATGAAAAAACTACCATCTCCATATATAACTAATTTATGCTGTGCACCAGTAAGAACCTGCTTTCAATTTCTATGCCAATTTACAATTTACTGTACCAGGCCAGGTTAGTGGCTATGGAAAATGCCACCAGGGCATGCTATCTAAAAACATATTCATTAGCATGTTAACTATACAAAAAAGGACACTGTACAGTTTAAAAACAAATCTTACAGAGCCTTACATTTTAATTATTTTCTTTAAAAGGAGTGAGTTGGCCGGGCGCGGTGGCTCAAGCCTGTAATCCCAGCACTTTGGGAGGCCAAGACGGGCGGATCACAAGGTCAGGAGATCGAGACCATCCTGGCTAACACGGTGAAACCCCGTCTCTACTAAAAAATACAAAAAACTAGCCGGGCGAGGTAGCGGGTGCCTGTAGTCCCAGCTACTCCAGAGGCTGAGAGGCAGGAGAATGGCGTAAACCCGGGAGGCGGAGCTTGCAGTGAGCTGAGATCCGGCCACTGCACTCCAGCCTGGGCGACAGAACGAGGCTCCGTCTCAAAAATAAATAAATAAATAAATAAATAATAAATAAATAAATAAAAGGAGTGAGTTGCGTACAGAGGAGTTAAATGGTTTGCAGGCAAGAAAAAAATCACTAGAATCAACTATTACTACTTTCTTCTTCCTCTTTCCCTTCCCCCTCCCTCTCCTTCTCCTTCTCCTCTTCCTTCTCCTCCTTCTCCTCCTCCTCCTCTTCTTTTTCTTCCTCTTCCTCCTCCTCCTCTTCTTCTTGTTCCTCTTCCTCCTTTTTCTCACTTTTTTCAGCCTTGACATCTCCCGTTGTTTGCTACATCAGGCTTTCCTTTAGCTGGGTATGCAGCAATATCTTTTTCATATTTTTTTTTTCAGCTTCACAGCCTTCTTTTCATATGGCTGCTTGTCATTTGCAGCAGTGTTATTCCACGTCTATCCCAGTTCCTTTGCCTCATCACCGATGGGATGTTCTCTTTTGACTTCTGGCAGATATTTGGAACAGAACAAGAAAAAAGCTGAAAAAGGCCTCTCAGATGCATTGAGTTCCTTCAACATTTTTTGTTTAGCCTTTAGGAAATACAGGTTTTCATTACTTTTTCATGTCCACCTTTGCCATGTCTTCAAATTTTCCTTTCTCTTTAGCAGACATGATCTTCCATTTCTCTGAGCACTTCTCAGAGAACTTTGAGAAGTTGACTGAGGCATTGGCTGCTTTTTCTTGTGCTCCTCCCAACAAGTTTGCACAAATAATGCATATGAGGACATTTTGACTCTCAGCTTCTTAGAATCTCCTTTGCCCATGGTTAGTTATTTTTTCTCAGTGAGGCAGAGTCATCCAGTGACCATCCAGCTCTCACTTGCCCCAGCGCTGTCTCTATGGAGCTCAGTGTATTGCCACAGCTGTGCCTCCATTCTTTATTTTTGTTAGGAAGTACTCTGTGATATTCTTTTCCCCCTCCTTCTTCCCCTCCTCTCTTTACCATCCCTCATCCCATTCTCTCTTTACCATTCTTCCTACCATACTCTTAGCATCATTCCCACCATCTTCTCTTCATTGTGTGATATTCTTTTTTACTGTAATGTGATTATGTACTGCATTAAAATATTAACTCTTTAGTGTGAATTACAGTAATATTATTTGGCCCCTTTGTTCATTCCTCACACACATCTGGCAAAACATTGACTCTGGATTAATAAAACCGTCTGCCATCTCCATTCGTACACATGGGCTCCTGAACATTGCTAGAGAAAATCATATAGTCTGTGCCTTGGAGACACTAAGAATTGAGTTACCAACTTCAGCTCACCTTCAAGTTGCCTAGCAGCATTTCTACATGTACTACAACATCTCTTTAAGGCCCAAGAGATAAGGAATCCTAAGGTAATATCAAGTATATCATTGCAATGATGAGACAGGATTCTGGTTGGGCAGTAGAAAAAAGCTTCCCTCTCACCCACTCCTTCCACACTAAAACCCTTCCAAGACCATTTCTGCATGACCACGATGGTTTCCTTGATTCCATAATTGCCGCCTAATATCTCTTCTCCATATAAGAGCCAGAGTAAGCCTTTAAAAATGCAACGTTGACCAAATAATTACCCTGCTTACTCTCAATGGCCTCCTGCCACACTTAAAATAAAATGAACTTCTTACTGAGGCCTATCAGACTTGACACAATCTGTCCGCTCCTCACTTCTTCCCTACTCCTGTCTGTCCACACTGGTATTCTTGCTGATCTGCAAACCTGAAGCTCATGCCCACTCCTTTTCTGCTTGCTTCTCCTTTGGACTGGAACACTCTTCCTCAGAGGTGGACATGGTTCCCTTTATTTTTAAATTTACATATAGTAAAATTTACTGTTTGTGATGTATACTTCTATGAATCCTGACATAAGCCTAGAGTCATTTATCTATTCCCACAATCAAAATATAAAGTAGTGCAATCACTCCCCAAAACTCCCTCAGGCAGCCAATTTATAGTCAACCCCTTCCCCTACCTAGTCACAACCCCTGGCAACTACTTATGTTTTCTCCATCTCTATTGCTTTTAGACCTTAGTATTTTTATTCTAACCATTATTTGAGGTCTAGCTAGTCCTAATACTGCAAGAGTCATTCAAATCAGTACTTGAGAATTGCAAAATAATTCGTTAAGCATGACTGAAAGAGTGTTAACTTAAGTTTAGATACATTTAATAAACTAAATATAAGCTTTAATGGGAATGTGATGTAGATTCTCAGGGCAAAACCTCAGCTGAGCTGGTTAGAAGAATAATTTCCATGCTGGCCTGGCTTGGGTCAGATTCTTCCTCTCCTAGTTTGTCAGGTTCCTGCTAATTCCCTTCCCAATATCTGTTCCTGTACCTCATAAATTACCTTTTCATATAATGGCCTTAATACTAATTGCAGTATTTTCTTTGGATTTACCAAAGTCCAAAGATCCTTCTAAGCACTGAGTAACTGTTGCTGAATTGTTTAAGGTTACTCTCATGATGTCTGCAAAATGGTATTTGCCTATGCAGTTCCTGCAGCTCCCAGTCTCTTTCCATTTGAGCCCTGCATTCTGAGTTGGATCCCTCGCTCAGGAACCAGTTGCTTCTTAACCTGAGTGTTCTGTGCTCTGGCCTTGGTTCTTTGGTTTCCCACATCTAAGTTTTGAGTATGCCCTGGGACAAGAGGGTTTAAATGTCAAAGTCAAACTTCCAGCCTAGTTACTGTGGCCTTATTGTATTACTGTTTGATTATATCACAGCCACTAATCATTCGCATCTACTAGGAACTCTGACCCATGAATTACATAGTGGCATTGAGTTTCCCATAAGTAGGAAATAAAAAATAACAAGAAAGCTCACAGGTTAACTTCTGTACCTGCAGCTGTAGCATCAAAACCAGAAGTTAACAAATCTGGCAGGCTACGATTGTAAAGTGGCTTTAAATTGTAGAAAGAAAAAAATCACTAGAATCAACTATTTGGGAGGCCAAGACGGGCGGATCACAAGGTCAGGAGATTGAGACCATCCTGGCTAACACGGTTGGTGATTCACAACATGGCTAAGGCCTTGTCTCGTGCATACTAGTGGAACTGTACTGTCTTTATTTCCTAGTTCCAGCCACTCTTCACAATATTCCTGAGGAAGATATGTGTCCAAAGGGGCAAAGGAAAACAAAGGAACCCTTTAGTATTAGACTAGTATGACCATATGGCCAGGTTTGCCAGGATAATGCTGGATATAAAGTGTAATTATCATAGCACATTTTTTACTCTCAAAGTGTACCCATTCTGATGATAAATCATATGGCTACCCTAATTATATACAGCAAGCATACACAACATATTACTCTCCCTATCTCCACAGCTCTGGAGGGAACAGGTAACTGAAGTTAAATGAGGTCATAAGGATTGGACCCTGATATGACAGCAATAGTGCCTTAGAATAAACAACACCAGGGTGAGTCCTATTTCTCTTATGCACAAGCTCTCTCTCTCTCCTTCTCTCTCTATCTCTCTTTCTCCTTCTCTCTATCTCTCTCTCTCTCTCCCCACACACAGAGAAGAAAGGTCATGTAAGGACATAGTAAAAAGGATGCCCTCTGCAAGCCAGGAAGAGAGCCCTTACCAGAAACTAAATTGACTAGAACCTTGATCTGAGACTTTCCAGCCTCCAGAACTGTGAGAAAATAAATTTTTGTTGTCTAAGCTACTCAGTCTATTGTATTTTATTATGGCAGCTGGAGCTGACTAATATAGAGGTATAACAAAAATTATTGCTCTAAAGAAGCTTACACTTCAGCAGAGAATACACTCTGATTGCTTTCTAGAGAATAACTCCATTGCAGCATAAGTGAGCACCTAAATACTACCTAATCCTAGACAAAATAAAATGATAGTTAAAAAGGTGTTGCAATAAAAATGCCTATGAGGGCTCCTGAACCTGTAGCTGTAGCATCAGGTACAGGGCTCAGGGGAGAGTAGTTAATTACAAGAATATGACACAGGTTTTAGAGAGGACATAGCAGAAAGAGTTTTGTCTCTGTTCAGCCTGATATACTTCCTTAAATAGGTGATCCTGGCTCCACATCATATACCATGTTTTGACATGGACCACCTACCTCATATTCAACAAACATATGCTTTGAATTGAACCTACCCATCCTCCAGTCTTCTGACCACTGACTTTAATACTTGTCTTCCAACTTCTCTCCACCTGAAAGATATGATTCACAATAATATTTTCTTGGCCATAACACTGGCTCATACAAACTGGGCTTCTGCCTCCTTATCCTGGGAATTGATCTTAGGACCAATTTTGACTGTGCTGTCACCTGCTGACTCTCTCATTTGGTGCTACCATTTCCCTAAGTTTCTGCTGGGCCCAGACAAGTTGGATTTTGTGGAAGAGAAATAAATTAACAGGAAAAACTGAAGTTTCAACATTAAAACTGAAATAAACATTCAAACCTGAGGAACAGCAAAAGCAAACATGAAAATCTTGAAAGGGTACTTTTTATTATGGAAAGAAGATTGTGTGATTGAAATTTTTGCATGCTTTGATCTCTGTGTTCTGAAATCTGCAATCAGAGCATCAGAAGTGGTTGAAATGCCCACTATGATCTGTGATTTGTCTTATGTAGCTATATTTCTTGTTTTGTTGACACAGTTGGTAAGAGTCTTCTACTTGTGTATCATGGATCATTAAAAACCCTTCGTTTGATATTTGAACCACTTAGTAATACAGTCTTAGTAATGAGAACCTTTAATTTAGCCATTCAAATGGTCAAGACCTTCTGAAAGGGTTTATTGTGGCCAATACAAAGGGGCTGGTCCTGCCTTATGACCTAAGAAATTCTCAAATTTATAGTGATAATAGGGTAATACAGATTGATGATACAGATTTTTAAAATTTTCATTTGCAAAACTTCCTCTCTGAGCAATACTGGTGGGATTCTTAAATACTGCTTTAAGCAATTAAATAATTTTCTTTTATGTTCTAAACCTAGGCAAACAGAGACACTGAAGACCTTTAATACAGTATGGATTTGGGCATGTTATGTTATTAGGGTTGTAATAGTGTAGAGTTCTTTAATCTCATTTGTTGAGTAGTCTCTTAACAACTGCATAAATTATTAATTATAAAACTGCATTGATGGGTTTATAACATAATGACATGTGTGACAATAATAGCACAAAGGAGGGAGGAAGAAATGGAGCTATATCAGGGCAAATTTTTATATACTATTAAAATTGCAGAGGTGTTAATCTGAACTTGATTGCTTAAGATGTTAATTGCAATCTCCAAGAAAACCACTGAGTATTTCTCAAAAAAAAAGTAAAAGAAACAACAAGAGAATTAAAATTATATGTTAGATAATATTTATTTAACACAAAAGAAGGAAGTAATAAAGGAATAAAGAAACAAAAAAGACGAAAGACATACAGAAAACAAACTGAAAATAGCAGACATAAATCCTACCTCATCAGTAATTTTATTAAATGTAAGCTAAACACTAATCAAATTTAGTGGACACACTCTAATCAAAAGGCCAAGAACTGTAGAATAAATAAAAACATGATCCAACTATATGCTGCCTATAATATGATGCACTTTAGATTCAAATGTGCAAATAGGTTGAAAGAAAAAGATGATAAAACATATAGCATGCAAACAGTAAACAAAAAAGAATAGGAGCAGCTATATTTATATCAGATGAAATAAGCTTTAAAGCAAAAAGTGTCAACAGAGACAAAGAAGGACTTTTTTAATAATAAAAGGATCAATGCATTAGGAACATAAATAAAAGGGTCAGTTCAACAAACACAAAACAATTACAAATATATGTGCACCTAACAACACAGCTCCAAAATACATGAAGCAAAACTTGAGAGAATTGAAAGAGAAATAAGACAATTCAACAATAATAGAGATTTCAATAGCCCAGTTTCAATGATGGATAGAACAAATAGACTATCAACAAGAAAGCAGAAGATTTCAAAAATGCTATAAACCAAGTAGACCTAATAGACATCTATGAATACTCTACCTCAAACAGTGATATACACTTTCTTCTCAAGTGCCCATGATATATTCTCCAAAAAAGATCATATGTTAGACGATAAAACAAGCCTCAATAAATGTGTCCTCCAACAAAAATGGAATAAAATTAAAAATCAATAAGAGAAAGAAATTTGGAAAATTCTCAGATATGTGTAAATTGAATTACATAATCCAAAATAATCAATTGGTCAAAGATGAAATCACAAGGGAAATTAGGAAATACCTTGAGATGAATGAAAATGAAAGTACAATATATAGAATACAATTAAGCTATACTTAGAAATGTCTAGCTATAAAGGCCTATATTTAAAAAAAGATCTCAAATAGAAAGCCTAAATGTCTGCCTTAATAAACTAGAAAAAGGATAGTAAACTAAATTCAAAGCAAGTAGAAGGAGGAGAATAATAAAGATGAGAGTAGAAATAAATAAAACAGAAAATAGAAAAACAATAGAGAAAATCAACAATGCTAGACATTAGTTCTTTGATATGATTCACAAAACTGACAAACCTTTAGCTAGACTGAAAAGGAAAAGAGAGGGGAAGACTTAAATTGCTAACATAAAGAATAAAGAAGGGGGCGGATATCTGCTTACCTTACAGAAACTAAAAGGACTATAAGGGAATGAATAACTGTTTGCCAATGAACTCAGTAGCTTAGATGAAATGAGAATATTCCTAGAAAGACAAACTAGTCAATTTGACTTGAAAATAAAGAGAAAATCTGAATAGATTCATAACAAGATATTGAGTTTATAATAATAATTAAAAACTTCCCACAAAAATCCCAGGCCCAGATACTTTACCAATAAATTCCACTCAACTTTTAAAGAATTAACACCAATGTTTCTCAAGCTTTTCCATTAAAAAATAGAAAAGGAGAGAATACTTCCCAATTCATTCATTACCACCATACCAAAACCAAAGATTTCACAAGAGAAAACAATCTACAGACCAGTATTCCTTATGAATGTGGATGTTACAACCATCAACATAATATTAGCAAAACCACATCCAGCCATATAAAATATCCAGTGTTTGACACCATGACAAACTGGGATTTATTCTAAGAATGCAAAGTCAGGTAAACATCTGAAAATCAACTAATATAATACCAATAGAATTTAAGAAAATCACAGAATCATCTCGATAAACACTGAAAAAATGGACAAATTCCAACAACCTTTCTTAATAAAAAACCTCAGCAAATTAGGAATAGAAGGGAATTTCCTCAACCTAATGAAAAATCATCCATAAAAACCCTATAGCTAGTATCAAACTTGATAGTGAAAGTCCTAATGTTGTTAAGATGGTAACACTACCCAAATGATCTGCAGATTCAAAACAATTTCTGTCAGAATTCCAGCTGGCATGTTTTATGTAGATGGACAAGCTTATCATAAAATTCATATGGCAATACAAGGAATCCAGAATAATCAAAATAATCTTGAAAAAGGACAAAGTTGAAGGACTCACAGTTTCTGATTTCAAAACTTACTACAAAGCCACACTAATGACAATGCAGTACTGGCATAAGATTAAATATATAGATCAATGGTAAAGAACTGAGAATGTAGGAAAAAAAGTCCTTCTACTTATGGTCAATTGATTTTCAGCAATGGTATAAAATAATTCAATGGCAAAGGTAATCATTTCAATGAATCGTCCTGGGACCACTGGATGCCCTTACACAAAAAATAAAGTTGGACCCTTTCCTCATACACTATACAAAAATTAACTCAAAATGAATCATAGGCCTAAATGTAAGAGCTAAAACCATAAAACTATTAGAAGAAAACTGGAGTAAAAATATTCCTTGGATCAGGAATGATTTCTTAGATATGATACCAAAAACACATGCAACAAAAGAAAAAAATAGATAAACTGGACATTATCAAAATTAAAAGCTTTTGTGTTTCAAAGGACATCATCAAGAAAGTGAAAAGACAACCCACAGAATGAGAAAAACATTTGCAAATCATATATCTAATAAAGATCTAATATCCAGAATAAAGCACTCTTACAACTCAACAAAACACCAATAATTCAATTAAAGAATGGGCAAAGGATTTGAATAGACATTTCTCCAAAGAAGACAAATAGTCAATAAGCATATGAAAAGATGCTCAACACCATTAGTAATCAGCAAATGCAAACTGAATGACAATGAGATACCATTTCACACCCAATAGGATGACTACAATAAAAAGATGGAAATAACAAGTATTGGCAAGGATGTGAAGAAAATGGAACCCTATACACTGCTGGTAAAATGTAAAATACTGCAGCTGCTTTGGAAAACAGTTTGGCAGTTCCTCAAGAGTTAAATGTGGTTACCTAAAGACCCATTGTTTTCATTCCTAGATATATACTGATGAAAACTGAAAATATGTCCGTGGACAAACTTGCACAGATGTTCACAGTAGCATTATTCATAACAGCTAAAAGGTAGAGACAACTCAATTGTCCATCAACTAATGAATGGATAAACAAAATATGATATAACCAGTCAACGAAATATTACTAGGCTATAAAAATAAGTGTACTGATCCAAACTACAACACGGATGAACTTGGAAATATTAGACTAAGTTAAAGATGCCAGACACAAAAGGCTATATATAATTCCATTTCTATGAAATGTCTAGAACAGGCAAATCCATAAAGACAGAAAGTAGATTACTGGTTTCCAGAGACTCAGAGACTGGGGGCAGGGGAGAATTACGAGTATATGTTAATGAGTATGAGGTTTCTTTTGGGGGTGATTAAAACGTTCTAAAATTAGACCTTGGTGATTGCACAACTCTGTAAATACACTAAAAACCACTGTACTGTATGATTTAAAAGGGTGAATTTTATGGTATGTAATTTATGTCAACAAAGCTGTTATATTTTAAATGCCTGGCAAACATTGGACATTTAATAAATGTAGGTTGGTTTTATTCCCATCAACCTCAATTCAAATCACAGAGCTGAGGCTATTTCCTGCCCAGAGTTTTACAAACCTTTTATCTCTTCTGCCCTGGCAGTGGCCAGGTGGTACCACCTGGGGATAGCCAGTGAGGGAAATTGGAAACAGCTGTCCAGATTGGTGGGCTAGGGAGAGGAGCTGCAGTAAAGCATGGGGAATCCAAAACTGGGGAACAGATGCAGGCTCTCGTTAGAGGCTGTTTAGACAATAAGCTTGGGGAAAGGGCAGAGGATAAACGTTGAGACAAGAGACCAGTGGCCTGTGATCTGGAGGCACCTTAATTCAGTTAACAGCTTCTTATATCCCTCTTTCTGAGTTTCATTAGGCTGCCAACTTGATTTCTTAGAAAGCTAGGGCAGGTGTCCTACTGCCGGTACTCACAGATATTTAGTCATTTTCCTCCCAGGAAGCTGTATTTTAGATAAATAATTATATTACTGAGCACAGCCAGGAAGAATAAAGAGAGTTGAGATTTTAAACTACCCTGGATAAGAGTGAAAAAAGACTGTTGAAATTTATTGGGCATATTAGCAACGGGTAAACTAAATATAACTGTACTAATGGCCGGTATAAGTTTCTTTTAATTTTTAATGTTTCATGGGTACATAGTAGGAGTAAATATTTATGGGGTACATGAGATATTTTGATACAAGCATGCAATGCATAATAATCACATCAGAGTAAATGGAGTATCCATCACCTCAAGCATTTATCCTTTCTTTATGTTACAAACATTCCAATTATAGTCTTTTAGTTATTTTTAAAATGTACAATAAATTATTGTTGACTGTAATCACCTTGTTGTACTATAAAATACTAGATCTTAGTCTAACCATATTTTTGTATCCATTAAATATCCCCACTTCCCCCAACTCTAAACCCCTTCCCAGCCTCTGGTAACCATTATTCTACTCTCTATATCCATTTGTTCAATTGTTTTAAATTTAGCTCCCACAAATGAGTGATAACATGCAAAGTTTGTCTTTCTGTGCCTGGCTTATTTCACTTAACATAATGACCCTCATTTCCATCCATGTTGTTGCAAATGACAGAATCTTATTCATTTTTATGGCTGAATAGTACTCTACTGTGTATAGGTACCACATTTTCTTTATCTGTTCATTTATTGATGGACACTTAGGTTTCTTCCAAATCATGGCTATTGTGAATAGTACTGCGATGCACATGGAATTGCAGATATCTCTTTTGATATACTGATTTCCGGTTTTTTGGGTTTGTTTGTTTGTTTGTTTTTGGCTATGTACCTATCAGCCTAGCAGTGGCATCGCTGGTAGTTTTATTTCTAGTTTTCTGAGAAACCTCCACACTGTTCTGCATAGTGGCTGTACTAATTTACATTTCCACCAACAGTGTACAAGGGTTACCTTTTCTCTGCATCCTCACCAGCATTTGTTATTGCCTGGCTTTTGCATAAAAGCCATCTTAACTGGTGTTATCTCATTGTAGTTTTGATTTGCATTTCTATTGAGCATCTTTTTATATGTCTGTTTGCAATTTGTATGTATTCTCTTGAGAAAAGCCTGTTGA
Organism: Colobus angolensis palliatus; assembly: GCF_000951035.1. NCBI lineage: Eukaryota > Metazoa > Chordata > Mammalia > Primates > Cercopithecidae > Colobus > Colobus angolensis. The sequence continues at coordinate 15,485,439 of NW_012115043.1, forward strand.
CATCTTTTGCCCATTTTTAAATCAGATTATTACATTTTTTCTCTTTGACTTATTCGAGCTTCTTATATATTCTGGTTAGTAATCCCTTGTCAGATAGATAGTTTGTGAATATTTTCTACCATTCTGTGAGTTGTCTCTTCACTTTGTTGATTCCTTACTTTGCTACAGAAGCTTTTTAACTTGATGTGATCCCATTTGTCCATTTTTGCTTTGACTGCCTGTGCTCATGGAGTATTACTCAAGAAATCCTTGCCCAGTCCAATGTCCTGGAGCGCTTTCTCAATCTTTTCTAGTAATAGTTTTATATTTTGAGGTCTTAGACTTAAGTGTTTAATCCATTTTGATTTGGTTTTTGTGTATGGCGAGAGATAAAGGTCTAATTTCTTTTTTTTCTTCATTTTTCAACATTTTATTATGGAAATTTAAAAGCATACATAAAGCTGAAAGAATTTTACAATGAAGAATTTTACAATGAAGACCTATATACCCACTACCCAGGTTCTGCCATTAGCAATTTATTTATTTACTTATTTACTTTTACTGTTATTTTGTGTGCTTTATTTAAAAAAAATTTTTTTTATTATACTTTTAAGTTCTAGGGTACATGTGTACAACGTGCAGGTTTGTTCATATGTATATATGTGCCATGTTGGTGTGCTGCACCCATTAACTCATCATTTACATTAGGTATATCACCTAATGCTATCCCTCCCCGCTCCCAAAATCCCACAACAGGCCCCTGTGTGTGATGTTCCCCTTCCTGTGTCCAAGTGTTCTCATTGTTCAATTCCCACCTATGAGTGAGAACATGTGGTGTTTGGTTTTTTGTCCTTACGATAGTTTGCTGAGAATGATGGTTTCCAGCTTCATCCATGTCCCTACAAAGGACATGAACTCATCTGATAAGGGTTTAATTTCTTTCTTCTGCACATAGATACTCAGTTTTCCCAGAACCTTTTATTGAAAAGACTATCTTTTCCTCAGTGTATGTTCTTGGCATTTTTGTCAAAAATGAGTTCGCTATGGATTTATAAATTTATTTCTGGGTTCTCTGTTCTGTTCCTTTGGTCTATGTGTCTGTTTGCAGGTACCATGCTGCTTTGATTACAATAGCTCTATAATATAATTTGAAGTCTGGTAATGAGATTCCTCCAATTTTGTTCATTTTGCTCAAGGTGGCCTTGGCTATTCTGGGTCTTCTGTGGTTCCATATAAATTTTAGGATTTTTTTTCTATTTATGTGAAGAATGCCAGTGGTGTTTTCATAGGAATTGCAATGAATCTGTAGATTGTTTTGGATAATGTGGACATTTAAACAATATTGACTCTTCCAATCCATGAACATAGAATATTTTTCCATGTTTGGTGTCTTCTCAATTTCTTGCATCAGTATTTTATAGTTTTTATTGTAGAGATCTTTTACTACTTTAGTCTATTCCTAGGTATTTAATTGTATTTGTAGCTAATGTAAATGGGGTTACATTTTCGATTTCTTTTTCAGATTGTTCACTGTTGGCATATAGAAATGCTACTGATTCGCTTGAACCACAGGAATTCCAGACCAATCTGGGCAACATGGCAACACTCCATTTCTACAAAAAAAAAAAAAAATTAACCAGGCATGGTGGTATATGCCTGTGGTCTCAGCTACTCAGGAGGCTGCGGCGGGAGGATGGTTTGAGCCCAGGAGGATGAGGATGCAGTCAGCCATAACTGCACCACCACACTCTAGCCTGAGTGACAGAGTGAAACCAAAACCAGAGAAAGACACATCAAAGAAAGAAAATTACAGGCCCATATCTCTGATGAAAATTGATGGGAAAATTGTCAACAAAATACTAGAAAACTAAATTAAATGACACATTCAAAAGATCATTTATCATGACTATGACCATCTTGGGATAAAGTGGGATTTATCCCATGAATGCAAGGATGGTTCTACATACACAGATCAATCAATGTGATACATCACAGCAACAGAATGAAGGACAAAAACCATATTATCATCTTAATATATGCTGAAAAAACATTTGATAAAATTCAACATCATTTCATAAAAACCCTCACAAAACTGGATACAGAAGGAAGATACCTCAACAAAATAAAAACCTTATATGACAGACCCATAGCTAGTATCATACTGAATGGGGACTGAAAGCCTTTGCTCCAAGATCTGGAACAAGACAAGGATGTCCACTTTGACCACTGTTATTCAGCACAGTACTGGAAGTCCTAGCTAGAGCAAACAGACAAGAGAAAGAAATAAAGGGCATCCAAATTGGAAAGGAAGAAGTCAAAATATCCTTGTTTTCATAATGATTGCACCACTGTACTCCAGAGTAATGCTGGCCTCGTAGAACGGGTTTGGAAGTATTCTCTCTCCTTCTATTTTCTAGAATAGTTTGAGTAAAATTGGTATTAGTTCTTTAAGTGTTTGCTAGAATTTAACACTAAAGCCATAAAATCCCATGCTTTTCTTTGCTGGGAAACTTTTTATTACAGCTTTGATCTCATTACTTGTTATTGGTTTGTTCATGTTTTGGATTTCTTCATGGTTCAATCTTAGTAGGTTGTATGTAACTAGAAAGTTATTTATTTCTTCTAGGTTTTCCAATTTATTGGCATATACTTGCTCATGATAGTCTCTAATGATCCTTTGAGTTTCTGTGGTATTGGTTGAAATGTTTCCTTTTTCATCTGTGATTTTATTTGGGTTTTCTCACTTTTCTTATTCTTGATAAAGTTTCATAAATTTTCTTTTCAAAAAATCAACTTTTCCTTTCACTGCTCTTTTGTATTGTCCTTTTCATTTCCATTTCATGTATTTCTGCTACTCATATTGTGTTTCGTTCACTTTTGCTTTTCTAGTTCTTTATGATGCATCACTGGGGTGTTTTTGAAATATTTCTTCTATTTTGATGTAGGTACTCATTGCTATAAATTTTGGTCTTAGTACTTATTTTGCTGTATCTCACAGATTTTGATATGGTGTGTTTCCATTTTCATTTGTTTCAAGAAATTTTTAAGTTTCTCTCTTAATTTCTTCATTGATCTGTTAGTTATTCAGGAGCACACTATATAATTTCCATGTATCTGTACAGTTTCCAAATCTCTTATTACTAATTTCTAGTTGTATTCTATTGTGGTCAGATACTTGACATTATTTCAATTTTTCTGAATTTTTAAAGATGTTTTTTGTGGCCTAACATATGGTCTACCCTTGAGAATGATCCATATGCTGAGGAGAAGAATGTATATTCTGTAGCTATGGATTAAGTGTTCTATAAACTTTCATTAGGTGTATTTGGTCTATAGTACAGATCAAGTCCAATGTTTCTTTGCTGATTTTCTACCTGGGTGATCTGTCCAATGCTGTAAGTCGGTGTTGAAGTCCCCAACTATTATTATATTGGGGTCTATCGCTCTCTTTAGCTCTAATAATATTTGCTTTCTATATCTGGATGCTCAAGTTTTAGGTGTGTATCTGTTAACAATTGTTATATCCTGTTGTTGAATTGACCCATTTATAATTATACAATGACTTTCATCCCTTTTTATAGTTTTTGGCCTGAAATAGATTTTGTCTGATGTAAGTATAGTGACTCCTATTCTTTCCTGGTTTCCGTTTACATGAAACATCTTTTTCTATCCCTGTATTTTCATTCTGTGTGTGTCTATATAGGTGAAGTGTGTTTCTTGGAATAGGCAACCAATTATTGGGTCTTCTTTTTTAATCCATTCAGCCACTCCATGTCTTTTGATTAAAGACTTTAGTCCATCTACATTAAATGTTATTATTGATAAGAAAGAACTTACTCCTGCCATTTTTGTTATTTTTTTTTATTTATTATTATTATTACTTTAAGTTCTAGGGTACATGTGCATAACGTGCAGGTTTGTTACATATCTATACTTGTGCTATGTTGGTGTGCTGCACCCATCAACTTGTCAGTACCCATCAACTCATCATTTACATCAGGTATAACTCCCAATGCAATCCCTCCCCTCTCCCCTCTCCCCATGATAGGCCCTGGTGTGTGATGTTCCCCTTCCTGAGTTGTTATTTGTTTTCTGGTTGTTTTGTAGTCTTCATTTCCTTCCTTCTTTTCTTTCTTTTATTTTGTGAAGGTGATTTTTTTTTCTGGCAGTATGTTTTACTTTCTTGCTTTTTATTTTTTGTGTATCTTTTGTAGGTTTGTTTTGTTTTATTTTGCTTTTGAGACAGGGTCTGGCTCTGTTATCAAAACTGGACCGCAGTGGTGCAATCATGGCTCACTACAGCCTTGATGTCCTGGGCTCAAGTGATCCTCCCACCTCAGCTTCTTGAGTAGCTGGGATCACAGGTGCATGCCAGCACACATAGCTATTTTATGTTTGCATGTGTGCGTGTGTGTGTGTGTGTGTGTGTGTGTGTGTGTGTGTGTGTGTGTGTGTGTGTGTGTGTGTGTGTGTGTAGACAGTGCCTTCCTCTGTTGCCCAGGCTGGTCTTGAACTCCTGGGCCCAAGTAATCCTCCTGTCTTGGCCTCAAAGTAGTGGGATTACAGGCATGAGCCACTGTGCCCAGACTGTTGGAGGTTTTCTGAGGTTACCACGGGACTTGGAAATAACATCTTATAACCCATGATTTTAAACTAATGAAAACTTAACACTGATAGCAAAAACAAAGTAACTAACAAATAAGCAAATAGAAAACTAATAAAAACTCTACAATTTTATCCCTCTGCTTTTTAACTTGTTTCTATTTCTATTTTATTGTACTATGTCTTTTAAAGTTGTAATTATTTGTTTTGATTGGTTCCTCTTTTAGTCTTTCTACTCAAGATATGAGTACTTTACACATAATTACAATGTTACAATATGCTGTGTTTGTCTGTGTACTTACAGTTACCAGTGAGTTTTCTACCTTTAGATAATTTCTTATTGCTCACTAATGTCCTTTTCTTTCAGATTGAAGAACTTCCTTTAGCATTTCTTGTAGGACAAGTCTGGTGTTGATGAAGTTCCTCAGTTTTTGTCTAGGAAAGTCTTTATTTCTCCTTAATGTTTGAAGGATACTTTCACTGGATATAGTATTCTAGGGTAAAAATTGTTTTTTTTATTTTTTTTCCTTCAGCACTTTAATGTCATTCCACTCTCTCCTGGTCTATAAGGTTTAGAATGAGAAGTCTGCTGCCAGATGTATTGAAGCTCTTTTTTACGTTATTTTTTTTCTCTTGCTGCTTTTAGCATCCTTTCTTTATCCTTGACTATTGGGAGTTTGATTATTAAACGACTTTTGGTAGTCTTCTTTGGGTTACATCTGCTTAATGTTGTATAATCTTCTTATACTTGAATATTGATATCTTTCTCTGAGTCTGGAAATTTTTCTGTTATTCTTCAAGGGTAATAGCTCTTACATTTGCCCTTTCGAGCCTATTTTCTAGATCTTGTAGGCATGCTTCATTCATTTTTCTTTTGTCTTCTAGCCTGTCTTCAAGCTCACTAATTCTTTCTTCTGCTTCGCCAATTCTGCTGTGGAGAGACTAACACATTCTTTAATATACCCATTGCATTTTTCAGCTCCAGAATTTCTGCTTCTTTTTAATTATTAAATCTCTTCATTAAATTAACCTGACGGAATTCTGAATTCCTTCTCTGTGTTATCTTAAATTTCACTGAGCTTTCTCAAAAAAGCTATTTTGAATTCTCTGTCTGAAAGGTCACATATTCTTTTCACTCTGTGTGTGATTTGTCAACCAGGTGCCTTATTTAATTCATTTGGTAAGGTCACATTTTCCTGAATGGTCTTGATGCTTGTGGATATTCTTCAGAGTCTGGGCACTGAAGAGTTATTTACTGTAGTCTTCACAGCCTAGGCTTGTTTGTACCTGTTCTTCTTAGGAAAACTTTCCAAGTATTCAAAGGGAATTGAGTTTTGTGATCTAAGTATTTGGTCACTGCAGCTATAGCTTCATTAGGGCCAGGTAGAGAATTTTGCTTTACTTTTCCCCAAACAAATGAAGTCTCTCTCTCTCTCTCTCTCTCTCTCTCTGCTTAGCTGCTTGGAGCTGGAGGAGGGATGACACAAGCACCCCTGTGGCCACCACTGGGACTGTGCTGGGTCAGACCCAAAGCCAGCACAAACCTGAGTCTCACACAGGGCCCACAGCAACCACTGCCTGGCTTCTGTTTATGTCTAAAGGCTCTACAATCAGCAAATGGCAAATCCAGCCAGGCTTCTGTCTAGAAGGCAAATCCAGTCATGCATGGCAACTTCAGGGCAGCAAGCTCCACCTGAGCCCATGGTGGGTCCAGAAATGTCATATAGGAGCCAGGGCCTGGAGTCATGAACCTTATGAACCTATTTGGTGTGTCTGAACTGGCACCCAAGCCACGAAACAATGTCCTTCTCACTCTTCCCTCTCCTTCCCTCAAGGAGAAGGAGCCTCTCCTCATGGCCACCATCACCCCAGGGCCCACAGTAAGTACTGCCTGGCTACTGCCGATGATCAAGGCCCAAGGGCTCTTCAGCTTGTGGTGAATGCTGCCAGTCCTAGATCTCTACCTTCAGGGAAGTAGGCTCCCTTCTGGTCCAGGGTGGGTCAAAAAATGCCATCCAGGGGTGAAGGACTGGAACTAGGGACCCCAGGAGCCCCCTTGGTGCTGTACCTCCTTGTCGCCAAGTCAATATTTAAGCTGAAAGACAAAGTCTCCTTTACTCTTTTCTCTCCTTTCCACAAGCCGAGTCTCTCCTCATGGCCACTGAAAGCCAACATGATACTGTATCTCACTCAAGGCTCCTGGTGAGTATGCCTGGCTGCCACTGATGATTATTCAGGGCCCAGGGTCTCTTTAGTCAACAGGTGATTAATCCTGCCAGAACTACGTCCTTTCCTTCAAGGTAGCAGGTTCTCTTCTGGCTCAGGGTGTGCCTAGAAATGTCATTTTGGAGTAAGGGCCTGGAATGGGGGCCTCATGACTCTCCCATTGTACTGTGGTTTAACTGGTATCCAAGTTGTAAGATGAAGTCCTCTTTACTCTTCTCTCTCTTCTCCTCAAATGGAAGTAAGGGATATCTCCTGGAGCTTCGAGTTGAGCTACCTGGGTTTAGAGGAGAGGTGACACAAGCACTCCCTTGGCCAATCCAGCTGGTTATCTCACTAGGTCATGTGTACCCCAAGTCCACTGGCTCTGAGCCTAGAACAGCACCAGGATTTGACCAGGAATTTCAGTCCTTGTGGCCTAGACTGCTTTTCAAGGTTATTTAGGGACCCTGAGTGTTTTCGTCAATGGTGGTAGAGCTAGCCAGAACTCAGGTTCCGACCACTGGCTACATTCTGCACTGTGTTGCTTCTTCAGTGACAGGGCAGTACTGAGTTCCAATGCAAAGTTCTACAATCACTGTGCTCTCCCTTCTGCAAGCGCACAGATTCTATTTCTGTGGCACAGGGCCATTGCTACTGCTGGGGTATGGAGGAGGATTGGTGTCAGCAATTACAGACTCTCCTCTCTTCAGTACTTCTTTCATTGATATAATATTAAAACTAGGTACTGTGATCACTCACCTGATTTTTGGCTCTTATGAAGGTGCTTTTTTGGATGGATAGTTGCTCAATATGGCATTCCTTGAGGGGGTTTGGGGGGAACAATTGCTGGAACATTCTATTTGGTCATCTTCCTACATAACTTTTAATTGTGATGCAATAATTTATTCAGATAAAAAATGTAATGATGTAATCAATAACAGTGAGCAATTCTTGTAGGAACAGAACTAAAATATATTAATAATTGATTATTTATTGGACACTGTGTTAAGTACTTTTTCAAACAAGATTGAGAAAGATAAAGCCTAAGAGAGAGCCTAATCTTATGATTGGACAACAGTGGCCTTTGAAAAGCAGTTTCATTAGAGAGGTAAACCAGAGTTGGCAGGATTAAAGAATGAGTGAACATTGAAAAAGTGAAAGTAATGTGTATGGGCTCCTTCTTCAAGTTCAGTAATAAAGGGATGGACAGATGAGGCAGCCTGAGGAAACGGCAGGGTAAAAAAAATTATAGTAACTTATTTTTCTATTATATAATATGGGCCCAGTGTAGATACTTTAGAAGAACAGAGAATTAGAAAGAAAAAATAAAATGGTTTATGAGCTTTAAATAAAAATAAACAAACTACAAGTCTATACTTCCTACATAAGTTCATATCAAAGAAACCTGAATACTAAGCTATTTAAAAGCTAGTATACAATTTAGATTTCTAACTAATCAAAGTATATTTCTATTAAGAATAAAAAAAGGAGAGATCAAAAAGTGACTTTTTAAAGGGAGAGATTTATTTGAAGAAAAATTGTGGAAGTAGCTAAAGGTACCTGATACTGCTCAAATATTATTTTCCTTGTTAATATCAAGAAACTTTTGTTGATAGAAGTGGTCTAGAAATTTAGAATGAAAACAGGGTGGTACTGTCTCAAATACTTTTTTGTAAAGGAGACGTAGTATAAATAAAATAAATTACAATAGCCATAATTGTTCCATGCAGATCACACAATCAACAAGGCAGAAGCAACTTGGTGGGGTATTAAAATAGCTGAGCCAATCGGACTGCAGGTTCTTGTTATTTGGAATATCCAGACCTAACCAGAGATAAGCATACATTCAGTATTCATGCTTTCATTCATTTTTTAAAAAGTGCCTACTATGTGCAAAATATTTCCCTAGAGCCTGTGATAGACATAAAGAACTACAGCACAGTAGTTGGCCTCAGGACAGGTACAGTCTAGTTGGAGAAGATAAGACATTACCAAATGCTGTCTTTTAATTTAGAAATTTTGTAGTGGCCAGGCACGGTAGCTCACGCCTGTTATCCCAGCACTGTGGGAGGCCAAGGCGGGTGGATTGCCTGATGTCAGGCGTTTGAGACCATTCTGGCCAACATGGTAAAACTCTGTCTCTACTAAAACTACAAAACTTAGCCAGGCGTGGTGGCTCACATGTGTAATCCCAGCTATTCAGGAGGCTGAGGCAGGAGAATCGCTTGAACCAGGGAGGCGGAGGTTGCAGTGAGCCGAGATCGCGCCACTGCACTCTAGCCTGGACAACAGAGTGGGGAAAAGAAATTTTGTAGAAAACTAAGCCACCTGGGTAGAGTGTGAGGTACTTATTGTTAGGAGAATATTTGCTGTTATTGTCAAATTCTATAGATTTTCAATTTCAAGGCATATATTTTCAAGTTTGTTGTTGGGTAATAGATAAAAGATGCTTATGGTAAAAATTTATTCAAAATGACACAAAAGAGCATTTGTTTTTATATATCATATATTTGTATATCTCACCAGGACATAAGAGATGCCCTATTTTTTAAGATTAGTTTTTACTTCATTAGCTTATTATTTCATTTCCTTCTCAATTTTACCTCTATCTCATGACATGCAATATGCAGCACTCGGTAGATACATTCCAAGTCAGCGTAATGCTTGGCCAGTTGCCATTTCCTGCTCTCTTTATATAATTTCTACAGTATTTTTTCTAAACATTTTTTCTATGATACAATCTATCTTCCTCTTTTGTTTGCTGTATTTCTTTTGTTGTTGTTGTTTTTGTCGTTGTTTTAGCTTAATCACATAACCCAACAGGGATCAAAAAATTCTTATTTCAACAGCTTCTAATCTTCTATGGAATTCTTCCTAGACCTATGGATTAACATCTACGTTCAATATTCTAATCTACCAAAAAGGAATGACACTGAGCTTAACTTGCTTCTTTCAACCTAGGAGAGCAACTCAAAACAAAAAAAACAAAAAAGAAAAAGAAAAACAAGTAGAATAATTGAACTCACCAGCTTCTTGATTTGAGATCTTCATAATATAGCTTCCTTATTTTGACAAGAACTCCCTAGATGTTAGGCTCACCGATATTCAAATTTAAGGGCAAAAGCATCCCAAAGACAAATATAAATTACTTCTGAATTACTCAACCTCTGCTTTTCCCAATATAGACAATTGAGTTGACATTATATTTTACACAGTGAAAAGTGAAACCTTTGGCTAGCAATTAACTTTTTATATAACTTTGCGATATTGTAGCCGAAAGAGATAGAGTACAGACATTAATAATTCTTTTTAAATGTTACATTTAAAATACCTTTAAAATTGGGTCATAATGAGTAATTCTTGAAAAATCCCCAGCTAATTTTAATGCCCTAGCTTTAAATAATGCTGAAACACAATGTCTTCACCTTGAAAATTTGACAACCAAAATTATACTAATTAAAGAAACTTGAGCAATTTTCCTAGGGCTCTAAAACAAAATGGATTCTGAAATTCAGTAACAAACTAGAATGAATGTCACAGAATTAGATAATTAGATTTTAAAAGAAGCATACATGTAATACAGGTAGTTTTACAAGGCATTATATGGAATGTAATTTATGTGAATTTTTAAAAAGACACAATACTGGGGTGCATTTAGCAGCTGATGCTTGTATAAGCTGGGCTGTGGAGTATACTGAGAGTTGAATTTAAGATGGAACAGAAGGAGGAACTGATCCAGTTATAGGACTGGGTCACAGGGTAGCAAGCTAGTATTCAAATGGCAAATTCACCACCAGTTCAGACCGCGTTGAAATTTGGCTCATTCCAGTGGGCAGAGGTCTACAGTAGAAAATATGAAGCCAGGAGAGGCAGCAGTTTGGGATTTTAGGAGTAGAAGAGTAACAAAGCCTTTGGTTTATGGGAAAAAAGATTCAGCCCCTCAAGAGCAGGCTGTTAGGATCTCATTCACATAGATTTGGTTCAGTGCTCCTGTTCCACTGGGGAGCTTGAATTCTGAACAGTTAACTAAGGGAAAAATCAAGTCAAATGGCCTGGGATAACACAGAGGAATGAGCAGAAGACTATGGCTTTATGAGACATATGAGAAGCCAGGACTCTCCCTAGGCATACAAAGTAGTAAAATTAATCCCATACTCCAATGGCTCTGGTTTGAATCTGGTAAAATATTGCCTCCTGTAGGTACAAAGGCAAAAGCAATAGCTATGAGATGTCAGGAACCTGGTGAGACTAAATATCAGGTGGAGGTGAACATGCCTTTAAAGGAGCAGGGCCAGTGAAGGCAGAAATTAGTAAGCAGCCTAGTCCTCAAGAAGTTATTCAAGATATAGAAAGGATGGAACACCCAAAATTGAATGGTTTCTACTTGGACACCAGTTTAGCTGGTATATCCAGTTAGAACATCAGAGTGATATCTCCATAAGGATACTTGGTGAGTTATTGTTTTTAAAACCCAGAATGTTATAATAGCTATTAGTAATAGCCACATTCACAAAGCAGCTCTGTGGGCCAAGCTGCTCCACCAAGTGAACAGACATCAACATAAAACAGTAAGAAACATGAAAAAACAAGAAGACCTAACACCAAAAGCACACAACCTCCCAGTAGCTGACTCCAAAGAAATGGAGATATACAAGCTGTCTGACAAAGAATTCAAAATAATTGTTTAAAGGAATATTGGAAAACCTTGAGAAAATACAGATAAATAATTCAATAGAATCAGAGAAACAATAAATGACCAAAATGAGAAATTAAACAATGAGATTGAAATTACATTTTAAAAATCAGATGAGGGCCGGGCACGGTGGCTCAAGCCTGTAATCCCAGCACTTTGGGAGTCCGAGATGGGCAGATCACAAGGTCAGGAGATCAAGACCATCCTGGCTAACATGGTGAAACCCCGTCTCTACTAAAAAATGCAAAAAACTAGCTGGGCGAGGTGGCGGGTGCCTGTAATCCCAGCTACTCGGGAGGCTGAGGCAGGAGAATGGTGTGAACCTGGGAGGTGGAGCTTGCAGTGAGCTGAGATCTGGCCACTGCACTCCAGCCTGGGCGACACAGCGAGAGTCTGTCTCAAAAAAAAAAAAAAATCAGAAGAGAATTCTGGAGTTGAAAATATAATGAATGAAATGACAAAAGCAATAGAGAACATCAACAGCAGAATTAAGCAAAAGAAAGAATTGGTGAACTGAAATAAAGGTTATTTGAAAATATGCAGTAAGGGGGGGAAATGATTAAAAAGGAATGAAGAAAGCTTATAGGATTTATAGGATAGCATCAAAAAAGCAAACATTAGAGTTATAGGAGTTAAGAAGAAGAGAGAGACAAAAGTGTGGAGAGCTTATTTAAAGAAATAACAGAAAGCTTTCCAAATCTGGGGAAATATATACATATGCAGGTACAGACAGTTGAAAGTCTCCAATCAGATTCAATACAAACAAGACTACACCAAGACATTATAATCAAACTGCCAAAAATTAAAGACAAAGAAAGGATCCTGAAAGCAGCAAGAGAAAAGAAGCAAATTATATATAAGAGATTTCTGAAAAGACTAGCAATGGGTTCCTCAGCAGAAACCTTACAGGCCAAGAGACAGTGAGAAAATATATTCAAATTGCTGAAGGGAAAAAACTCCCAAAAATCCTGTATCTGGCAGACGTATCCTTCAGTAATAAAGCAGAGATAAAGACTTCCCCAGAGAAACAAAACCTGAGGGAGTTCATCACCCCCAGACCTGTCTTCTAAGAAATGCTAAAGAGAGTCCTTCAAGCTGAAAGAAAAAGATGCTTATTAGTAACCCAAAAAACATGTGAAAGTAGAAAACTAGTTAGTAAAAAAATATTCTATTAAAAGCTAGTAAAAAGAAAGCCAGTAAAAAAATCATCAAAGAAATGCAAATTAAAAGCACAATCAGATATCACCTCACACCTCCTAGAATGGTTATTATCAAAAAGACAAAAGATAAGTGTGGGCAAGAATGTGTAGGAAAGGGAACCCCTGTACACTGTCACTGTTGGTGAGACTATGAATTAGTGCAACCACTATGGAAAATAGTATGGAGATTGCTCAAAAAATTAAAAATACAACTATCATATGATCTAGCAATCTCACTACCATGTATCCAAAGTATATGAAATCAGTATGTCAAAGAGATATCTGCACTCTCATGTTCATGTTGCAACATTATCCACAATCGCCAAGATATTGAATCTACCTGTTTATCAATGAATGAATGGATAAAGAAAATATATATATACACAATGGAATACTATGTAATCTTAAAAAGGAAGGAAACCCTGTCATTTGTGACAACATGGATGGCCCCAGAGGACATTAAGTTAAGTGAAATAAGCCAAGCACAGAAGAACAAACACTATATGATCTCATTTATATGTAGAACTTTTAGAAGTTGAACTTACAGAAACAGAGAGAAAATGGTCACTACATGAGGCTGATGGGGTTATACAGATTGAGGAGATATTGGTCAAAAGATAAAAAATTTCAGTTAGGAAGAATAAGTTTAAGAGATCTACAAATAACAACGTATTGTATATTTGAAAATTGCTAAGTATATTTGAAGTGTTCTCACCACAAAAATTAAGTATATGAGGTACTACGATGTTAAATAGCTTTGTTTGGCCATTGTATGATGTATACATATATTAAAACATCATGTTATATGCCACAAGTATATATACATTTTTTTTCACTTGTCTATTAAAATAAATAAATTTTTTTAAAAAGTTAAGTTCTTTGCTTTTCACCCAGGAGTCTTGTGTCTTCTGCCAGCATCCCTGAAACTATGTCAGGCTAAGATGTTAGCATGCAAGTAAGGTTAAATATCAGATCCCATAAAAAGTGGGAGAAAGAATGATGGTAGGAAGTTTCTACTCTAGTTGTGGCTAGTATTTAAGTAATTATTATATAGCATCCATCCACCTTGAAGTTTAATTTTCTTTAACATAATCTTTCTATAAAAAAGATTCATATTTCTCCTATTGACATAACTTTGATTTCATTGATTGAAAACTTGGGCCATAGTGTCAAATATAGAGCATCCTCCTATGCTACATTACAAAGCATTCTGACATTAAGTAACAGTAAAAACCACTCTGTTCAAATTGGATTTCCCCTATCCCTGAGTTTCTCCCCGGACTATAGGAAGGAGATTATATAAATAATTGTCTCATCTGCCTCTGCCTCAGTAGAAATATTAGTGAAATAGTTATAAATATGCCAAATTACATGCAAAACCCAACTAGAAATTTCTAGTAAGCACTTGGGGAAAATCTGAGAACTAAAGATGCAGTAATTTGAACATCAGTCACAAGATTGGCTAAGACATACCACTTTATTTTTCCACATTTCAGCTTTCTAATCCTGAGCCCCCATTGCACTGGGCTGACAGGAAAAGTGATCTCTGCCATTCTTGGGGATATTCTTCTTCCTGGGTTGTACTATGATTTCAGTGTCTTACACAGTGCCAGGGTAAGAAAGGGAACTTAAACAGTTCTCACTGAAGTCTATTGTCCTATATCTAATGGTCTCTACAATTCTAGATGTGCTCTGCTGCTTTTATGCCAGTTTAGTACCTGGGGATCTTTTTTAGACTGCCTGTGTCTTGTCTGTCTAGATGCTCCAAGAGTCATTTTTCTCTGGCTGCTCTCTTTCTCTCTGCTGCCGCCCTAGTGGCACCAGATGATACGTCAATGCCTCATCTCTGGACACCACAGATGTCATTTTCATCCCCTATCCCCAGTCTAAAAAGCTGTTATTTTAGTCTGAGGTAGATCTTTGCATTTTCATGTCTCTTTTGAAACATACCATTTATGCCTAGGAAACATCTCCCTTTCTTTTAACTTTCCATGTAAGTTTTCCTGAGGGCTTACACTTTTGGAAGGCAACAACCAAGAATTGTGTACTATTTCTGCTTTTTGTTCATCTGCATACCTCCTCTAAGGCAATGATCACAGGAGAGGGGAAATACAGAGATGAAAACACCATAGATTCATATCTCAGAATAGTTTCCAGACACACAGACTTTATCAGAAGCTGAATAAAGGTGAAGTCATAAAAATTAATCAAATATTTTTAAATCTATTTCATAAAAATCCAGTGGCCTATCTTGCACTTTAAACTGTACTCCTGCCACGAAACTTTTCAAACTATTTCAACCCATGGTGATTTTACTTACTTCTAAACTCACGGGAACTAATTGCCACTATTTTCATTTTGTAGTAATAATCATGTACTACCTTGTCATTTAGTTTGTTCTCCAAGTATACTGAGGTTTTACCTATAATTTTTTATGTTGCCAAACATAAAAATGTAGTCATTATAAAGAATTTGGGGATTTAACTTTGTGCCATGGCAGGCAAATTATTAAACTAATGCTCATACTGAAAACATCAAAAAATACTGAATAAAATATGTTTTAATTTCCTTAAGAGTACTGGAGAACTGAAAAGATTTTAAGGAACTAGCAGGCCAAAATCCAAGGAAAGGCTGAAATCCAAAGAAAAAAGCTACAACATCAAAGCCACTTTTGGCCTGAAGGCTCTGTCATTCCTGTAAAACTTGAATTTGGTTTTGGCAAACTTGCAGGGTGGTGGAGATAGAAGTCAAATCCCAAACGGGAGGAGAGAGTTTAGTAGAAGATTTTCCCAAATTAAATTGTGGCACAAAAAGCTATATCCTTAGGGTATAAGGTGTGTACCCAGATTAAGTTAAGGATCTTGAGATGTAGAGATTATCTCAAATTATCTACGTCCTCTGTTTCCCACAACACCAGGAGACATCTTTGACTGCTCTTAAAGGCAGTAATTGCCAACCTGGAATTCTATATACCATGAGAAAATATTTTTGAGAGTGAAGGTAAAGTAAAAATGTTCAGAGACATGAAAATCGAGAGAGTGCAACTAGCACTCCCACACTAACGAAAATTCTAGAGGATGTACTGCAGGCAAAGGAAAGTAATCTCATAGAATGTGTGAGATACGAAAGGCATAAAGAGCAAAAAAAGTGAATATGGGTGAATTTAAATGAATGATGATTTAAAAGAGATATAATAACATCTTATGAGATAAAGAAAGTTATAATATAGAATTAAAATATTCAATAACATATAAGTGAAGACAGAGCATTATACAAAATTGAGCTATAAAGCAAGTCTCAAAAACTCTAATATGATTAAAATCATATAGAGAATACTCTCTTGCCACAGTAAAATTAAGCTAGAAATCAATAACAAATAAATAGTTAAAACAGACAGATCAAATGGGGGCACTACTTAAGTCCTGTTGGAGAAGAGCAGAACTTGGAAAAAAGGTAAAGCCAGTGGCAGTGAGGATGGTGGGGGAAAAAATAAAGATATATTTAGAAAGTGAAATAGCTACAGCAATTTAGGATGCATAGTGGATAGTAGGGCCATCAAGTAGGACTGGAAATACTGGTAAAGAGGCACGTTTGCAGAGAGAAATGAGTTTGATTTGTCTACAAGACTAGTCAACAATTATGTTTTCTTCCAGTCTTATTCCTATATATTTCCTTCTTTAACATAATAATAATTATTATATTATTTAATATAATTTATATTCCTTATTTTTACTTAATATTATATTACACAGGCATTTCCACATGCTATCACATACACTTGCTAAAATGGTAATATAATATTCTTTCCAGATAATATCATAGTTTACTTAGCCAGTATCTTATTGCTGGACATCCTTTGAAAGGATATTTTGATTAAGTTTTTATGCACAAAGTTTTAATAAAATATTTAGGATTACTCCTTCAGGATAGAGTTAAAGAAATTAAGCTGGGTATTGTGGCTCATGCCTGTAATCCTGGCACTGTGGAAGGCTGAGGCAGGAGGATCACTTGAGGTCAGTAGTTCAAATGCCAGCCAGGGCCACATAGCAAGATCTTGACTCTCTTTAGAAAAAGAAAAAAAAACAGAAGTAGTGTAATTACTACGTCAAAAGACATAAACATTTTTAGGGCACTTGACACATTGCCAAAATGTCTTCTAAAAGATTTGTATTGATTTACATTTCCACCAGCAATGAATGAAGTCTCGTTAATAATACTAGAAATTGCACTATTGATTGTTAAAATCTGTGTAATTCATAGGTGAAAAATAGAAAGTTGCCTTAATTTGCAGTTTTCTGATTACTGTGAGGTTATTTTCCACATTTGCTGGGGACATATTTTCTTTTCTGTGAATTCATCCCTTTGTATACCAATTTAAGTCTTAGTGTTTTAGCAAATTTATATCAGCGTTACCAAATTAATTGTGACTTTTTTTTTCCAGGTTTATGTTTGTCCCTTAATTTTAACTGTGGTTTTTTGTTTTTGTTTTTGTTTTTTAAATAGAAGTTTTACATATTCACACAGTTAAATATTTATTTTTTTCATTTCTCTTTGGCTGTCTCCTAAAAACTTGATAAATATTAACTTTTATTTTTCCTATGTTTTGATTTGCTTCTAGATATTTAACTGAAACCATCTGGAATTTATTTTGATGCTAGTTGTGAAGTGAGAATCTACAGGATTTTTCTCCCAAATTGCTAAACAATTTCTCCAACATAATTTATTGAATAATTCTGTCCTTTTCCATTGATTAAATATCTTTTATGTACATTGGATTCATATTATATTCAAGTTTATTTCAGGGCTTTGTTGCACCAAAAGGTATAAAAGGTATTTATAACTGCACAGTTATAATATGCTTTAGTATCTAGTAGATATTTTTGAATACCATATGATAGGATATTATTTTGTTGCTTTCCTTCTAGAAATATTTTTAGTGAGGATTACTCATTGATTGCATGTATTTTAAAACACCAATATAAAGAACTTAAAAAAATTTACAACATGATAACATAGTCATAGAAATAATGCAAATAGTATAAAGGATATAAGGCAAAAAGAAAACAGCTTTCCCTGTGTCCCTTCAAACTCTCAGTTCTGCTCGTTGGGGACTATGGTTAACATTTTGTTGTATTTTTCCAGAAATTGTATGTATATGTATATGTACACACACACACATACCACACGCAATGTACACACTATAAATAAAAATATATATGTTTATTCTCCCCCTCTATTTTTACAAATTCGATCATATTATACGTTCAGTCCTCAAATTTATTTTTTTAGCTCACTTTTTATAATAGTAGCAGTTTCTTTATCCAGAAAAACTTTAAAATAACTAGTGCAGTTCCAAAATATCCCACCAAAGTTTTATCTGGAATTGTATCAACTCTTATACAAATTAACAGGCATATTGAATTTCCTTCACTTTGCAATATCAAGGAAGTGCTTCCTCTGGCCCCTAGGTCTTTGCTAAGGAATTTTCCACGTCTACTTCAGTCTCACTTTTCTTCCTTTCAACTATCTAACTCTAAACCACCCTTCAGGTATTATTAATAGCTTAGCATATTTTTTCCCAGAAGCCTTTCTATATGTATTTTTCCTGGACTTGGTGTTTTAATAAAAATCATAGTAATTCTAATGGGTTTTGGAGATTCTAATGGGATTTCTTGATATCTAAGAATATAATGTGCAAATAATAAGAGTTTATTTCTGGTTCACCTTTATTGCACTGACCAGAACTTCCTATGCAATATTAAGTAATAATGGTGATGGTAGACACCCTAGTATTATGTCTACTTTTGATGAATATGCCATTTGGGTTTTACTTTAAAATATGTTATGTACTGGGGGTTTGAAACAAGTACTCTTTACCATGTTAAGAAGGTGACTGTTTACTTCTATTCTCATAGAGAATACATTAGGAATGACTTTGATTTTATTAAATATCCTTTTGGCATCTGTTGAGATGATTGTGATGTTTTAAGTGAGTTATTTATATTAAGAAATATAAATAATTTTCTACAAATTGAAAAATATTTCCTATTACAGCATCTTGATTACATACCTAGAATAAAATCCTTTCAGTTCTGGTGGATTAAAAATACATATTATTGCTTTCTTTTTCTCACAGTTTGTTTAGAAGTTTTTCACCTATGTTAAATAAGAAGGGTTAGTAAAATCTTTTTTATTTGAAAGAAGCATTCAGAATGATAAAACATCAACATTTAAGGGGTAGGTATTCTCCACTCAAGGTAGAAATGAGAAAGTTATAAATAAAGAAGTTGATGTTCTGATTCATGAAAACAGTATCTTGTGAATTTGATTAGCATGAACCAATATAATCTAATCATCCCTAGATGAATCAAAGTCCTCAAACTGCAGATCTTAGAAGTGGATGCTGTATTTGGGTAGAGCTAAAAAGCATAATAATAACCATGAGAACTGAGTGAAAGCAGTCACCCATACCAATTCTCATTACCAATTCCCAGGTCAAAGACCATTTATAAGGTACAAAAATATTACAAAATTACTTCACGGGGTAGATAATGTAGATTTCTTATATTTTTCAATTATTTGAAATTATATTTTTCAAATATTTGATAATAATATTCAATTATCTGAGGGCTTAAACCAGTGGTACCCAAACTTTTTGCCACCAGGGACCAGTTTCATGGAAGATAATTTTTCCACGGACTGAAGAGTAGGGCAGGGGGTGAGAGATGGTTTTAGGATGAAATTGTTCCACCTCCAATCATCAGACATTAGATTCATATGGAGCACACAATCTAGATCCCTCACAGGTGCAGTTTACAGTAGAGTTCAGGCTCCTATGAGAATCTAATGCCATGGCTGATCTGACAGGAGGTGGAGCTCAGGTAGTAATGCTACCTTGCTGCTCCCCTCCTGCTGTGCAGCCCAGTTCCTAACAGACCATGATCACTACCCATCTGCAGCCTGGGGGTTAGGGACCCCTGGCTTAAACTATGTACCAACCCCTGTTAACCAGTATCTTTGAAGGAATTTTCTTTTCATTTAACTTTAAAGGAGTTCTACTTTTCCCCTCGCCATTCTGCAATCCAAATATATTTTCAAGCACTGCAAACATATAGGAACGCTTATATTCAAAACTACCAGCAAGTTTGCTAATGCTGAAGACAATATGCAAGTAATTCAGATGTCATTTAACCTTTTCAATACAAGATTTCTATCATAGACAATACCTTTCTTACCCATTAGTGAAAAAAATTCCTGTAGCACCTCTTAATTCAAAAGAAAGAATCTTAAACTCATTAAATCCCTCTGAAGCTATGAAGGTCAACTTTGCTTTGGCTTCTGGTTTAAATCATTTACTGATACCCCAGCACATGGCTGAAATTACTTTAGCAGATCTATGTTAGGCGTAAGTTTTTCATCTGGCTTTGCAATAACATTGGTTTTTCTAATTAATACTCAGTCTTAGGCATAAAATCTGGCATGAGAATTTAAATGATTTAGCCAAGGACTGACAGATGTGGGAATCATTCCCAGTTTCAACGATTCTGTCATATACCTCTTCACATAACTTTCTTCAGTATAGTCAATTCTCTGAGATTAAAAATATTATGACAGTTACGTTCTTTTCTATTTTTCTTATGGATAAAGTTTCATTTCCCTATAAACCTATTGGAAACTTGTTAGAACAGGCATAATCTTGACTTCATTTGTAGCAACCACATTTATACATTATTTAACTTGGCTCATGTAATTTACTCCTTATGCAGAGAAGTTATATCTATCATTATCCCTCCAATCTTGGCCTTTGGGTAGAATGTTCAGAAGACACAAGGAAGGGTATCCCTCTCCTAAGGTCATTCTTGATTAATGCACTTATTTTTCAAGGCTTACATAATGTGAAGGTTTAACACTAAAATCAGTAATATCCTTCATTTCCCTAGACCAAAGGCTCTTGTCACATGGCAGTTTAAGCTGTCATCAGCGATCATGGCTGGGGGTGGGGTGGGTGAAGAGTCTCTAGGTCTTCTCTCAATATTTATATAGATATTCCTCAATTTATGATAGGATTATGTACAGATAAACCCATCACAAGTTAAAAATGCCAAAAGTTAAAATGCATTCAATACAATTAACTTACTGAATATCATAGCTTAGCATTGCCTGCCTTAAATGGCTTATAACACTTACATTATCCTATGTTTGGGCAAAATCATCTGGCAACACAGTACACTGTAGCGTATCAGTTGTTTGCCCTTGTGATCATGCGGCTGACTGGGAGCTACAGCGTGCTGCAAGCTGTCCAATATTGCAAGAGCATCATACCCATTTCTACTGAATGCATAGTGCTTTCAAATCATTGTACAGTTGAAAACTTGTAAGTCAAAGCATTGTAAGTTGGGAGACTATATGTAGACATGCCACATTTTTAAAATTTTCTGAACACAAACAATATTTCTGAGTAGTTTGCTTCACTTTAGTAAATTATGCTAAGAAAATTTGTCCGTACTTTGGAGTAAGGCAAAAATATGAATACATACCTTTTTAATGTTACTCTAAATTATTGTGCAACAGCCCTTTCCAAGAATTACTGAATTATTTAGAGGATTTTATTTTTGCTTGACTTACTCTTTACTCTTAATTAGGGCTTAAATTCCATAAAATTAGACGTTAACTTTTAGATTTCTCTCTGGAAGTAAGGGTAATGCCAGCGGTTGTGGTTTTCTTACCCTGTAGGACATTAAACATTGTATCTATTAGCAAACTCATTTTAGCTTTCCTTTGACTAGATAACTATATACCTTAGGCTCCTCAAATTCTTATTTGAACTAGTTTCACCATCTTGTTGATTCCTTGACAATGAGTTAAGAAATCTTTGACATATATTCACTATAGCATCGAGACAAGAGATAAGTCTTAATTTTTAAAAATTTTTCCTTAACTGGTCTCCTGTTTAACACAGTTCACTTTTATGGCCAAAGCCTCCTATATGTCATTCTCTTCCCTAGCTCTTCTCAACAAAGTATAAATGTTGGTGGTTTCCAATAGTTTAAAACATGAGAAAACTATAAACTCCTGAGGCACATTTCTGTATGCAAACACCAAGTAAAGCATTTTAAAAATCCTTGTCACTGGCAAGTACATGCATGCTTTTTTCCCTTAAAATTAAAAAATACGTATATATGTATGTATGTTATGAGTAAATTTAAAATGTCATATCAAACTAATGCTCCAAATGCAGCAATAGAGGAAAAATAAATAAATGACAAAAATCATATTTTTAAAGACATCAGAGTAATGCAGAAGCAAGGACTAGATAATATTCTAGAGGAAGAAGACTCCTTTTTAATAAGATTTTGCTAGCAATCAATTTTCTTACCCCCAGGATATTTGCTAATTCTAAGCTTGGATTAAGAACTGAACTTGATGCAGATAGAGGGAGGGACTGAGTGGGTGAGAAAAAAAAAAAAAAACAGTGGATCTCTTGGTAGTTGAGGTTGTCATGACAGATTGAAATTTTGAGGAACCCAAAACATATGACAAACTTTCCTCATTTACTGAATTTTGGGCCTGTGGGGAAAGTGGAAAAGTTCAGCCATAGGCTTCTAAAAGGCAGAAGAAACATAGTGTTTAAGAGAGAAAGTCCCATAAGGAAGAACTGCTTCAAAAATACTAGCCATATCCCCATAAAGACATTTTCTAGAAAGCAGAGGCTAAAAAGCTAATCTCAAAATTTCTTAAGGAAAGAAATGAATCTTCCACAGTACCCAAGCTGGGGAGACAAAATGTGGCGAACTCAGTCAAAATGGATGGTGGGCCCAAAGACACTCCAGTGGTGTGCTGTGATTTCCTAAAACTGCAGCCCGCAACTAACCTAATCTTTTTTGGATTGAGGGAATCAGCCTTTCACATTACCTGCCCTGCAGAGAAAAGATGAAACACTTGCTAGTGGAATATACATCATCTCCTTCTCTGATACTTTCATACACTATATCTGTCATTACAAGACATACAAGGAGAAAGAATAATATTTGCAATAATCAGGTTTAAAAATAGACAATAGAAGCAGACCCACAAATGCTATAGATATTAATGTTTATCATACAAGGAGATTAAAATGACAATAATAAATATTGTAAAGAATATATAGGAAAAAATAGACAGATTGAATAAAAATATTGAAAATTTTAATGCAGTACCAGAATCTATAATAAAGAGATGAGCATCAGGATTTTAAGGATGAGCAAAAACGACTAAAGAAGCTTTGTGGAAAGGGGAAACCAAAGAAAGGAAAAGGGAAAAGAGAGAGAAAAAAAAAAGAAATAGCATTGGTCCCTCCAGAGGGAGAATTTCTTCCTCAGTGGCAAAGAGCAGAAAGGGCATTTACTGTCTTTCCACATATTCGAGGAATGTCATCTTCCTAAATGAAGATTATTTGGAGGAATACAGTCATCTCCCTGTTGAAATCTAATCTGGTTAAATTGAGGCTGGTTTCTTCAACATATTCTAACTACGCAAAATTTTTTGGCCTTGGCCATGTAATGTGAGATTTACCTAATTCTCTAATGAAATGAATACATAAGAAAAAAACAACTACTTCAAATTTCATGTGGAACCAAAAAAGCCCAGATAGCCAAGACAATCCTAAGCAAAAAGAACAAAGCTGAGGTATCACACTACCTGACTTCAAACTATATAAAAGGCTACAGTAACCAAAACAGCATGGTACTGGTACCCAAACAGAGATATAGACCAACAGAATAGAACAGAGGCCTCATAAATATCATCATGCATCTACAACCATCTGATCTTCAACAAACCTGATAAAAACAACCAATGGGGAAAGGATTTCCTATTTAATAAATGGTGCTGGGAAAACTGGCTAGCCATATGCAGAAAACAGAAACTGGACCCCTTCCTTAAACCTTACCCAAAAATTAACTCAAGATGGATTAAAGGCTTAAATGTAAAACCTAAAAATCCTAGAAGAAAACCTAGGCAATACCATCCAGGACATAGGCATGGGCAAAGACTTCATAACTAAAATACCACAAGCAATTGCAACAAAAGCCAAAATTGACAAATGGGATCTAATTAAACTGAAGAGCTTCTGTACAGCAAAAACAAAACAACTATCATTAGAGTGAACAGGCAACCTACAGAATGGGAGAAAATTGTTGCAATCTATCCATCTGACAAAGGTCTAATATCCAGAATCTATAAGCATCTTAAACAAATTTACAAGGAAAAAGAAAAAACAAACAACCCTATCAAAAAGTGGGTGAAGAATACGAGCAGACAAGTCTCAAAAGAAGACATTTATGCAGCCAACAAACATATGAAAAAAGGCTCATCATCACTGGTCATTAGAGAAATGCAAATCAAAACCACAATGAGATACCATCTGACACCAGTTAGAATGGCTATCAGGAAGCAAAAGATGCTGGCGAGGATGCAAAGAAATAGGAATGATTTTACACTGTTGGTGGGAGTGTAAATTAGTTCAACCATTGTGGAAGACAGTGTGGTGATTCCTCAAGGATCTAGAACCAGAAATACCATTTGACCCAGCAATCCCATTATTGGGTATATACTCACAGGAATATAAATCATTATAGTATAAAGACACATGCACACGTATGTTTACTGCAGCACCCTTTACAATAGCAAAGACTTGGACCAATCCAAATGCCCATCAATGATAGACTAGATAAAGAAAATGTGGCACATATTCACCATGGAATACTATTCAGCCATAAAATAGAATGGATTCATGTCCTTTGCAGGGACATGGATGAAGCTGGAAACCATCATCCTCAGCAAACTAAAACGGGAACAGAAAACCAAACACTGCTTGTCCTCACTCATATGTGGGAGTTGAACTGTGAGAACATATGGACACAGGGAGGAGAACATCACACACTGGGGCCTGTCAGGGCGTGGGGGGCAAGAGGAGGGAGAGCATTAGAACAAATACCTAATACATGCAGGGTTTAAAACCTAGATGATGGGTTGATAGGTACAGCAAACCACCATGGCCCATGTATACCTATGTAACAAACCTGCACATTCAGCACATGTGTTCCAGAACTTAAAGTAAAATAAAATAAAAAATTAAAATTAAAAAAAAGAAGTTTAGAGAAGTCCAAGAAAAATACAAAGGAGACCAGACCCAAGAATGTAGTCAAATAGCTGAAAACTAATGAAAAAGAGAAGGCCGGGCGCAGTGGCTCAAGCCTGTAATCCCAGCACTTTGGGAGGCCGAGGCGGGTGGATCACGAGGTCAGGAGATCGAGACCATCCTGGCTAACACGGTGAAACCCCGTCTCTACTAAAAAATAAAAAAAACTAGCCGGGCGAGGTGGCGGGCGCCTGTAGTCCCAGCTACTCGGGAGGCTGAGGCAGGAGAATGGCGTAAACCTGGGAGGCGGAGCTTGCAGTGAGCCGAGATCCGGCCACTGCACTCCAGCCTGGGGGACAGAGCGAGACTCCGTCTCAAAAAAAAAAAAAAAAGAAAAAGAAAAAGAGAACATTGTAAAAACAGAGAAAAGAGACATGTTGCCTTCAAAGAAGCAACAGGACATAAGACTGACTTTTCAACAAAATTTTTGGAAGCCAAACGCAATAGAATGGCATACGTAAAGTGCTAAAGGAAAATATAACTGCCAACTATAAAACTGAGTATAGAGTTCTATACTCAGTTAGAACCTCTTTGAAAAATGAAGGCAATTTATTGCAAGCAGAACTACACCATAAGAAAAAAGATACAATTTTTTAAAGCTAAACAAGAACAAATGGAAGCACAGTACTACCTGAAGGAACTTAGAAAAGGTACAGTTCAGAAAAGTTAAATCTATTGGTAATACAAGGGAATGTTAAGCACTTAAAAAAATGATAATAAAGTCATGTGGGTTAATAAAATATAGACAAACAAAATATACAACAATAACAGCACAATGGGCAAGAGGCTCACCTAGGTAGAACTCACCTAGGTAGAACCAGGAAGACAGGGCCACTAAAAAGTATATAAGATTAATTCAGCTAAAAATTCTAAACAAATTGCTAAAGGCTGATGTGAGCTAAAATAAGAGTATAAAATCCTTTGGAGCCCTGTACATGACATGAATTAGTGCCCATTCATAGGCTCTTCTCCCTAGGGCTCATGAAGTGTTCATTAGAAAGACTGGGGACAGAGCAAGAGACCAGAAGAAGCATCCAATGAAGATGAGCCTTAGAAAATGGTAGTAGCCAAGTTGTGGGAAAGATATCATGCTATGCTTGGTCTTTTCTCCACTAAGAGCAAAAGACCTAAACAACTGGGGTATGGGGTTTGGAGTGGTGGATAGCAAACCATGTCATCCCTAGGCCACAAGTGAGCTGGAAGCTGGGGAGGAAAAAAATTCCATCCACTGGGGGAGGAGCCATAAAGCCATTCTGGATCTAGACCATTAGAAATTTTTTGCTAGTACTGGAGTAAAAGGATTAAGAAAGCACCATCCTTAGACACAGGGACACAGGATCTACTGAAGAATGAGGCTAAACTAAGGCAACAGTGAATTCCCCTGGCCTCATCAGCAGGAAAATCAAACACCAACAGTTTGCTGTTGGCAAGTAAGATACCTTGGAGAGTGACCTATTCTGAAACTCAGGAACACAGGGAAGGCTAAAACCTGAGGGTGGGATTAGGAACCTCAAGAAAAACTATCCAGCAAACTAACCCTCACCCTAATGATAAAGTAATAGCAGAGGAATGAAGCCAGTAGTACACTGAAGACAAACCCAGCAACAGGAAAACATAAACCAGCTCCATTCCTGACAAGTTTGACACAACCTTCTCCAACATACACAATAATGGAAGAAGAAGAAAAAAAAAAATACCTGCCCATTTTCAGGCATAAATATGACTTACCTGAATCTTACTGTCCTACACACTCTCTGGCAATTAATAGAACATTAGGAAAGTGCTCACTTTGGCAATACATACTCTTAAAATTGGAATGATACAGAGAAGATTAGCATGGCTCCTATGCAAGGATGACAGACAAATTCATGAAGCATTTCATTAAAAAAGAGAGAAAGAGACATATAAAAGCAAGAAAAAATGAACTCACTGTCAAAAAACAATGCAACAAAAGAACAAGATTCAAGAGATAATGTAGACATTAAAATTATCTGACAAGTAACTTAAAATAACTACAATTAATATGGTTCTAGTGGGAAAAAATTAACAACATGCACAAAAAGACAGCATTTCAGCAGAGAAATGGAAATTATAAGAAATTAATGGAAATATTAGAAATGAAACATGGTAACAGAGATAAAGATTACTTTCAATGCACTCAAAACATTAAGGAAAGTCAGTGAAATTGAATGTGGGTCAATAGAAAGTATCCAAAATGAAGGACAAAAAGAAAAATGTGGGAAATTAAAAACGGCTCATAGCACCCAAGAGCTGTGGTATCATATCAAATGGTCTACCCTATGTAGAATAGTAATCCCAGTGGGTGGGGCTGGGGGTGGAAATGATAGATAAAAGAGAGAAACCAAATAAATATTTGGAGAGTTAACATTGGTTGAAGATGGTTAACATTTTTCCAAACTAATGTAAGACATGAAGCCACAGATCTGAGAAGGTCAGAGAACCATAACCAGGATAAATAAGAGCGACAAAAATAAAACCACCTGGATACATCATATTCAAAGTGCTAAAAGTGAAAGATAAAGCGATAATCTTAGAGACAACCAGATGTAAAAAGAAATGTTACATACAGAGCAACAAATATAAGAAATAGACTATTCTCAGGAATTATGCAAGCTAGAAAATAATGGAAAGAAATATTTAAAGTGCTGAAAAAATTGTCAAACCAGAATTTTATATGTTATGGAACTATCTTTCATACATAAAAAAGAAATAAAGACTTTCAGACAAATATAAATAGAGGTGTTAGAGAAATTTCTTCAGAAAGAATCAGAGCTAGACAGAAATTTAAATTACACAAAGAAATGATGAAAATAAAAGACTTTTTTTCCTTGTTTTAATTGCTCTAAAACATAGCCAACTCTTTTTTTTTTTTTTTTGGACGG
>NW_012115043.1:15513724-15516412 GCF_000951035.1 Colobus angolensis palliatus
GGAGGCGGAGCTTGCAGTGAGCTGAGATCCAGCCACTGCACTCCAGCCTGGGCGACAGAGCGAGACTCCATCTCAAAAAAAAAAAAAAAGAAAGAAAGAAAATGATAGAACAACAGATAGGAGGAGGGAGGAACTGGAGTGTACTATGTAAAGTTCTAACATTCCATGTGAGTGATGTTATTTGAAGGCAAACTGTGATTAATTAAGGCATGCATTATAAATTCTATGTCAACCACTAAAAAGTCAAAAAGAAGTATAAGTAAACCAATGGTAGAGATAATATTGAGTTTAGAAAAAAAAAAAAAAATTCAGCCGGGCGTGGTACTGTAATCCCAACACTTTTGGAGGCCGAGGCGGACAGAACACAAGGTCAGGAGTTCGAGACCAGTCTGGCCAGTATGGTGAAACCCTGTGTCTACTTAAAAATACAAAAATTAGCCGGGCATGGTGGTGCGTGCCTATAGTCCCAGCTACTCAGGAGGCTGAGGCAGGAGAATTGCTTGAACTTGAGAGGCGGAGGTTGCAATGAGTTGAGATTGCACCACTGCACTCCAGCCTCCAGCCTGGGTGACAGAGTGAGACTCTGTCTCAACAATAACAACAACAACAACAACAACAAAAACAAAACAACAACAACAAAAAAACCCCACCAATTAAAGAGCAGGCAGAAAAAGACAGAAAGAGAATAAAGGACAAATTAAATAAATAGCAGACAACTAGCAAGATGATAGATTTAAATCTGACAATATCAATAATTTTATTTAATGTAAATAATATAAACACAACTAAATAAAAGAGTATGTTATACATTTTTTTAAGTCAAATCTATTCAGAAAACAAAATGGTGCAGCCACTGTGAGGAACAGTTTGGCAGTTCCTCAAAAAGTTAAAAATAGAGTTACCACATGACTCAGCTGTTCTACTCCTATGTATACGCCCAAGAGAAGGGAAAACATATGTTTACACAAAAAGCTGTACATGAATGTTCATAGCAGCATTATTCAAAATAGCCAGAAAGTGAAAACAACCCAAGTGCCTGTCTACTGATGAACTGGATAATTTATGTAATACAGTCATATAATGAAATCTTGTTCAACCATAAGAAGTGAAAGAAAGATACATGCTACAACATAGATGAACCCTCAAAACACGCTGAAAGAAGACAGACACAATAGGCCACATATTGCATATTGCATTTATATGAAATATCCATAATATGAAAATCCATAGAGAAATAAAGTAAATTAGTGATTTCCAGGGGTTGGAGCAAGGGGAGAATTGGAATTGACTGCTAACAGGTATGAGTTTCTTCTTGGGGGGATGGAAATGTTCTGGGATTAAACAGAGATGACAGCTGTACAACACTGTGAATAGTCTAAAAACCACTAACTTGTACATTTTTTTTTTTTTTTTTGAGACGGAATCTCGCTCTGTCGCTCAGGCTGGACCACAGTGGCACCATCCTGGCTCAATGCAAGATCTGCCTCCTGGGTTCCAGCCATTCTCCTGCCTCAGCCTCCCGCGTAGCTGGGACTACAGGCGCCAACTACTACGCCCAGCTAATTTTGTTTTTGTAGTTGTTAGTAGAGACAGGGTTTCACCATGTTAGCCAGGATGGTCTCAATCTCCTGATCTCGTGATCTGCCCGCCTCAGCCTCCCAAAGGGCTTCGATTACAGGTGTGAGCCACTGTGCCTGGCCTAAATTGTATATTTTTAAAATGTTTTAAATCGTGAATTTTATGTGAATTTTTTCTCAATTTTAATAATGAAAAAGAGACCTGACTACATCCTGTCTACAAGAAACTTACTTTAAATGACAAAACAAAAATAGTTCAAAATAAAAGGGTAGAAAGTCATATGCCATGCAAACACTAATCATAAGAAAACTGGTGTTGCAATATTAATATCAGAAAACACGACTTCAGTGTAGGAACATTTCCAGAGACAAACAGGAAAATTAGCCAGGTGCGGTGACTCATGCCTGTTATCCCAGCACTTTGGGAAGCCAAGGTGGGTTGATCACCTGAGGTCAAGAGTTCGAGACCAGCCTGACCAACATGATGAAACCCCATCTCGAGTTGAAAACCATGGCACGAGAACTGTGTGACGCATGCACAAGCTTCAGTGGCTGATTCGATCAAGTGGAAGAAAGGGTATGAAGATCAAATGAATGAAATGAAGCGAAAAGAGAACTTTAGAGAAAAAAGAGTAAAAAGAAATGAACAAAGCCTCCAAGAAATATGGGACTATGTGAAAAGACCAAATTTACGTTTGATTGGCTTACCTGAAAGTGATGGGGAGAATGGAACCAAGCTGGAAAACACTCTTCAGGATATGATCCAGGAGAACTTCCGCAATCTAGTAAGGCAAGTCAACATTCAAATGCAGGAAATACAGAGAACACCACAAAGATACTTCTCGAGAAGAGCAACTCCAAGTCATATAACTGTCAGATTCACCAAGGTTAAAATGAAGGAAAAAATGTTAAGGGCAGCCAGAGAGAAAGATCAGGTTGCCCACAAAGGGAAGCCCATCAGACTAATGGCAGATCTCTCGGCAGAAACTCTACAAGCCAGAAGAGAGTGGGGGCCAATATCTACATTCTTACAGAAAAGAATTTTCAACCCAGAATTTCATATCCAGCCAAACTAAGTTTCATAAGTGAAGGAGAAATAAAATCCTTTACA
>NW_012115043.1:15516462-15518229 GCF_000951035.1 Colobus angolensis palliatus
ACAAGCAAATGCTGAGATATTTTGTCACCACCAGGCCTGCCTCACAAGAGCTCCTGAAGGAAGCACCAAACATGGAAAGGAACAACTGGCACCAGCCACTGCAAAAATGTACCAAATTGTGAAGACCATCAATGCTAGGAAGAAATTGCATCAATTAACGAGCAAAATAACCAGCTAACATCATAATGACAGGATCAAATTCACACATAACAATATTAACCTTAAATGTAAATGGGCTAAATGCCCCCAGTTAAAAGACACAGACTGGCAAATTGGATAGAGTCAAGACCCATCAGTGTGCTGTATTCAGGAGATCCATCTCATGTGTAGAGACACAGATACTGTCAAAATAAAGGGATGGAGAAAGATCTACCAAGTAAATGGAAAACAAAAACAAGCAGGGGTTGCAATCTTAGTCTCTGATAAAACAGACTTTAAACCAACAAAGATCAAAAGAGACAAGGAAGGCCATTACATAATGGTAAAGGGATCAATTCAACAACAAGAGCTAACTATCCCAAATATATATGCGCCCAATACAGGAGCACCCAGATTCATAAAGCAAGTCCTGAGAGACCTATAAAGAGACTTAGACTCCCACACAATAATAATGGGAGACTTTAACACCCCACTGTCAATATTAGATCAACGAGACAGAAGGTTAGCAAGGATATCCAGGATTTGAACTCAGCTCTGCACGAAGCAGACCTAATAGACATCTACAGAACTCTCTACCTTAGATCAACAGAATATACATTCTTCTCAGCACCAGAACACACCTATTCCAAAATTGACCATATAGTTGGAAGTAAAGCATTCCTCAGCAAATGTAAAAGAACAGAAATTATAACCAACTGTTTCTCAGACCACAGTGCAATCAAATTAGAACTCAAGATTAAGAAACTCACACAGAACTGCACAACTCCATGGAAACTGAAAAACCTGCTCCTGAATGACTACTGGGTAAATAACAAAATGAAGGCAGAAATAAAGACGTTCTTTGAAACCAATGAGAACAAAGGCGTAACGTACCAGCATCTCTGGGATACATTTACAGCAGTGTGTAGAGGGAAACTTATAGCACTAAATGCCCACAAGACAAAGCAAGAAAGATCTAAAATTGACACCCTAACATCACAATTAAAAGAACTAGAGAAGCAAGAGCAAACCAATTTAAAATTTAGGAGAAGGCAAGAAATAACTAACATCAGAGCAGAACTGCAGGAGATAGAGACACCAAAAAACCCTTCAAAAAATCAATGAATCCAGGAGCTGGTGTTTTGAAAAGATCAACAAAATCGATAGACCGCTAGCAAGACTAATGAAGAAGACAAGAGAACAATCAAATAGATGCAATAAAAAATGATAAAGGGGATATCACCATGGATCCCACAGAAATACAAACTACCACCAGATAATACTACCAACACCTCCACACAAATAAACTAGAAAATCTAGAAGAAATGGATAAATTCCTGGACACATACACCCTCCCAAGAGTAAACCAGGAAGAAATTGAATCTCTGAATAGACCAATAACAGGCTCTGAAATTGAGGCAATCATTAACAGCCTACCAACCAAAAAAAGTCCAGGACCAGAGAGACTCACAGCTGAATTCTACCGGAGGTACACAGAGGAGCTGGTACCATTCCTTCTGAAAATATTCCAATCAATAGAAATAGAGGGAATCCTCCCTAACTCATTTTATGAGGCCAACATCATCCTGATACCAAAGCCTGGCAGAGACACAACAAAAAAAGGGGAAT
>NW_012115043.1:15518350-15519042 GCF_000951035.1 Colobus angolensis palliatus
CTGAATGGGCAAAAACTGGAAGCATTCCCTTTGAAAACTGGCACAAGATAGGGGTGCCCTCTCTCACCACTCCTATTCAACATAGTGTTGGAAGTTCTGGCAAAGGCAATCAGGCAAGAGAAAGAAATCAAGGGTATTCAGTTAGGAAAATAATAAGAGCTATTTATGACAAACCCACAGTCAGTATCATACTGAATGGGCAAAAACTGGAAGCATTCCCTTTGAAAACTGGCACAAGATAGGGGTGCCCTCTCTTACCACTATTACTCAACATAGTTTTGGAAGTTTTGGCCAGGGCAATCAGGCAAGAGAAAGAAATAAAGAGTATTCACTTAGGAAAAGAGGAAGTCAAACTGTCCCTGCTTGCAGATGACATGATTGTATATGTAGAAAACCCCATTGTCTCAGCCCAAAATCTCCTTAAGCTGATAAGCAACTTCATCAAAGTCTCAGGATACAAAATCAATGGGCAAAAATCAAAGCATTCCAATACATCAATAACAGACAAACAGAGAGCCAAATCATGAATGAACTCCCATTCACAATTGCTACAAAGAGAATAAAATACCCAGGAATCCAACTTACAAGGGATATGAAGGACCTCTTCAAGGAGAATTACAAACCACTGCTCAACAAAATAAAAGAGGACACAAACAAATGGAAGAACATACCATGCTCATGGATAGGAAGAA
>NW_012115043.1:15519875-15543273 GCF_000951035.1 Colobus angolensis palliatus
AGACGCTTTTCAAAAGAAGACATTTATGCAGCCAACAGACACATGAAAAAATGCTCATCATCACTGGTCATCAGAGAAATGCAAATCAAAACCACAATGAGATACCATCTCACACCACTTAGAATGGCGATCATTAAAAAGTCAAGAAACAACAGGTGCTGGAGAGGATGTGGAGAAATAGGAATGCTTTTACACTGTTGGTGGCACTGTAAACTAGTTCAACCATTGTGCAAGACAGTGTGGCGATTCCTCAAGCATCTAGAACTAGAAATACCATTTGACCCAGCCATCCCATTACTGGGCATATACCCCAAGGATTATAAATCATGCTGCTATAAAGACACATGCACACATATGTTTATTGCAGCACTATCCACAATAGCAAAGACTTGGAACCAACCCAAATGTCCATCAATGATAGACTGGATTAAGAAAATGTGGCACACATACACCATGGAATACTATGCAGCCATAAAAAAGGATGAGTTCATGCCCTTTGTAGTGACATGGATGAAGCTGGAAATCATTCTGAGCAAACTGTCACAAGGACAGAAAACCAAACACCACATGTTCTCACTCATAGGTGGGAACTGAACAATGAGATCACTTGGACACAGAGTGAGGAACATCACACACCAGGCCTGTCGTGGGGTGGGAGGATGGGGGAGGGATAGCATTAGCAAAAATACCTAAAGTAAACGATGAGTTAATGGGTGCAGCAAACCAACACGGCACATGTATACATATGTAACAAACCCGCACATTGTGCACATGTACCCTAGAACTTAAAGTATTGAGAAAAAAAAAAAAAGAAAAAGAAACCCCAACTCTACTAAAAATACAAAATTAGCCAGGCATGGTGGTGCACACTTGTAGCCCCAGCTACTTGGGAGGCTGAGGCAGGAGAATTGCTTAAATCCAGGCAGTGGAGGTTGCAGTAAGCCAAGATCACACACCACTGCACTCCAGTCTGGGCAACAGAGTGAGACTCTGTCTCAAAATAAAAAAAAAAAAAAAGAGGAAAATTACATAATGACAAGCAACCAATTCACCAAGAATATACAAAAAAATGCATAATAATCACACATTTAACAAAAGATTTGCAGAATATAGGAAGTAAAATCTGACAGAATAAAAGGTATTAGGTAAGTCCAAAATTATGGTTGGTGTCTCAGAGCACCCAAGAACTGTGGTATCATATCAAAAGGTCTTTTGAATCAACACTTTTCTCACTGTAATCAATAAAGCAGTAGGACTGAAAATCAGTAAGGGATTTAAAAGCCTGAACAATGCCATCAACCACCTTGACCCAACTGATATTCATATAATAGGCCACCCACACAAGAGAATACTCTTTTCCAAAAATATGAAACTTTCACCAAGATAGACGATATTCTGGGCCTTAAAACAAACAACAATACATTTAAAAGAATTCAAAATCATATGAAGTATAACAGAATTAAAGTACAAATAAAGATTTCTGAAAAAAATCCTATCTGGAAATTTTTATAAAATCTCTTCTAAATAATTAATGGGTCACAGAAGAACTTACAAAGAAACTTAGAAAATAGTTGCAATTGAATGAACATGAAAAAACATTGTATCAAAATTACTGGGATGCAGATAAAGCTGTCTTCATGGTGAAATTTTTAGCATTAATGCTTATATTTAAAAATTATAAGAAGGGCATGGTAGCTTATACCCGTAATCCCATCACTTTAGGAGGCCAAGGCAGAAAAATCGCTTGAGGCCAGGAGTTCGAGACCAGCCTGGGCAAGAGGGGGAGACCCCTGTCTCTACAAAAAATAAAAAATAAAAAAAAGCTGGGCCTGGTACCACATTCCTGTAGTTTCAGCAACTCAGGGAGGCTGAGGCAGGAGGATTGCTCCCATACAGGAGTTCAAGGTTACAGTGAGCTATAGTTGTACCACTGCACTCCATGCTGGACAACAGAGTATGACCCTGTTAAAAAAAAAAAAAAAGAAAAGAAAGAAAGAAAAGGAAATCAAAAAGGTCTCAAATCAATGATCTGAGCTTTTATCTTAAGAAAGTAGAAAATTTTTAAGGAAAAGTGAAAGGAAAGAGCTAGTACACAAAAAACTGAAAATGACAAAATTGGAGGACTTACTACAAGATTTCAGGATTTACTATAATCAAGCAACCGAGAGAGGGTGATATTGGTGAAAGGACAGACATAAAGATCAGTGGAACCAAGCAGTCCAAATACAGACCCTTATATATATAACCAACTGATTTTTTTTTTTTTTTAAGTAGAGACAGGGTTTCACCGTGTTAGCCCGGATGGTCTCGATCTCCTGAACTCGTGATCTTGGCCTCCCAAAGTGCTGGGATTACAGGCTTGAGCCACCGCGCCCGGCCAACCAACTGATTTTTAACAGAATTGCAAAGGCAATTCCATAGAGAAAAGATTGATCATCTTTCTAAAACACAGTGTGGAAAAGAACAACTATTGGAAAAAGAAAACAAAAACTCAACCCATGCCTCAGAACATATACAAAAAAAAGTCAAAATGGATAATAAATATAAATGAAATATTCAAATCTATGAAACTACTACAATATAATGTAGGATAAAGTCTTTGTGACATTAGGTCATACAAATGTCTCAGAGATTGCTTAGTCAATAATTTCTGTGGACTGTGAACCATAAAAGCAAAACTGATAAATATTTATCCATCAAAATATTTGAAAACTTTTAAACTTCAGCTCTTCAAAGACCATGTAAGAAAATTAAAGACAAGCAACAGACTGATAAAAAAAAATCTGAAAAACTCTTATCATTTAAAGGTCTCCTACTCCAATATATAAAGCATTCTAAAAACTCAATACAAAGAAATCAAACAACCCAGAGAAAAAACTTTGTGAAAGATTGAGCAGATACTGTATGAAAATAAGGCATGTGGATGACATATAGGCACATAAAAAGGTGTTCTACATTAGTAGTGCTCGGGGAAATACAAACTAAAACCACAGTGAAATTCCACCACACACCTATTAGAATGGCAAACAAAAAACCTGACAATACCAAGGGCTGATGAAGATGTGGCACAAACTGGAATCCTTATTCATTATTGCTGGGAATTCAAAAATGGTGTGACTATTTGGAAATGAGCTTTCAGTTTCTTAAATTAAATGTATACTTACATGGCACAGCAACTCAACTCCGAGGTATTTACACAAGAAAAAGGAAAATGGGTTCACATTAAAACTGTATGGGAATGTTTATAGCAACTTTTTTCAAAGTCACCAAAGACTGGTAACAAGCCAGATGTATTATTCATAGTTGCCCAAAAGTGGAAATAACCCCAAAAATGTCTTTCAACTGGTGAATGGATAAACAAATTGCTATATCCATGCAGTGATAAACTACTCGTTAATAAAAAACAAATGGCAGAAACAATAACATAAATGAACTGAGATGTACAATTCTACATAAAAGAAGCCAAACACAAAATGCTTCATATTATATGGTCCCACTTATATATTTTATAACGGTAAAACTAGAGGGATAGAAAAGAGGTCAGTAGTTGTCGGGATCTGAGGATACGGGGAAGGGCTGATTTCAAAAGGGCACAAACCAATTTGGGGGAACAATGGAACTGCTCTATGCACTGATTGCAGTGGTAGTTACATAACTATGTATTTCTCAAAACTCATGGAATCATCTAGTAAAAATGGTGAACTTTACTCTATGGAAGTTGTACCTCAAGAAACCTGAATTAAAGAAAAACTAATAAAGAAAGAAACTTGAAATAACAATATAATTAACCCCAAGAAAATTAGGGAAGGAAAAAGAACAGATGAGATAAATAATTTAAAAACAGAAGCAAAATGGCAAACGTAAAGTCAATTACATAAATAATTACATGAGCACAA
The DNA here is from genome assembly GCF_000951035.1 of Colobus angolensis palliatus. Taxonomy (NCBI): domain Eukaryota; kingdom Metazoa; phylum Chordata; class Mammalia; order Primates; family Cercopithecidae; genus Colobus; species Colobus angolensis. Next base: position 15,523,772 of record NW_012115043.1, read on the forward strand.
ACGAATGGACTAAGCACACTAGTGAAAAGGCAAAGATTTTCAGACTGTATTTTAAAAAAAGAACCCATGGCCAGGTGTGGTGGCTCATGCCTGCAATCCCAGCACTTTGGGAGGCCGAGGCAGGTGGATCACCTGAGGTCTGCAGTTGGTGACCAGCCTGACCAACATGGAGAAACCCTGTCTCTACTAAAAATACAAAATTAGTCGGGCATGGTAGCATGACTGTAATCACAGTTACTCGGGAGGCTGAGGCAGGAGAATCACTTGAACTCAGGAGGCAGAGGTTGCGGTGAGCCATGATCGTGCCACTGCACTCCAGCCTGGGTAACACTCCGTCTCAAAAAACAAAAACAAAAACAAAAAACATGTGTGTTGTTATCCTTTAAATATAAATATAGAGACTGAGTGAAAGCAAAAGAATGGTAAAGATATTATCATGCAAACAGTAACCTAAAGAAAGTCTGTGGTTATATTAATATCAGATAAAGTAAACTTTAAGGCCAGAAATGTACTGGAGATAAAGGATGGCATTTTATAAAGATCAAGGGGTCAATTCAACAGGAAAACACAACAATCCTAAATTTCTATGTCCATAATAACCTAGTATCAAGTAATATAAGCAAACATTAGTAGAAGTAAAGGAGAAACAGACAAAACCTTAATCAGTTTAATATACCTATCTCTGGTGTGTTAGATGCAAGAGGATAGGTAACAAAAATTAGAAGTTATATAGAATATTTGAACAAAATGATTAACCAATTTGACCTACTTGATATATTGATAGGACCCTACACCTAACAACTGTAAAATACAATTCTTTTCAAGCACACATAAAATGTTTGTCAAAATAGGCTATATGCTGTGCATAAAACAAGCCTGAACAAGCTTCAAAAGTATTGAAATCACATAGGATATGTTCTCAGACCATGGTGGAATTAGCCTGAAAACCAACTAATAGAAACATGACTAGAAGATCTGAAAATGTCTGGAAATTAAACAAAGCTTTTCTAAATAAACCAGTAGTCAAGATAATGAAAATGAAAGGGCAACTCATCAAAATTTATGTGGTGTAGCTAAAGCAGTGTGTGCTGGTTACTGAATTATTGCCTCTCTGCTCCAAATTCCTTGCTTGCCTGTTGTGTGAAAATGGGTTTTGGCCCTTTAAATATTTGTCCTTGCCAGCTGGAACTTTGTCATTAGAGGGCACTAGAAATATACTGCAGGAGGAAAAGGGTGTTTGCTTCCTGGTTCTGGTGTGCTTGCTTCTCCAGGATGCACAGTTTTCCCTAGTACCAAGTTTCTGCAGTTCACAGTGGCCAGCAACACCCAGCAACCAGCATGCAGTTTTGCAGCAGAATGCCTCCACTGAGACATATCCCCATGAATGTCTTTCACTGGCACCCCAGAAGGTGGATTTCCAGCACATTTCGTCAGTACAGCACCGTGGCAACTTCTCTGCCATCCAATAAGCCACAGCAGTGCCCTCTACAACAGGATGTTGATCTTAGGCCTGGGTGGCATCTTCCTTGGGTCAGCTATCTCAGCTCTAAGGGGAGAGGCTGTAACCTACATCTACTATTCCTATATCCTTTGGGATCCTCTTCTTGCTAGCCGATCTCTCATTACATCAATGACCTGGTACAGTTAATAATTCTTTTTCTTTTTTCTTTTTTTTTTTTTTTTGAGACAGTCTCTCACTCTATTGCCCAGGCTGGAGTGCAATGGTATGAGCTTAGCTCACTGCAACCTTCCCTTCCCAGGTTCAAGTGATTCCCATGCCTCATCTTCCCAAATAGCGGGACTACAGGTACGTGCCACTGCACCTGGATAATTTTTGTATTTTTAGTAGAGATGAGACTTCGCCATGTTGGCCAGGGTGTTCTCGAACTCCTGACCTTAAGTGATCCACCTGCCTTGGCCTCCCAAAGTGCTAGGATTACAGGCATGAGCCACCGCACCTGGCCTAATAATTATTTATATATATATATTTTTTGGTTAAAATTACTGTGTGGGTTCTCTCTGATTAGATTTCTTAATTCACAATGATTAGAAGAAAGTTGACTTTACATGCCTATATCAGAAAAGAAAAAAAATTAAAAATTAATTTTTAAGTTACTATCTCAAGAAGTTAGAAAAAGAACAGAAAATAGAGGGAAATTAATAAAAATGAAAACAGTAATTGATGAAATAGCTGACATAAAATTGAGAAAAATCAACAAAGCCAAAGCTTTCTTTTTAAAAGAATATCAGTAGATTTGATAAACTCTTAGCAAGACCAATCAAAAGTATAAATTACCAATATCAGAATGAAAGGGCAATATCCCTACAGATCCTACAAAACTAAAAAAAAAAAAATCAGAAATATTTTGAATAATTTTATATAAATACATTTGACAATCTATATAAAATGAATAAATTTATATAAAAACATGTCATCTAAACCGATAAAAGAAAAATTAAAAGAAATAAAAATCATTGTTAAATGTATTCTGTCTATAATTTAAAACTTACCCTCAAAGAAAATTTGAGCTTGGATATATTTAGTGGTGAATTCTCCAAAACATTTAAGAAAAAAATATCAATCCTACATAACCTCTTTTAGGGAAGAAAGAAAAAACACTTCCTAATTCATTTTTTTGAAGCTAGAACAACCCCAATACAAAAATATGACAAAAATATTATAATACAAGAAAGTTACAAGCTAATAATTCTTATGAACATAGGGACAAAAATTAGAACAAGTATTAAATAACCAAATCCAAAGAATATATAACAAAGATAACATATCATAACCAATTTGGTTTATTCTAGGAATAAAAATTGGTTTAAAAAGTTAATATGACTTACTTCACTAAATTATATTTGCTTTTATTATGTAAATAATAAAATAATAATAAAGGTAAAAATAACTGATCACCTCAATAGATGCAAAAAGGCCTCCAATTAACCACTAGTTCATAATAAAAGTTCTCAGCAAATTTGAAATATAAGTGAACTTTTTAATATGATAAAGTTTATGTACAAAAGGCCTGCTGCTAACATATTTAGTGGTGAAATGTGGAATGCTTTCTTCCTGAATTCATAAACCTCTCAAGTATATTTATTTTCATTACTTCTATTAATCATTGCACTGCAGGTCCTAGTTAGTGCAACAAGGCATGAAAGAAGAGTTGTGAAGTTGGAAAGAAGTAAGTAAAACTGTCATTTCAGATGACACGGTTGTAAATATAGAAAAATCCAAAAGAACATATACACAATTAGAATTAATGAATTTAGATAAGTCACTGAGTACAAAATCAATACATAATTTTTGTATGTGTTTGCAAAAACAATTGGTAAACAAAAAATGTTAAACAATACTATTAACAATATCATTGGAAAACCTCAAATATCTGGGAATAAATTTTATAAAAGACATGTAAGATCACTAAAGTGAAAATGGCAAAACATTTCAAAGAAAAATTACATAAGATCTAACTAGATGAATAGATATACCATGTTCATGGATTTGGAGACTTAATATCATAAATTAATTTTATAATTTAAAATTTAAAATCTATTCTTCAAAAGTAACTTTGTTGATTCAATGTAATCCCAATCAAGATCCTAATGGTTTTTGTGGAAATTTATTAGGGATTTCTAAAAGTTATATGGAAATGCAAATGACCTATAGCAGCCAAGAAATGAAGAAGAATAAATTGTTGGAAGATTTATCATATCAGATAGCATGACTTACCATAAAACTACAATATTTAATGCAGTGTGGTATTAGTACAATAATAAATACAGACACCAAAAGGGAGAGTCTAGAAATAGGCTCATATATATACTTGATGTACAACAATGGTGCCACTGTAATTTTGTAATAATAAGATATTTTTTCAATAAATGATGCTGGAGCAATTAGATAATTCATATGAAACAGACTTTAACCTTAATTTACACTACCTACAAAAATTAATACTGATCAAATTATAAACCTTCATGTGAAAGAAAAACAGTAATATCCAAGAAGAGAAGTCGATAAATTTTTTCTGTAAAGGGACGGATAGTAAATATTTTCAGCTTTGTAGGTCATACAGTCTCTCTTGCAACTACTTAACTCTGCTATTGTAGTCCAAAGGCAGCCAGAGACAATACATAAATGAATGAATGAGAATGGGCTGTGTTCCAACAAAAATTTATTTACAAAAACAAATGGCAGGTCACATGGGCCATAAATTTCTGATCCCTGCTCTAGAAGATAACAGAATAATTTCATGACATTGGGTAAGCAGTGATTTCTCAAATAAGATTCTCCAAAAACATAAAACATAAAAGATGGATTAATTCAAGTTCTGAGGTTCTGTTTATTGAAAGACATCATTAAGAGGATAAAACAGCAAAACATAGTTTAGTAGAAGATATTTGCTATATATGCATATCTATATATATGTATTACATATGTTTTATATATACATATAGATGCGTATATATGTATTTATATACACATATATATTGCATATATATCCAACAAATAACATATCTATAATATCTAAACAATGTCTACAAATCAATAAGAAAAAGACAAATCAATAAACAAAATGAGCAAAAACTTGAGTAGGCATTTTACAAAAGAGACTATCAATATGAATATAAGCACATGAAAAGATGTTCCATATAATTAGTAATCAGAGAAATCCAAATAAGAATAAACCATAATCAGATATTAGTACATCCCCAGCAAAATGGAGGAAAGGAAAAAGAATGACACAAAAATCAATGTGCAAAAATCGCTAGCATTCCTATACACCAAAAACAGGCAAGCCAAGAGCCAAATCATGAATGAACTTCCATTCACAATTGCTACAAAAAGAATAAAAAACCTAGGAATACAGCTAATAAGGGAAGTAAAGGACCTCTTCAGGAGAACTACAAATCACTGCTCAAATAAATCAAAGATGACACAAACAAATGGAAAAACATTCCATGCTCATGGATTGGAAGAATCAATATTGTGAAAATGGCCATACTGCCCAAAGCAATTTAAATATTCTATGCTACTCCCATTAAACTACCATTGGCTTCTTCACAGAACTAGAAAACACAATTTTAAAATTCATATGGAACCAAAATAGAGCCTGAATAGCTAAAGCAATACTAGGCAAAAAGAACAAAGCTAGGGGCATCACGCTACCCAACTTCAAACTATACTAAAGGGCTACAGTAACTAAAACAGCATGGTACCAGTACAAGGACAGACACAAAGACCAATGGAACAGAATAGAACACCCAGAAATAAGACCACACACTTAAAACCATCTGATCTTTGACAAACCTGACAAAAACAAGCAATGGGGAATGCATTCTCTATTTAATAAGTGGTGCTGGGAGAACAGGCTAGCCATATGAAGAAAATTGAAAGTGGACCCCTTCCTTATACCATGTACAAAAATCAACTCAAGATGGATTAAAGACTTAAATGTAAAACCCAAAACTATAAAAACCCTAGAAGAAAACCTAGGCAATACCATTCAGGACATAGGCATAGGCAAAGATTTCATGAAGATGCCAAAAGCAATCACAACATAAGCAAAAATTGACAAATGGGATCTAATTAAACTAAAGAACCTTTGCACAGCAAAAGAAACTATCAAGAGAGTAAACAGAAAAGTGGTAGAATGGGAGAAAATTTTGCAATCTGTGCATCTAACAAAGATCTAATATTCAGCATCTACAAGGAACTTAAACAAATATACAAGAAAAAACAATCCCATTAAAAAGTGGGCAAAGGACATAAACAGACATACAGACACTTCTCAAAAGAAGACATACATGCAGCCAACAAACATAAAAACAAAGCTCAACATCACTGATCATAAGAGAAATGCAAATCAAAACCACAATGAGACACCATCTCACACTAGTCAGAACAGTTACTATTAAAAAGTCAAAAAATAACAGATGCTGGTGAGATTGTGGAGAAAAAGGAACACTTTTACTCCGTTGGTGGGAGTATAAATGAGTTCAACCATTGTGGAAGACAGTGTGGCAATTCCTCCAAGACTTAGAGACAGAAATAACATTCAACCCAACAATCTCATTCCTGGGTATATATCCAAAGGAATATATTAACAAATTGTTGTATTATAAAAACACATGCACATGTATGTTCATTGGAGCACTGTTCACAATAGCAAACACATGGAATCAACTAGATGCCCATCAATGATAGACTGGGTAAAGAAAATGTGGTACATATATACCATGGAATACTATGTAGCCAACAGAAGGAATGAGATCATGTCCTTTGCTGGGACATGGATGGAGCTGGAGGCCACTCTCGTTAGCAAAGTAACGCAGGAACAGAAAAGCAAATACTGCACGTTCTCACTTACAAGTGGGATCTAAATGATGAGAACACATGGACACATAGAGGGGAACAGCACACACTGGGGTCGATGGCAGGACAGAGGGTGGGAGGAGGGAGAGAATTTAAAAAAATAAATAAATAAGTAATGAACTACTAGGCTTCATACCTTGGTGATGAAGTAATCTGTACAACAAACCTCCATGACACACATTTACCTATGTAACAAACGTGCACATCTTGCACATGTACCCCTGAACTTAAAACTTTTAAAAAACAAATAAATAAATAAATAAAAATTAGCTTAAATTCAATATTCATCTCAAACTTTTCAAAATCTATTTCACACCTATAATTATATCCCCTTCTAATTTCTAACGCTGATAACTCTTTTTTTAACCGTGGTGAGACATTCCAGACTTCTGACATTTTTTAGTTCTTTTCAAAAAATCATCTCTTAGTTTTATACAAAATTATCCCACCCCAAACCCCAGCATTTTATTCATTTTCTTTTTCTTTAGTAATACCCTTGCTTCTACTTTACGTATTTTTTTTCCACTAGCTTTTTAAGCTTTGTACGTGATTTACTTCTAGCCAACCTTTTCTTATTTTTAAAACACGCATACCTGGCTGCATTTTCTCTGAGGATATGTAGATTTTGATTTGTTTTGTTTTCATTGTCATTCTTGTTGTAGTTAAATACACTAGCTCTGAATCATGCTATCTAGGTTCAAATCCAAACTCTGTCATTGATGGATTGTGTGCCCTCGGCTGGGTAATTTAGTATAGCTTTGTGTTTCAGTTTCTCATCTGTGAAATGAGATGATAATGGAATCAACTTCCCAAGATTACTGTGAAAATAAAAAGATAATCCACGTAGATCACTTAGCATAATGCTGGTCGTATAATAATGTTCAATAATTTTAAGATACTATCATTTGTAAATAATTTATAATTTCATTTTAAATTTCTTTGTATTAAAGTTATTTAAAGGAGTGGTTTCTATTTCCAAGTTTATAAACAATTTGCTTATTAATCACAAATTTTATTTCAGTATAAAAAATGTGACCAGAATGATTTATCTTGAAATTTAACATTTTCTTTGTGTTTTAGCAGCTAATGTTTCATGTGTGTTTGAGGAGACTATGCATTCACTGTTTATTCATACAAAGTCCTTTCTTCGATCAAGCTTCTTTGTTATTCCAATCCTCTCTACCCTTACCTTTTTCCTACTTGATCTATCAATTTGAGATGTGTGTTAAAGTCTTCTAAAATGGCTCTGTATTTTTCATTCCTACTTATATTTCTATCATTTTCACTTTATAGGTTATAAAGATGACATCTGATGTTATATTGTTAGATTTATAAAGGTTCATTATTAGTAGAGCTTCTTATGGAATTGTATATTTCACCAATATGAACATTTTTTATCTTGTCAAATCCTTTTCGCATTATTCTTTTTTGTCTAACGTTAATGTTACTATATTTGTTATCCTTATTAGAACTTGCCTGATGCATCTTTCTACATTTTTATTTCCAACCTTCTTTTTAGATGTCTTTTTCTAAATAACATATAACCAGATTTGCTGTTGATCTTTACCAAATTTGAGATTCCTTTTATTAAAGAAATTGTGTCCATTTGCCATATACTGGAATCACTGATGGCTTGACTTTTTTTCTGCCATCTGGTGTTCCATATGTGTGTGTATGTGTTTACCATACACACACAGCTATGTAAAAGTTATCAAACACAGAGCTTTTAGAACTTACCTCCTATCTCTCCATCATGCTTTGTCCCTGCCATCTTTATGTTGCAATCATTTAGAACAGGGGTTCGCCTGCCCCCTCCTTTTGTAAAGTCTTATTGCACATTCATTTACATATTATCTATGGCTGCTTTCACACTACAACAGCAGAGCTGAGTGGTTGCAACAGAGTCTATATGGAACACAAAACTGAAAATATTTACTGTCTGGTCTTTTACAGAAAACATTTGCCAATGTCTAATCAAGATTTTAATTTTATGCTATTAATTTTAAATATATGTCATATTTAGACAAATCATCTAGCATCTTTTCTCTCCACTGATTCTTGAACCCTTCACCTTCATCTTTCTTGGATTCATTATTTATTTTGTTAAAGTTTATCCTATAGTCATCCTTTCAAAGAGATTCTATTGGTGATACACATGTCCTGAGTTTATGTCAAAAATCACGTTTTTAAATTTCTGGGATCATTGCTCCATTTTCATGGATGTAATATCTTGAACCTCTTTGAGAATAATTGTTACATTTGTGATACTTATAAGTATATATTTTACATACAATAATTATACTTTCTTATTATAACATTTATAAAAAGAATTTGTATTCATCTTTTTAAAATTTATAAACTCTCTTTCCTTAGGTATTATTTTTACTGACTTTGGTATCTCTGCAAACTTGTATTATTCTTGTATTGGATTATTCTTGTACTTTATGAATGAGAATCCCTGTTAGCTCTCTCCTGCTTGATGTGGGTCAACTTGTGCTTACAGGCGAAGGGAAGGGCATATTGCTGGGGAGAGTGTTTCTTTTCAGAGTGAGGAGCCTCCCTGTGCCTCCTGGGGTCCACTGCTACTCTTCAGTCCGTTCGCTCTCAGAATCCACAGGCTTACTACTTTAATCTGTGGACAATTACAAGCAAGAGAAGGGAATGTGAGTAGCAGTCCAGCTGCTCCAAATGTAGTTATCAATTAATCACTCTGGCCATTACCCTAGGCTGTCCAATTCATAGAATCTGCTCTCTCTGAGCTTGTAGCATCCCTGAAATTTCTTCTACCTCCTCAGCAATCTAGGGCCAAATGAGTATGTATGGCACAGTTGCTCTAGTATGTTTTTCTAAAGTTTGATCCCATCTCCTAAAAATTTCTCATACATTTATGGCACTTTTTTGGTCCCCAGTCCTGTTACCAATTAACTTAACCCCCTTTAATCTTTTCTGTCATTTCATAAGATTTGGTAGAGGTAACTTTCCTGCAGGCTGGCATCTTGAGTTACTCTTCATACACAGGATTTTTCAATTAACTCTTTCAAAACACTATTCAATAAACTTTGTGGGTGATAACCTATGTTCTTGCCATTTTTATTTCAAAACATTTAAAAAGATACTCAAAGTTTCTTTGACACAGAGAGAAAAGTGAAGCCCTACTCCAACAATTCTCTGAGGGGATTTAAAATGATAAAATTTCACTAACTATAGTGGAAAGGGGTATTGGAAAGGGGTATTTAGTCTCAAGTCACTAGCCTTTAACAATACCTTGGGTGGTCTATTCCATTTTTCAAAAAAAAAAAGTTCTTTCATGGGGATAGGAGACACTGATTGTGAAGAGCTGTAATTTTTAGCACTTTTTCCCCTTATACATTGGGCAGTGATAAGTGACATTTTCAGTCAGATTTGGCTAACAAGCTCATCCTGTTATGGCATTCTACTCTCCTCCCTGCCATACCTCAATTCCTGACTGCTGAGTAGCCTATTCAGAGTACATCAGGAGCTAACTTTAACAGTTAATACTCATTAAGAGAACTCTTCTGAGAGTAGCCAGAAAGCACAAACCCTCTCCTCTAATACCATTTGGAGTTTTGAGTCCCTGACCAGCTGGTGTCATTTGGCTTTCTTGAGGGACCTCAGAAGGGATACATGTTTAAAATTCCTATAAATATTGTGTAAGATTTTCCAACTGATCTGAAGCCCTTCCATTCTTTCTCCTTTTTCAGTTCTGGGGTTGATATTTGGAGGTGGTTAAAGTCAGACACCTCTGTACACTCCCAGAACCCTCTGACATAGCATGTGTTGAACCTCTCCTTGTTTTATGGTTTTTGGGTTTTTTTGCTTGGTGTAGGCAAAATTTTTTCTTCTTGCCATCCAATGGTTCCTCTTTCACTATCTGCTGTGTGCATTTCAAACTTGTAGAGTTTAAATGTCCTTCTGTGCTCTGATCAAGGAATTTCTTGCAGCAGCTATCTTAGGTGCAGTGTGGCTTTTAGTGATCGTGACCTATGCTTTATCAGATTATAAAGTAGTGGCATGTAACAACTAGGCTGCCACCACTTTTGGTTTTCAGGGCTCCTGTCATTTCGAGGGCCCTTATCCCCTGCCATCAATCTCTTTCTTCTCTTCTCCTCTCTACCTCCCAGAAAAAAAGGAAGGGAAATTCATATTTATTTGGCTTTTACTATATGTAAAGCATTGTGTGGGGTATTTTCAGAAATACTTCTCATTAAATTATCAGTAAAACTGAGTGAAGGAGTTATTATCCCCACTTTTACCAATTGGAAAACTGAGGCTCAGAGAAGTGAAGAACTTGCCTGAGATCACAAAAGTGGCAAATGGTAGAGCTGAGATTTGGATCCTAGACTCTAAATCTGGAAGCCCGGGGGATCTCCACAAGGGTCAGCCTCAAGCCTCATCTGCCCAAGAGTGTGGATCTGAATTCAGATAAGAAACTAGAGGTTATAGCAAGCATGTAGCGGACTCTTTTCCTTAAAAGGAACAAAGCTGGCCAGAGTACCTTTAAATCTGGAGAATTGTAGCACCAGATGTCAGGCTGAACAGACACAGTTGGCTGCTTGAAAAATTTCTGTAGAGTCATGGAGACATGAATTTTAAGTACGAATTAACTATGTTCTCAGTTCCTGCACTGTTATTATGAATAAGACATTGAGCTTTCTTATTAGCCCGTCCTGCTTTTTCCAACATTCTGCTTTTATTTCTTGGCCTGGACAAAAAAAAAAAAGTTTTTTCTAATAGCTAAATTCAACAAACATTCATTGTTTGGCTACTTTGTGGGAGGGACTATAATATATGTTGGAGATATAGAGAAGATTAAAAATATACTTCCTGACCAAATATAGTTTGTAGTACTAGAAGTCAGGTAGAGGGAGTGTAGATGCAAAAAACAGGCAAACAAACCTACAATTAGTCTACAATGAGATAGTATGACATAAGCCTGTACAAGGGCCACAGAACCACAGAAAAGAGACAGCTAACACAACCTGACTGGGAATGGGTAGTGAATAAGAAAAAACTGCTGAGAGGATGCAATTCTTGACACCAGCAGGACCATAACTTTATGTGTAAGACTCTCTGGGGGGAAGAGAAAATCACACTAAACTAAGAAAGTAATGAAAGTCTTCTCCTGAGTGTCTGAGAAGATAATTCAGTTGCTAGAGCTGCACTGTAGCCTAAACGAACTTTTCACACCCCAGCTCCCTTTAAGTTTCTATGTCATCACTTGTATGTCTGTTCCTGGATTTCTGGGTGGTTTTCCTGAATTTCCCTAAGGCCTGGCCAATAATCCATTCCTCTTCATTTGCACCTGCTTTCTCTGGTGCTCCATCAGGAAATTTACTCAGCTCCTATCATTCCCTGGGCCTACTGCTCCTACCAATACTAAGCCACTATCTTATCTTCTGTAAGCCCTCTGAGCTCCTCTTCACACAGTTTCTGCTTAATCATTGCCTCTTCTGGTTGTTGTCTAATGGTTTCTGAGGTTAGCTTTCTCTTGTGTATCTTTTAGCTACTGTTTTTACTCCCAACTGCCTAACCTTCTGTCCTTATCATATTCATACTCTCCAAAAAGAGGAATCAATTCGTTAACTAATTACTAATCTCTTCCTTGGGCAAAGGTTTTATTGAGTCAGCTCATAAGTCACTGTCTAGCCAGATTGATTGCTGTGGTGTCAGATGTTGAGCCCTGTTCCAACCAGGGGGCAAGGGTTACAAGAGACAAGGATGGAAGTGCTTACATCAATAGAGCCAGGCTTGGAGTGGGACTGTGGATATGGCAGACAACCTGAGGCTTTGCTGAATTAGGAGAACGACATTACAGGCATAGTTAGAGGCATTTTAAATGGAGAAAACAAAAATATACTAACATCAGCTACAATATAACAATGGCATAACTTCAGGAGATGGCAGGGGAAAAAGGGATGAAGAAAAATAGAAATTAATCCTTGGGAATAAACATTTATGTACAAGGAAGAGCACAGAAAATAGATCTATTCTTGGAAAGGAGACAAGTTGGCCCACTTCATAGGAAATTACCTTTGCTGAGATCCACATAAAGAAAATCCAAAGACATCTTCTTCTTCTCAAATATATGAGGAGTGACTTACAGAGTGTGGTAAGTGTCATGGTTCCTTGGCCTAGCCAGGTTGACACATACCCAGGTATTCAATCATACTCTAAGCTGGATGTTGCTGTAAAGGGATGTATTTTGCAGATGTGGTTAATTAGCTACAATCAGTTGACTTTAAGTAGATTATCCTAAATAATTTGGGTGAGTCTCATCCAATCAGGTGAAAGGTCTTAAGAGTAAAACTGAATTTTTTTTTTTCTAAGGAAGAAGAAATTTCACCTGTGAGTTGCTGCGCAAGGCATTTTGGCTGCTCTGCAGATTTCAGACCTGCCAGCCTCACAATCACATAAGCCAATTCCTTTAAAATATATAAACATACAAATATAAAATATGTATCTCCTACTAGTTGTTCTCTGGTAGAACCTTGCTTTGTAAAGAATACAGTGTGGAAGCACAAACTCCTCAGACTAGCTTCAATAGACTCGGAATTTGGTACCCCATATAACCTTTATCATCAGTTGTTCACTCCAATTAGACCAGTCTCCTGTGTGTCTTGTCATTTGCATGCGCATTTTCCTGCTTCTACTCACACTGCTTTTCCCTTCGGACTTGTCTCCATTCTTTCTTCCACCTTTATATTACTCACACTCTAGCTCCATCCCAAGTCCTTCATGAAGCTGCTTTTAACTTTAGCTCCTTTTGCTCTTTCTCTAAACTTCCTTAGCAGTTATTAGCTATGCCATTCACTGAAGTTTTTAATCTTATATATCTCACCTACCACTGTCTTTTTTATATAGTATTCACTACTATGAAGTATAAATTTGCAAGTACAAATTTGGGTGTGCAAGACATGTCACTATTCTTTAAATCAAATTAAATTTACCATAGACTTAAGTGATCTCAGCCTTAATTCTGCTGGAGTAGAAGGAAATCCAATCTCAGTTCTTACTGGGCTTTCCTCTCTTCCTAGTACTGCAGTAGAGTTTGAAAGACTTATGTTGAGCCTAGAAAATGGAAGATGAACTTTGACATCGTCACTGGTTCCTAGAAGCCAGGCAATTCCTCCACTTATGGACCAAGAGAGGCAAGGGAATCCAGCCTCCCTAATGGCATCATGCATCCATATGAGGTTAGAATATCTTCCGGGGGTACTCTTATTCTCGCTACCGGAACCCCAATTTTTGATTTTCTACAATTCGTGGGAATTTTTTTTCCTGTAATTCTACCTGCCCATAGACGCTTCTTCTTTCTTTCCTTTATTTTATTTTATTTATTTATTTCTTTTTTTAGAGGGAGCCTCACTCTGTCACCCAGGCTGGAGTGCAGTGGCACAATCTCAGCTCACTGCAACCTCTGCCTCCCAGGTTCGAGCAATTCTCTGCCTCAGCCTCCCGAGTAGCTGGGATTACAGGCACCTACCATCATACCGGCTAATTTTTGTATTTTTAGTAGAAACGGGCTTTCACCATCTTGGCCAGACTGGTCTTGAACTCCTGACCTTGTGATCCACCTGTCTCAGCATCTTTCTTTCTTTTCCTTCCCTCCTTCCCTCCCTCCTTCCTTCTTTCCTTTCCTTCCTTCCTCCCTCCCTCCTTCCCTCCCTCTCTCTCTTCCCCCCCTCTCTCCCCCCCCAGATGTGCTTGCCTTTTTCACCCGCTAGCAACGTCTCCTCAAAGAGCAACAAACTTGGAAGACAGATTGCTGGGTACAACTCCAGAAATAACATTGACACTGCATTCTAAGGAGTCCTGTTCCAGGAGGCTTCATTTAAAATGTGAATGGTGTCCCGTGGAGTTGCCTAAGAGCCCTTGTCAGACAACTTTCTGTCTAGTAACACAAAATTCCCTTGAAACCTGCTTGGAATGGAAGGGAGGGAAAATATAAGGAGCACAAAACCCAATTAAATAGCTCAATAAATTATCCTATCACACACCTTTTGTTTTTTTCTTGTGTTTTTATTTCACTTTTTAAAAAATATGTATGGGCTGTAGTGTTCCAGTTAGGTTATGAGCTTCTTGAAAATGAGAGCACTATTTTATTCACCACTTATTTTTTAATCTTTCTAAGGTCCCAACATAATAACTTGTACATAGCAGGTTCTCAAATGTGCCTTGAAAGGAATGGAGAAATGATCGACTTAGTGAATTACTGGTTATGCCCCACCTGTTCAGACTGCACTGGCACTGACTTCCTCACTGGAGGATTGGCTCTGGTGTCTTTTCATTATCACTTTTAGTGTTAGGTAAATAACTATAACACTTTTAGTGTCACAATGTAGTGTTTTTCTTTATCTGCTTCTATTCACAGCCACTCCTTTCCTGAATTTCTGAGAGATCAAATTTCTACTTGGGACCTTTTTGGCCCAAGTTAAACACTGCCTTTAAAATGTAGGTAGATGATATTAACTTGAACCTTCTTTAAGGTAAAAGAATTGAAGGTTACAACATAAACATGTATATGGTACCAACAGTGGAAAATTTCTAAGTGAAATCAAAGCGGGACCTGGCATTCGTTTCATCATACTACTCACTTGAAGAGCTGAGTACATTATGTGAACTTTATCCCATTAATCCTTAGAGATAAGCAAAGGGACTTGAAAGAATGACTTGTATAGATAGGGTCACATAGCCAGGTAGTGACAGTGTTAACAGCCTGCTGCCTTGACAGTATTTGAATAGTTAAGCTACTTGACCTTAACACTGGGCTATACATTGTTTTAATGACATAATAACATATTTGTTCTCTAACAGGAGAATTCACATTTTCACAGCATACTTACATTAGCACTCCTGGTATTGAGAACATGTATCCAAATTTGCCAATATTAACTTAGTTCTGAACCCCCCAACTTCCCTCTTCTGTAATCTTGTTGCTGCTTTTATTTTTCTCCTCTTCACTCCTTCCCACGTCCTCTTCTGTCTAATGCTATTAAAGACTGAAAGAAAGCTCAATCACATTACAGCATTGAAACTTACATATATATGAGCCCTCCTCGGACTACTTGCACTTTGAAAGACAACAGCTTAACTGAAAGAAATTATCTATCACTTTCTGCTATCAAGGAAGATTTTGGGGGAGGTGAAAAGCCTTCTTTCCTTGTTCTCTTAACATGTAGGTGATTACACTCTACTTTCAGCTTCTAGAGGAGAAAGTTTGCAATGGAAAAAGACAGAGAAGTAATGATCACGGGAAAAGAGGATGAGGAGTGGGGAAAGAAGGAGAACAGGATAGAACTTTACCTTTTCCATATCTGGTAAACCAGCATACTTTGTGGAAGTGAAATGCATACTTTCAGCACTTAACCAGCACGTACCAATAATGAAACCGACCTTCAGGCCTTCTTTTGACAGTACAATCCTAACTATAATGCAAAGTAACATTTTGTAAAATGGGTTTTTGTCTCCCTCTCCTTCTTTTCCCTCCCCTATACTCATTTAGGATCTGATCACAGAGTCAACACCGGGCTATGCATTATTCCCTCAGCAAACAGTACCCTTTCATGGCTTCACACCAATGCTCATGTTACTCCCTTTACCTGAAATCGTCTTCCCTCTGTTGCTCTGCCTATTCAAATCCTATTCATCCAACGAGACCCAATTAAAATGCCAGCCATGATGCCTTCTCCAGTTATTCTACCCTGAGCAAGACCAATCCCTCCCTCCATTATGACTCCACAACACTAGTGGATATGTTTATATTTTATAACTCATCATCTTACATATGTTAATATGTTGCTCTACTCCACAAGACGTAAACTACTTCAAGTTGGGGCCAGGTCTTATTTATTCATATTTTCTGTGCCTAATACTGCTATATATCAGGCATGATAAATGTATATACTATAGTATGGACAGTATAAAATGTTCAGTTTCATAAAGGAGACAAGGTTTACAGACATAAGAGAGCAAGACAGCATAAGAGATTGGGCTAGGAAAATGAGGGTTAGGTAACTACTAAATTCCACAAATATTATTCAATAGCCAGGAGTCAGGAATTATGTCCCGGGACTGCTAGGATAAATAAAATAGTCATTTCCTTTGAGGTGCTCACAATCCATCTCGTAGATACTCTTTAAACTGGACAACACTTCCCTGGCTTACCTATCACTTTACATGTTGGTCCTTACAGCAATCCTGTGATGTACATCATTATTTTCATTTTTATGGAGATAGAAACAAAGGGTTTGAATTCCCAGGCCTTCTGACTCCAAGGCCAGGTTTTTCTACCACACTATATCAGTGTTCCTCAAAACTTTCCTCTGGTGTACACTTTCCCAGTAGAGAATAAATGTAGGCTCCTCAGGGTTGGGATATACTTGTGTGTTATCTTAAAAAGTCATTCTTACTACAATATCTTACCTTACTTACCAGAGAGTCAAAACCATGCTCAGAGGAAATGAGCCACATTGATTCTGGGTCCTTGAGGGTCCTCAGGACAGGGTTTCACAATCAGAGGAGTCCCAATACGAGAAGCACATGGCTAAACTCCTGCCTTTATTTAGGGTCCCTGGGTTTGGCTTGAGTCCACACCCAAAATTTTGGGTAACTTCATCAGATTTCTTAATGTCATAATTTTATTCAGTCTTCTCTGAAGACTGGAACAAAACACCCACTGTACTCACAGATGTTAAGTGAGTAGTGAGGGCTGACCCTTTCCTCCCTGAAAGGGTATCTCACTCTAGCAATAAGGTCTCAGTCTGATACTATCTGCCACCCCTCCCCCATTGCTGGTCTTCAACTCCCTGTGGGTCCGGAAAAGGCTTACCACCACACTCCGGTCAGCACCGCCGCTAGAGGGCAGCCCGTGGCTGCAGCTTCGTGAGCCCTCTACTGGCTGCTGGGGTGACCTGGCTCTTTTATGGAACCCATTAAAAACTCTCAGAAGTTGCACTTGGGAAGCCAGCCTGTGTGACACCCGGTAGCGAACTTTTTATAAAACTTCTTGGTTCTCAGCTTCCTTTTCTTAAGGCCTTTGGCAGGCCTCAGATACGTTACCCCCTTGATGAGTCTCCCACTTCCTAAGGATCTCCCCCTCACAGGGTGTTACAACTTGGAGTCATCATTCTCTCTTGGCAAGGCAAAAAATTAGAATCTTGGGGAACTTGGCAACTTTCCTCAGCGTGATATAGGGCATACACACACACACACACACACACACACACACACACACACACATATACCTACAATTCAAGAATTTTCAGCGTTAATTCCAGTTTCAGCATAGCTTGCAAGCTCTGGAATTAAACTTCCAGGACTCAAATTTTGGCTTCTGCAGTTACTAATTGGGTAATTTTAAGAATGTTAATTAACCTAAGCTTCCATTTCATCTGTAACAGCGGGAGAATAATAATACCTACATCATACACTTTTGGGGAGGAACAACTATGATAATGTATGGAAAGTGCTAGTCTGGCACATAAAGTGTTCAACAAACATTAGCTATTTTTATTCTTTAAAGCTTCTGTCTAGTGCACACCATGTCTATCAATTCGGTCCAGAAAAATACTGTCTTCACACACCCACATGAAGATATGTATGCAAAATGAATTTCATAAACCACCTATAGTTTCCTAAAGTGGCTAATAGAGACCTCAGAATATGGAAAAGGGGGCTCATTTGTGTGATGCAATTCGTGCAATGGGTAGTTGAAGCATAGTGTAATCCAAGAGGCCACGGTGGGGGTTGGGGGGCGCTGTGTTTCGCACACAGGTGTTCTTTCTCCTCGCACCCTCACCCCTCACCACGTGCAAGCATTCAGTGTGAGTCTGCGCCTTGAGTCTGTGGGCCAGGACAGAGGGCACAGTGGACAAAAGCAACAGGGTTTCAGGTCAAGGCAGGGAACTGAGAACTCAAAGGCCCGGCAACCCAAGCCAATCAGATTCACCATCCACTAGGAGTCTAAAAGGTGGCAGAGCCTCACAGCCCAAAGTCCACGCACAGCAGGAAAGTGGCCAGAGGATCTGACAGGTAGAAACCTGATAGAGACTCTATTAGAAAAGTTAAAGCTGAAGGGCTCATAACACCCACGGGCCCAAAGAAAGGTCAGTGTGAGCTGAACAGCTGTTCCATTTGGTGCCAGAGGCCTTGGTTGTTGTCTTCTACATCCAGGCAGCCTCCCTGATCAGCCCCACCTAGAAAAGCCAATTCTTCTGCTCTTAAAGGAGACTGACTTATTTGTAGCAAAGCTATCATTTAGGTATGAATGGGAAGGGGGGGAACGGTGCGGAGTCTGCGGGGGGAGGGCGGGTGTTCAACGGGCTCCAAAGGAAGGAGCTCGTGGCTGAAGCCTGAGCCTCCATGTTGTGAGTACTACATGCGTTTCTTTCAGAGGCAGACAGGGGCCTTGGCTGCAGGGACCCTGACAAGCCGCGACTTGAGCTATGCTTTAGAGCCTGGGTTGAATTGGGAGCGGTATAAAGGAGGAGGGAGGGCATGCCTGGAAAGGGGGTGGGGTGGGGTGGTGTGGGGAGGTGGAGGGGAACAGCATGAGCAAAGGCACGCAGGAAGAATGAATCTGCTGCACGTTGAGGATGGCATAGAGACTTCCCTGATTGGAGCTGGGAGTTCTTGCAGGGGGATGGAGGCCGCTATGATTGGATAGCTGAAGTGGGGCCAGATTTGGAGGGCTTTGAATGCCCGACCGAGGAGCACTGAACCCGGCTCCTGACTCGCGATTTCCGTTCAAAACCGAATTACCTAAAGGGTGGTTAATTCCAACGTGTGTTCTTCTTTGGGGGCTTCGGAAAAGTCGGTTTATCGTCTTACCTGCTTCAGTTCTCTTCATTTACTCAGGGAGGAAGTAATCCTCACATGTGCAGGGAGGGGGGATAATGATTTCTCTTCACTTGCTTTGAAGATGCCTCCCCCGCCCCAAATCCCACTTCCACGCCAAATATTATTAAATTTGGTTTCTCCTCCTCCTCACGCAAGTTCTCTTTCTCTCGCCAGCACCTCCCCCACGTTTTCCTGCTCTCCACCAGTCGAGCCCGACTCCTCCCGGCCCCCAGCGGCGCGCTTCCCCGGCCCGCTGGCCCGC
>NW_012115043.1:15543593-15551611 GCF_000951035.1 Colobus angolensis palliatus
CAACCGTTCTTCTTGGATTTTGGGGGGAGCCTGCCCCCCCCACTTCGTCTTCAAACGCCCCCAACTCACCCCCCACAGCCCCGGCCGCTGACGGGAGGAGGCGGCGGCGGCAGCGGGGGGCTGAGGGGCGCCGCCATGCCTCTCCCGCGGTGAAGCGCCCCGGCCGTGAGGAGCCGCTGGTCTCCCCGGTGATGTCCCCCAGGCGGCAGGCGAAAGCGACTCACTCGAGCCCTGGGGTAAAGGCCTAGCTTATCCAGCTTCCTTCCTCCTCCTCCTCCTCCTCCTCCTCCTCCTCTTCCCCTCTCCCTCCCCCTCCTTCTCCTCCTCCTCTCCCCCCCTTCGTCCTCCCCTCCCGGTCTCTTCCCTCACCCTTCCCCGCGCCCCCATCTTTCCCTCCCTCCCTCCCACCCCTCCAGCAGCGATGGCAGAGGAACAACAACAGCCGCCACCACAGCAGCCTGATGCCCATCAGCAGCTTCCCCCCAGCGCCCCCAACTCGGGGGTGGCCCTGCCAGCCCTTGTGCCCGGGCTGCCAGGGACAGAGGCCAGCGCGCTGCAACACAAGATCAAGAACTCCATCTGGTAAGAGGATCCTCCATCGCTGGGGTGAAAAAGCCCAGGCACATTTCTGCTGCAAAGTGGGTGGGGGGCGGCGGGCGGGGGAGCTGAGGAGGAGGTTGATGCTTTCATTGAATGTGGCTTTCCCCTAGTCGGGTGCACATTTGTAGGACCTCTGAGGTGTGGGGACTTTGCATCAATCAGCCCCGTCTCCTTAGCTAAAAAATGCTTTTACCCCCTCCTCAATTGTGAGTGCAGATAAACAAGTTTTTTGGTTTTATTTTTTCACTCATTGTAACAGAAATACGGGTCGAAATTAAGTCATATTGCATGATGGTGGCATGAATTTGAAACTGGAGAATGAAATGTGTTTACTCCTTTTTGCAGCCGTAGAAGGAGGAAGAAGTGTATTGTGAATTTTCACCAAACAGATATCCAAACAGATATTGTGCGTAAGAATATTAATATGCAGCACAAAACCTAATGTGTCTCTTCCTTTTCAGTTGGGTTAGCTGCTGTTTCTGAATGTTTTTGCCTCCTTTATTCTAATATTAAATTTCTTTTTCAGGGAATTTATTCTTTGCATTGATTGTGAAGAAAGTGCTTCTTTAGTATAGAATATTTTAAGATGGTAGTTTACAACAAAGTGTGTTTTTGTTTTTTTTTTTTTTCTTAAAACATAGGGAATCAAATGTCTTGCCATTTGTGTGTCTTTTTAAAAGAAATCATTGATGGAATATCTTTCGCTATTTTACTTTCTCGTATGAAAATTTACAATATTTCAGCATTAGATTAAACTCCTCAAGTCTAGTGGGAATCTTTTAATAATTAAATACACCGAGTTAAGTCCATCCACTGTTAGAGCCATTGCAATATTCTTTGAACATGAACTTGCATTGTTTTGTAGGATTCTTCATTAACTGCCTTTTTTTTAAGTGTAGCAATATCTTTTAAATGGAAAGTAATATGTGGAATTTGGCCTAAAAGATTGCTTTTAATAGAAGTATAAAAAGAGAATTTCATATGGTATTTTAAAAAGCCTTGATTTTGAAAATGGAAATGAAATCTTTGCAGGGCCATCATTGAATATGAGTACTAAAATATCAAAACTCATTTTCTCATTTTGAAAACATATCGTAAAGCAACTGGCATTGCATGTACAGTATTTACACATTTTTAAAGTGATACTTTTTAAATACAAGATTAAGGTTAGTTATATAGTAATTTTCATTATTTTCTTGGCATGCATCCATGCCGTCATGATGCTGATATGAAGTAGGTCAGTGCAGGCTTTAATAGTTTCATCAACAGTAGTTGGCAGTTGAATATCTTGCTTTCAGTTTTAATTTTAAAATAAAGTTTAAATATTTTAAAGGAGTATTTTTTTGGCTTTGACAGTAGTCATATTGTGGCAACTTGAAAATAGGTCCGATAAATATGATTGGGGTGTGTGTGTGTGAGAGAGAGACAGAAAGCAGTCTTTATTCTTCAATGGATACTCTCACCCCCTTTTTAAAGCTGTAATTTAAGAGATGGTGAATATCTTGCTTACCATCAAGGTTTTCACAAAACCAGTGTTTTTTTTTTTTTTTAACCTCTAGTAATGTGATGTACTTTTGTGTTTCTGAAATCATCATTAAATTGAATTAAACACTTTGATTTTTACATTCAGATGTGGCATATCCAAGTTAATGGACTAAAATATTTTAAGAGAGACAAATTTTAAAAGTTGATTTAGTAATTTATATTTTAATTTATTATGAGAACAAGAGGGGAAAGGAACCTTCACATTATAGTTTTAAAATGAGTTGTAGAGGCAACTGAGTGAAATGTTTGAATAATGATGACAGTCGAGTGCACTTTTTGGTAAATAATGTGTAAATTTAATTATTCTTTGATATTTGCGTATCCATTACAGCCAAACTGCTCTGACTTTAACATGAGAAAAACTTCTGAAGTAGAGTGCGCTCCAGTTTTTGGTGCTTGCTCTCAAAAAATAATGGGCAACAAACATGTCAATCCCAAAATATGAAATTTTGTATTTTTGTTTTAATATTGTAATGGTATACTTACTAGCATCTAATGTTCAACTTTAGAAATCCTATTTGCAAAAATGATTTTTATATACTTAAAATTTCAGAATAAACATTTGTAGAGAGTAAACAAGATTAGTGAATATATTTAATAGTCTCATACCCCCTGCTCCACAAGAATGGATTTATATTATTCATCAGGTGACTATATAAAATAAAATATCAAAAGTGAAAACTCCTTTACTACCATATTCTCCTAAGAAATAGTATATAAGTATTAAATTTAAAAATTTTAATACATGATTGCAGTTATTTAGATATTTCACATTTTTGAGGCAATAATATTATTTTACAAATTATTCTATCACCTGATAATATTCTGAGAGACTAACAGTTTTGTACTACTTCCTGAATCATCCTTTGGTACCATTAATGAGAATTTTAAATTACTCTCAAAATTTGCATTTGGTTTATCATAGTTTCTAAATTACTGGGCTTGCATATCACAAACACGTCTGTACTTGTCCTCCTACTCTACAAATATAAATATAGTATGTGATGTAGGCCTTTGACTGGACAATGAGTTATTTATCAGTTCATAATTAATTTATTCTGTTTATTAAACTAAAATACTGTTTGATAAAAGTACGCCCATTGAAATATCAGGCATTAAATGAGTCTGGAAAAAAAACATTCAAAGTTGATTGGAAACTATTTCTTAAGAGTTGGAAATATATTTTAAAGGTAATTATAGAAAATAAGTTGGTACAAAATTGACACTGTTATGTTTCTATAACATGATTATGAATACCTTCAGGTGAAGTCTAGGTTAACAAGCTTGCATGTTTCTTATTCTTACTCCATAGACAAAAGGTCCAAATCTACTCACTAGGAAGGAGATTTGTTAGTAGGCATGTGTTTTAGTACTGAATATGGTGTAAGGTTATTTGTATTTTCTAAAAAGTAGGATTCCAAAATAAGCTTTTTGTTGTTTAAAAAAATAAAAAACTAGTAACCCATATATTTTTACCTAAAACAAGGCCACAACCCAACCTAACTGCAAACTTCTTTTAGCTTAAATTGCACCCCTCTTTGGTTACCTCAAAAAAAAAAAAAAAAAAGAAAGAAATACCAAAGCAAGTTTTCCCTTCCTCTTATCTCGCAGTGTCTTCCTAGTTTAGTGAAAAATTTTTAGTGTAAGCAACAATAAACAAATTTAGTAAGTCCTTTTATTTACCTTCTTAAGGCAGTTTTACTTGAAACCCTGATAGAATAAAATTGCTATGGAAAAAATAGGATTGAGATGGTTTCTGCCTGTTTGTGAATTGAGATCATTCCTACATGAGTGGGAGTGAATAACATGCATGCAGTGAGGCTGTAACATAGATACAGGTTGATCATCCCTAATCCAAAATCCCCCAAAATTCAAAATGCTCCAAAATCTGAAACACTCCAAAATCCCAAACGTTTTTAGTGCCACAAGTGAAAAATTCCACACCTGACTTCATTGTATCATGCACAAAATTATTTAAAATATTGTATAGGCCAGGTGCGGTGGCTCACGCTTGTAATCCCAGTACTCTGGGAGGCCAAGGCGGGCGGATCACCTGAGGTCGGGAGTTCAAGACCAGCCTGGCCATGGTGAAACGCCGTCGCTACTAAAATTACAGAAAATTAGCTAGGGGTGGTGGTGTACACCTATAATCCCAGCTACTTGGGAAGCTGAGGCAGGAGACTCGCTTGAACCCAGGAGGCTGAGGTTGCTGTGAGCCGAGATCACGCCATTGCACTCCAGTCTGGGCAACAAGAATGAAACTCCTTAAAAAAAAAATTGTATAAAAATTCAGGTTATGTGTATAAGGTGTATATGAAACATAAATGAATTTCATGTTTAGACTTGGATTACATCCCTAAGATACTCATTACGCATATGCAAATATTCCAAAATCCAAAATAATAAATTGGAAGCACACTGGGCGCGGTGGCTCACGCCTGTAATCCCAACATTTTAGGAGGTCAAGGTGGGTGGATTGCCTGAGCTCAGGAGTTTGCAATGAGCCTGGGCAACACGGTGAAACACCGTCTTCACTAAAATACAAAAAATTAGCCAGGTGTGGCATTGTGCGCCTGTGTCCCAGCCACTTGGGAGGCTGCGTCAGGAGAATCCCTTGAACTCAAGAGGTGGAGGTTGCAGTGAGCCGAGATCGTGCCACTGCACTCCAGCTTGGGCAACAGGGCGAGACTACAGTTCAAAATAAAAAAGTAAAAATAATAAATAAACAAATCGGAAGCACATATGATCCCAGGCATTTCAGATAAGAGATAGTTAGCTTGTATTAAACTCGTACCTGAAAATTCAAAAGAAATCCTGATGTTTTATTTTAGAAAATATTCCACTGCATTTACTCAAATTCAGGGATTCTTAAAAGAATTTATCGGCCGGGCACGGTGGCTCAAGCCTGTAATCCCAGCACTTTGGGAGGCCGAGACGGGCGGATCACGAGGTCAGGAGATCGAGACCATCCTGGCTAACATGGTGAAACCCCGTCTCTACTAAAAATACAAAAAATTAGCCGGGCGAGGTGGTGGGCGCCTGTAGTCCCACCTACTCGGGAGGCTGAGGCAGGAGAATGGCGGGAACCCGGGAGGCGGAGCTTGTAGTGAGCCGAGATCGCGCCACTGAACTCCAGCCTGGGCGACAGAGCGAGACTCCGTCTCAAAAAATAAATAAATAAATAAATAAATAAAGAATTTATCAATTACTGTTTTTATTTCTGTAACTTTATTTGCAAGTGAGACCTCATAAACCTCTTCTTAAAACGGTCATATAAGATCTGTTGTTTTACCCACTTTATGGAAAGAGATAAATAGTGACAGAGACCTATAAGATTCCACTGATTCCTTATTAGACCCTAGAAAAAATGCTGGGACCAGAGTTCCTTATCTTTATTCAATCCTGTAAAGCATATATACTTCTGTATCTGCTATATTTTAGGCTTAAAATTATAATAAAAGTAGAATTATATATATGATCTATTTTGGATGTTCTCTGAATTCTAGTTAAAACCAAAATTGAACAATTTTGTTTTACTTTCTTATGATGATGACAATCAACATCTAGATATTAAGTGAATAATCTCTTGTTTGCATTCTAGTTACAGGGAGCTAAGTTTGGTGATCCAAAAGGTTTACATAGTGATGCCATATTAGTGCTGATTTTCAGTCCCCCATCCTAGAATGCAGTTCAGTTTTATTCTTGGTTTTTGAATCAGGTGGTTTATTAACTCTGTCGAGAAATACTGTTCCCTCAACTATACTGGGAAACATGTACTATAAATTCATAACTTTAGAGTTTAAGTGGAAGTCTGTGATTTTCATTTTGCTTTAAAAATGGAGACTGACTAGCACATCAGCTGGCTTCCATATATTTTTGATTAGTAGGTAGACTTGCTACCTACCCTGAGTTTATCTTGTCTTCAATACCAAGCACACAAAAGACTTAGAATGCATTTTGCATATCCGTATTGAGCCTCGCTGTGTCCCAACACGGTTTCTGGTTCCAGGAGAAAGGCAATTCCTTGCTCTCCTATGATTTGAAACTGATAAAATTGTCTTCCCTGTTGACAGAAGTTAATTGCAAGTTAAGAGGTTTCAAGCCTGTTGATTTTCTTGTTTAGGTTGGGTAGCAGATATGTAGGTGTGTAAATAATTGACCAATTTGCTCTCTCCATTGAAAGGTGTCTTGAATGATGGCATGTGCAGGACTGATTTATGTCTCACTGTAAATTTTTGGTATTATTTGGGGAAAATGAGCTTCATAGTGGTAGAAAAGACAGAAGTGTCTTGTTATGAAAGATGGATTAAGAATTATGTTGCATTACTTTTTCCATTAGAAAATAATATTGCATGCTAAAATTGTACAAATGAAAATTAAAATAAGCCTTATCATTTACTTATATTTGAGGACTTTAAGAACAGTTTGTAAGTACTCAAATGAGTATCTGCTATATACAAAGTGTTATGCCAGAGACTGGCATTTGAGGAATGCCCATTCACTTGTAATATTAACCTTGTAAAATTGACCTAAGCAAAAATATGCAATAAAACTTCTCTTTTATTCAGCTAGGGGACCAGGAAAAGAAGTGACAAGTGTCAAGGTATGCATTGTGGAAAAAGTAGACCTTAGTTTCCTCATTTACAAAATGAGAGATTTGTACCAAGTGACCTTGAAGGTTCCTGAGTTTCTAACTCTGTTACTGAATCAATATTGACAACAATAATAAAACCGTAAGCACAGTGAAAGACTAATATAATTAATTTATCGTAGGCAATCAACAGAACATTTTTATTGGATGAATTATTAGGATTTGTCAGTGTTTCCTTGGGTGTTAACTGAGGAGGACTTGCTTATTGCTACCTTGTGCAAGGGTTCTGTTATGTGAGATTACTGTGCAAATCTTTATTGAGCATATATTACATTTAAAGTAGTTAAGAGCTGTTTATTGTGCAAAAGTAAGGCGATGCAGTAATCCTGGTTGTTGGGGAGTTTACTAACTGCTGGTTGAGAGATTGTAGTAGGGAGGCTGTTTGTGTGCTGCTTTTGTTTTGTCTTCTTTATAAAGAGATGCTCAATGTTTAACCTTATCCCATAATAGTAATGTAATATTTTAAGGTAGTGAATGTCATATTGTAAATTCAGTTATATAAATAAGAAAAGTATGTACTCTTTTCAGAATAATTTAGTGCAGCATTGAGCTTCACAGCTGTTCCTCTTCATCTAGGATAGACATTTTAATAAGTAATCGTGACAGAATGTTCTTTGTAAATTATAAGGAACATGTTAGTAAGATGGTTATTCCACATCTCTGAGCAAAGTAGACCACTCTTGTCCAGTGCCTCCTATTCTACCATTCTCTTTCTGTTTAGTCTTTTAGTTGCTTTCTCTTCTGCTTTCTGGAGGGTTCTAAATTCAAGTTAAAAGATGAGCAGCATGGGCCAACAGGAGGAAGAATCTTCCTGCCTTGGGTAGGATAATAAAATAAGGAACAATAAGCACTAAGTCCTCAACGCACTTAGTTGCTGACTATGAGATTAAGATATTCGGCACTCAGCCCACATAAATAAAAACCTTAAAACATGATTTTTCTTTTTTTGCGACTGTAGATAAGCATTTACTTTTTCTATTTCATGAACTAGATACCTCTTATTTATAAGACAAAATAGAAACATGAGGTTTGGTTAATTATGTACAACCTCTGTATCAGGCATCTATTACTGTAGCTCATATATATGTATGTGTGTGTGTGTGTGTGTGTGTGTGTGTGTGTGTGTGTATACCTATATATAAGTTGTGTGGGAGGTGAAGTTTTCTATTTCCTCATAACTGAGCACAAATTGAAAAATGCTGATATTCCTTGCTATTTGAGT
>NW_012115043.1:15551661-15568614 GCF_000951035.1 Colobus angolensis palliatus
ATATATGTATGTGTGTGTGTGTGTGTGTGTGTGTGTGTGTGTGTGTGTATATACCTATATATAAGTTGTGTGGGAGGTGAAGTTTTCTATTTCCTCATAACTGAGCACAAATTGAAAAATGCTGATATTCCTTGCTATTTGAGTCGTGTTTTTTTTCCTGAGTGCAGAGAGTGAAAGGTCAGAAAGTGACAGATTCCAATCTGTTATGTCTTGGATTTTTGGAAGGCATGAGTCCATATGGTACACAGTACCATGTCTTCCAAATAGCCTTATCTAAAATAAAAAAATAAATTATATGAACCCATTTGTTGTCTAAATTTGGATAGCAAGGGTTTAGATAGCAAAGGATACCTTTACACCCATTCCAACACAGAATTAGCAAATTGATTTGAATTTGCATGCAAAGTCTGATTGATTAGTGATATTTCTAGCAAGGGCATGGGAATAAGAAGTAATGATACACATGCCCTGTAATTGCCACCCTTTGTCTTTCCGAAGTCAGTAATTTTTAGAATTTGAGCTCTCTTATAGATGAAGCATTAAAACAGTGGCTGTCTTGGGGAGGGAGAGTCACTAGGGCTAGTGTCTTTCCATTTAGGATGCCTAATTTTAAGGTATAAACCAAGCATGGAGAGCACTTGGGTTTGTGTGTTTTTCTGTTTTTCTGTGGCTTTTCTGTTTTGAGCTCCTGTATTGCCAAGTAGCTACAAGATGAGAACAGGGCACTTTGGGAGGCGGAGATGGGTGGATCACGATATCAGGAGATCAAGACCATCCTGGCTAACATGGTGAAACCCCATCTCTACTAAAAACATAAAAAATTAGCCAGTCACGGTGGTGGGGCCTGTAGTCCCACCTACTCAGGAGGCTGAGGCAGGAGAATCGCTTGAACCTAGGAAGCAGAGGCTGCAGTGAGCCGGGATCGTGCCACTGCACTCCAGCCTGGGTGACAGAGTGAGACTCCATCTCAAAAAAAAAGAAAAAAAAAATGAGAACAGGGAATTACTATATGAAGTGGCTGCTTCAATTTGCACTATCCATAACCCTTTTTCTTTGCTTCCATTATCTTATTTCTCTGCTTATGTATGTGCTGGTCTGGTCCTATTTCCTGCTACCTTAAGAATGTTGTTTCTGCTGATACAAATGTCTAACTTTAAGATCCAGTTCGTGAAGCGTGTCTCACGAACCTTTCCTCAACTCCCAGGGAAACAATGATCTAAGTTGTGTAATTTAATATTTTTCAGTAGTTTAGACTGGCCTTACCTAAGATGAGTCCATTTTAGTGAGTTTTTACTGAATTTAAATGAAACGCTCTCATTTTCTAATAGGTAAAGTTGATAGGAATTTGTAGATCGAATATATCTGAAACAAAGTGATCGCTTGCAGAATCAGTAGTTTACAATATGACAGTAAAATATGTTATTTCTATATGGCAACACCAAGAACTTACCATTGTTTTTGCAGTGTGTGTAAATTTAAAAATGTAATTGGATGAGTGTCACTTCAGTGACATCTTGCTTGGTGTAAAGTTGGTGCTTCTGGGAACCTGGGAAATGTATTCCAACAAGATGCTTTAGTTAATGTAAGTGAATCACTTCCATAATTTGATTGCAGTCATTAGATCTATTAATAAGATATATCAAAGCAATCTATGATCAAAATTTAACTTTCAGATTATTAAATGCATGTCCTTTTTTCTGAAGCAGGAGCTACTAGCAAGCAGCATTTTAGGCAGATTCTACATGTACAGGTTTTTAAGAAGTCAGAAGGTCAAAGATAAATTTTGAATTTATAGAATCATGTAGTCAGGGAAAACTGAATTCAATACACATTTATTTTAATGACTGTCACATACAAGGCATAAAAAGGCTAAAAAAGAATAAGACATTATTCTTACCACTTTAAAACATTCACCCTCTTGTGTGGTAGACTCATCAGTTGAATTTATCAAAAGTAAATTTTGTTAAATGCAGTAACGGTGTATAAGCAGTGGTATAAACAAATACAGAATTAGGTGAGGGAGAGACTCAACGAGGACATATTTTTACTGGCAGAATTCAGGATAGTGGCCTTAATGAAAAATCAAGGGATAGGCTATAAATCCACACTTAACAGTATACTTACTTGGTCATTGTTATTCTCACTAGCAGAAATTAGATTCAGAGTTGATGATGACAGTGAGCTTTGCCACTAATGTGAATAAATAGAGGAAATTAGCTTGGGAGAAAATGTGCTTGACTAAGGAATAGAATTTCCACCAACTAATCACAATCCTCTTATATTAAGCTGTGATCTACAAATAGAAGAAAGAATATAAAGTAATAGTAGAGAAGAAAAGGATGTGAGCTGGGTGGGAACTGGGGCAGAGTACCATAGTACAGATTGCCACAACCAATGTCACCTTAAACTGGGCCTTTCACAACAACCTTTCTTCTATGCCTTAGGGCCTTGCCACCTCAAATTGCTTTCATTTACTGTCATTTCATTTACTCATTTCATTACTCATTTCAGTTACTCTAATTCTTTTGATAGTAGATATTCCTTCTTTCCCTCAGTCTGGCAGCATCAGTTTCATCTTTTATTTTTCTCTCATCCTTGTGTCCAGTATTTTAACAAGTTTCTCAGTTTGCAGTGTAGCTTAAATTTCTCCTTGTCTTCCTGTTTCCACTGCTGATATGGGTTGGCTGTGTCCTCACCCAAATCTCATCTTGAATTGTAGCTCCCATAATTCCCACGTGTTGTGAGAGGGATCTGGTGGGAGATAATTGAATCTTGGGGTCAGTTTCCCCCATACTGTTCTCATGGTGGTGAATAAATCTAATGAGATGTGATGGTTTTATAAAGGGAAATCTCTTTCACTTAGCTCTCTCATTCTCTTTTCTGCTGCCGTGTAAGATGTGCCTTTCACTTTCCACCGTGATTGTGAGGCCTCCCTCCCCCAATTGTGAGGCCTCCCCAGCCACATGGAACACAAGTCCATTAAACCTCTTTTTCCTTATAAATTACCCAGTCTCAGGTGTGTCTTTATCAACAATGTGAAAATGGATTAATACAGTAAATTGGTACCAGTAGAGTGGGGCACTGCTGTACAGATACCCAAAAATATGGAAGTGACTTTGGAACTGGGTGACAGGCAGAGATTGGAACAGTTTGGAGAGCTCGGAGAGCTCAGAAGAAGATAGGATAATGTGAGAAAGTTTGGAACTTTCTAGAGACTTGTTGAATGGCTTTGACCAAAATGCTGATAATAATATGGACAATGAAATCCAGGCTGAGGTGGTCTCTGATGGAGATTAACCTGTCGGGAACTGGACTCTTGCTATGCTTTAGCAAAGAGACTGGTGGCCTTTTGCCCCTGCCCTAGAGATTTGTGGAACTTTTAACTTGGGGGAGATTATTTAGGGTATCTGGCAGAAGCAATTTCTATGCAGCAAAGTGTTCAAGGGGTGACTTGGGTGCTGTTAAAAGCATTCAGTTTTAAAAGAGAAACAGCATAAAAGTTCAGAAAATTTGCAGCCTGACAATGCAATAGAAAAGAAAAACCCATTTTCTGAGGAGAAGTTCAAGCCTGCTGTAGAAATTTGCGTAAGTAACGAGGAACCAAATGTTAATCACCAAGACAATGGGGAAAATGTGTCGATGGCATGTCAGAGGTCCTCACAGCAGCCCCTCCCATCATAGGCCCAGAGGCCTAGGAGGGAAAAATGGTTTCATGGGCCCGTCCCAGAGTCTCCCTGCTCTTTGCAACCTAGGGACTTGGTGCTCTGCATCCCAGCCGCTCCAGCCATGGCTAAAAGGGGAAATCTTTACCTAGATTTCAGAGAATGTATGGAAACACCTTGATGTCCAGACAGAAGTTTGCTGCAGAGGTGGGGCCCTCATGGAACCTCTGCTAGGGCAGTGCAGAATGGAAATCTGGGGTTGCAGCCCCTACACAGAGTCCCCACTGGGGCACTGCCTAGCAGAGCTGTGAGAAAAAGGCCACCATTCTCCAGACCCCAGAATGGTAGATCCACCAATGACTTGCACCATGCACCCGGAAAAGCTGCAGACACTAAACACCAGCCCGTGAAAGCCACCAAGAGAGGCTGTATCCTGCAAAACGACAGGGGCAGAGTTGCTCAAGACTGTGGGAACCCACCTCTTGCATCAGTGTGACCTGGATGTGAGACATGGAGTCAAAGGAGATCATTTTGGAGCTAAGATTTGACTGCCCCACTGGATTTCAGACTTATATGGGGCCTTTAGCTTCTTCGTTTGAACAATTTCTCCCATTTGGAATGGGTATATTTTTCCAGTGCCTGTACCCCCATTGTATCTAGGAAGTAACTAGCTTTTTGATTTTACAGGCTCATAAGTGGAAGGGATTTGCCTTGTCTTGGGTGAGATTTTGGACTATGGACTTTTGAGTTAATGCTGAAATGAGTTAAGACTTTGAGGGACTGTTGGGAAGGCATATTTGGTTTTGAAATGTGAGGACATGAGATTTTGGGGGGGAGGGCAGGGTGGAATGATATGGTTTGGCTGTGTCCCTACCCAAATCTTATCTTAAATTTAGCTTCCATAATTCCTACATGTTGTGGGAGGGACTTGGTGGTTGATAATTGAATCATGGGGTGATTTCCCCCATACTGTTCTCGTAGTAGTGAATAAGTCTCACAAGATCTAATGGTTTTATAAGGAGAAATCCCTTTCACTTGACTCTCATCTTCTGTTGTCTGCCCCCATGTAAAATAAGCCTTTCACCTTCCGCCATGATTGTAAAGCCTCCCCAGCCATGTGGAGCTGTGAGTCCCTTAAACTTCTTTTTCTTTATAAATTACCGAGTCTCAAGTATGTCTTTAACAGCAGCATGAAAATGGACTAATACGACTGCCAAGACCATAATTCAGTACTTCACCATCTCATTCCTGGGTTATTACAGCAGCAACATAGCTGTTCTGTGCCCTTGTCCTTTTTCCCCACTGCACTATGCTGTATATTGCAGTCAAAATAAGCCTTCTTGCTATTTACCAGCATTCCACTTCAGTCCCTCAGACATCTCACTGTTTGCCTTATATTTTGTGATCCTACTTTCATTCCTGCTTTACTTTTTTACATAATTTCTTTGTCTCCAGACCCTATTTAATTACATCTTTTTTGGGTTTTTTGTTTTGTTTTTTGTTTTGTTTTTTTGTTTTTTTTGAGACGGAGTCTTGCTCTGTTGTCAAGGCTGGAGTGCAATGGCATGATCTTGGCTCACTGCAAGCGCCACCTCCCGGGTTCGTGCCATTCTTCCGCCTCAGCCTCCTGAATAGCTGGGACTACAGGCTCCCACCACCGTGCCCGGCTAATTTTGTTTTTGTATTTTTAGTAGAGATGAGGTTTCACCATGTTAGCCAGGATGGTCTTGATCTCCTGACCTCGTGATCTGCCTCCCTTGGCCTCCCAAAGTGCTGGGATTTGAGCCACCACACCCGGCCATTTAATTACATCTTAACCATTTTAACCATTTTTGAAGCCACAGTTCAAGTACTATGAAACTTTCCTTAGCTACTGTGGTGCACATTGACCTTTCCTTGACTTCATAGTGTGTAGTGAATTCTGTACAATTTAGCACTTAATCGCTCTTAATTTTTTTCCAGTGCTGTTCTAATAAGCTATTTGAAGGTGGGGACAACAACTTTCACATCTTTTTATTTTTCACCTAGTAGTAGGTACTAGTGAATATGTTTTTTTGTTTATTGCATTCTTAGAGGCACTTTTATTTTTTTCTACATATTATTTCTGTGTTTGATAACATAATGTAATTTTCTCCCAAAACAAGATACTAAACTGATGGTGCATTTTACAGAATAAAGGACTTACAGCAATTGATAATTACATTTGTGAAACTGAAGTAATCATTTATTGAGAGTTTCAGTTTTCCCAATCGCATATCTTTCACTATATACCTAGATTTAAAAACAACGTATGTTCTAAATGAAAGCCATTGTGTCCTTCATGTAAAAACCACTGAGCAGATGACTACTACATGGTTTAGTAACCTTTCATGACTGAGTAGTTAGGGTTTTATGGACCGATTAGTTATCCTGTATTCCAGGCTAGTTCCCAAGAGATAAACTTGGAATTTTAAAGACCCCTTAACATTGAACTGCAGAAGGCTTCTTTAAGTTTGGTCCTAGCAGACGGTTTGAGCTAATTTTTTTTAGGAGACAAAACCCAAGGCTAAGGTAACTTGTTTGAGTTATGGCCAAAGCCTGAAGGTGACAAAGGAAACCTGTCAGTGAGGGTAGATGAGGAAGGAGGTAGATTTATTTGGGAAGTATGGAAGGAATACGACTGAAATAGGAAAACAACTATGAGGGCCTGAAGTGTTTCAAATTCATACAAGTGGCTGCCTAAGCTACAGATACAGAGCTTTCTTTCCTTCCTTTCTTTCTGGGTCGGGGCAGGGGTCCAAAGTGCTGGGATTACAGGTGAGGAGTCATATTCTTAAAAACAAAACAAGCACTTTGGGAGGCCAAGGTGGGTGGATCACAAGGTCAGGAGATTGAGCCCATCCTGGCTAACACGGTGAAACCCCGTCTCTACTAAAAAATACAAAAAACTAGCCGGGCGTGGTGGCGGGCGCCTGTAATCCCAGCTACTGGGAGGCTGAGGCAGGAGAATGGCATGAACCTGGGAGGCAGAGCTTGCAGTGAGCCGAGATCACGCCACTGCACTCTAGCCTGGGCGACAGAGCAAGACTCCGACTCAAACAAAGCAAAACAAAACAACAACAATTAGGCCAAAGTCTCATGTCTCAAAGTTATAGTATGGTAGTCCCCCATTATCTGCAGTTTCACTTTCTGAAGTTTCAGTTACTTGCAGTCAACCAAAGACCAAAAATATTAAATGGAAAATACCAGAAAAAAATTTTTGTAAGTTTTAAATTGCTCCCTAGTCTGAGTAGTGTGATGAAATCTTGTGCCATCCTGCTCCATCCTGCCCTTTAGTCACTTGATAGTCATCACACTTAGGGGTAATGGTAGTGCTATGCTCAAGTAACCCTTATTTTACTATGTAATTATTACAATTATTTTACTATTTGTATTATTAGTTATAATCATTAGTTATTGTTTATCTCTTACTATGCCTAATTTATAAATTAAGCTTTATTATAGGTATACATAGGAAAAAATATAGTATATATAGGGTTCTGTACCATCTGTGGTTTCAGGCATCCGCTGGGGGTCCTGGAAGGTATCCCTCGAGAATGAGGGGGGACTACTGTATTCTGAGTCATTCTTAAGTCCTCCAAGGTGGAATTCATAATTCCATAATTTCAGTGTTTTTGAATATAATTCTGCTAAAACCTCATTTTTAAATTTTAAAGTATTTTAAGTTTACACTTTTCCTCTAAACTGAAATCTTTAGTCTAAGTAATTGTGTATTAAATGAACTGATGAAAAAATTTAAACACGGCCGGGCATGGTGGCTCAAGCCTGTAATCCCAGCACTTTGGGAGGCTGAGACGGGCGGATCATGAGGTCAGGAGATCGAGACTATCCTGGCTAACATGGTGAAACCCTGTCTCTACTAAAAAATACAAAAAACTAGCCGGGCGAGGTGGTGGGCACCTGTAGTCCCAGCTACTCGGGAGGCTGAGGCAGGAGAATGGCGTAAACCTGGGACCAGAGCTTGCAGTGAGCTGAGATCCGGCCATTGCACTCCAGCCTGGGCGACAGAGCGAGACTCTGTCTCAAAAAAAAAAAAAAGAAAAAATTTAAACACATAGTGTTTAGTCATCATTATCTTCTTTTTTCTTTTTTTTTTTTTTTTGAGACGGAGTCTTGCTCTGTCACCCAGGCTGGAGTGCAGTGGCCAGATCTCAGCTCACTGCAAGTTCCGCCTCCTGGGTTTTTACGCCATTCTCCTGCCTCAGCCTCCCGAGTTGCTGGGACTACAGGCGCCCGCCACGTCGCCCGGCTAGTTTTTTGTATTTTTTTGGTAGAGACGGGGTTTCACCGTGTTAGCCAGGATGGTCTCGATCTCCTGACCTCGTGATCCGCCCGTCTCGGCCTCCCAAAGTGCTGGGATTACAGGCTTGAGCCACCGCGCCCGGCCTATCTTCTTTTTTCTTTAGAGCACTTAGTGTCTTAATCATAGTTATTTTAAGTTCCCAGTCTGATAATTCCAAAATCTGTAATATCTGAGTCTGGTTCTGATGCTTGGTTTGCTTCTTCAGTTGAATGAAAAAGATGGAACATAGTTCCATAGTTCATAGTTCTTAGAATATCCAAGAACTGTGGGACAATTACAAAAGGTATAACATAAGCATAATGGGAATATCAGAAGTAGAAGAAAGAAAGGAACAGAAGAAATATCTGAAGTAATAATAACTTAAGAATTTCCCAGAATTAATGACGTACACTAAATTCAGGAAGCTCAGAGGACACCAAGCATGGTAAATACCAAAAAAAAAAAAAAAAGTCTAAGCATATTTTACTCAACCTGTAGAAAATTAGAGAAAATCTTGAAAGAAGCCAGAGAGAAAAAAACCACTTTACCTACAGAGGAATAAAGATGAGAATTATATCAGATTTGAACTGAGAAAACATGCAACCTAGAAGAAAGTGGAGTGAAATATTGGTGTTGAAGAAAAAGTAAAACCACCAACCTAGAATTTTGTATCTGGCAAAATTACTCTTCAAAAGTGAAAAAGAAATAATGGCTTTCTCAGAGAAACAAAAATTGAAATTTGTCACGGGTAGACCTGCCTTGCACAAAATGTGAGGAAGTCTTCAGAGAGAAGGAAAATATTGATAAAGGTCAGAAATTCATATCTATATAAAGGAAGAGTGAGAAGAAATAAATGAAAATAAAATAACATCTTTTATTTTTCTTATATTTACTTGATCTAATAGATAACAGTTCAAAATAGTAATGGAGTAGTCATTGAGTATGGCTCATGGATAAGCAAAATGAATGACAACAGTGTCATTCACTGCTGGGATGAAGGAGTTGAGGATACTCTAAGGTACTTGCACTAACCGTAAAGCAGTATAGTGTTATTTAAAAGTGGACTTTGATTAGTCATAAATGTATATTGCAAACTCTGGAGCAACCAATAAAATTTTTTTTAATAAAGGAAGTGTACTTGATTGCTAAGAGACTTTAGAATATGGAATCATGTAAAATGCTCAAATTCAGAATGGAAGACAAAAGAGAAATGGAAACAACATGGGCAATGAATAGTAAAAAGTTAAAGTTATGGTCCATATCAATTCATTATCTCAGTAATCATTTCAAGTGTGGATGTTTTAAATAACACCAATTAAAAAGAGTGGATAAAAAACAAGACTCAACTATATGTTGTCTACAAGTTTATCCTTTACAGTAACCAATTTCATTTTATCATTTAGTAACCAATTACTTGAACATATTTCATGAATGTGTTGTAACACTGAAGTTGAGAACCTTTGCAAAATACTATAAGCCAGTGGCAAAGTGTTTAAATTACAGAGGTAAAGAGGAAGTGGCCATATTTGGTGGCCAGTGTTACGTATAAACCACTTAGTTTCTTCTACTTAGAATTAATTTTACAAGTAATTATTGAGCACTTCTTATGTGGATTCTAATTTTTTATAAAATAGCTTGATTGAGATAATTTACATACCAAAGAATTTTTCCTATATTAAATAGATTTGAGGAACCTCCCAACAGAAAGCAAGCTCCTTTTTGTTCTTTGATGGTTGACTACTCCCACTCCCATCCTAGTTTTGGGTGGTACCTTTCTTTGGGGCTGCAGTTTACTTTTGATGCCCTTTCTCAGTAAAGGGTTTCAGCTATTTATAGCTTTCATTATGTTCATAATAATAAGGAAATCATTGGGTACAAACTTGAAAACTAGTGGGTAATTTACATCAGGGTCCCACTTTTATTAAATAGCAGGTCTTGACACAATGCTTAAGTATTAACAGTTTTCTCTCTATTACTTTCTTATTCCATCTTTGCTTCTAGCCAATTTAAGCCTGGGTTTTCTTTCTCAGCTCCTTTTATCACTTTGTTCTTTTTCCTCCAGCACTGCCTCTGAAATTAAGTGCTCAGTCTTTGGCTTCCTGAAAATGATGATTAGAATTTCTTAACTGTCTCCCTGAACTAATTTCCCCTAGGGTATACTGTTTTCTGTTTGTCACTCTTCCCAAAGGTATTTCTTGCTTTTAATCCTTCTGTAGGTGACTTGCCTCTGGTTAACTAGTGTATTCCTGTTGAACACTACACTTGTATTTCCTTTTACTGTTTTCGTTAATCACGAATTCCCCACCTTTCCTGATAGTCACTACGATAGGTAGACTCTTTGGGTGGCCCCAAAATATCTGCATTGGTGAATTATTACATCTACTTTAAAGCTTGTATTTAATGAATATGGATTACATTTTTATGTAGTCTAAAACAAGACACAAAATAATATCCAATAAATTGTGAAAGGAAGTATTTTCTCAACACTTCCATAGTACAGAGTGTTTGTCGTGGAAAATTCAGAACCTCCTACTTTGTCTCCCTGTCTTTTGTTGCGCCTTGAATTTTTCTCCATCCCCTTTTTGTTTTCTTGTTTTTCATTTCTTGTTCTTACTCTTTTCCCATCCTCTTTTTATCTTTTTTCTCTGTCTCTCACTTCCTTTCACATCATAAAAGAAAAATAGTTATTCATATAATTTATAAAAATATTATGTCTGTTTTTCTTATGTTTAGAATCCGAGAAGTTAGCAGCTTTTTATCAGGTTGTTTCAAAGTTTTATTAGGTTGTTTAAGAAAATATGTGATTAACCTTTGATATTAAAAGATAACAAAATCATTTAATAATGTCCTATAGAGAAAATTTGAGTCAGCAAGCAGGTTATAGAAGAAAAGGGTTATGCTAGATTGCTTGCTTGCTTGTAGTCTCCAGATATGAAGATACCAAATTTCAACCTGTTGAAGGCAGAGAGGAATTAAGCTAGAAAGACAGTTTGAGATTCCTAACTTCTAAAGTGAGATGTGATTGGGATTCCTGACTTCTAACGTGAGATGTAAAATGTCGTGAATTATCTACATTTTCAGCCTGTTTGGGGAGAAGTACGATCTATGTCTTGCTTTAAATAATAGAATAAAATCTCTGTAATTGTTTAAAATCAGTTTTTAAGTAAGTTGGAGTGCATATTCCAGCATTAGCAGTGCAGTATAAACAATGGAGAGGTTGCTCAGACAGCTGCTCTCCATAATGAAGACAATGACCTGTGAGGGACTGCAACTGAAACTCAGCAAGAGAAATCCAGTTTTATAAGAAATTGTTTTGGGATGTCAGTTTTACAGTGTTTGTTACTTGTTTGTATAGCTGAGGGTTACATGTGTTAATCTTTGCTATGACTTAAAGAGATAAATGGGCTCTGGAATAATTGTGGCACATTAAAAAACAAAACAGTTCTATTTTAGACCTGCATATTTTGGCTGTTTTGGACTACAGTTGTTCATCCGTTGAGTTCCAAATGTAAAAATGTTACATTCAGTAATATCTTGTTTGTTACTGCCATTCTTGTTCTTTTTTTATTTAGAATCATAAGTAGTATTTTTGTTATAATACTAATACGAATCAGTGATAAAAGTGGCATCAACAAATCAGCAGGAGGATTAAGAAATAGTGTTAGTGCAGTTGGTTAGCTGTTTGGCAGAGGGCGAGAATAAATTAGTCTCAACCCCTAACAGTCATCAACAGAATTCCAGATGAATACATAGTTAAATGAAAACAACAGTGGGATGATTTTCAAAAAGTAGGACAAAATAGAAATGAACTTCTGATAGAATGAAAGATTTTCTCTATTAAGTAGAAGAAGACATCTCAGAACACAAGTAAAAATAGATATTACTACTTAAAATGAAAACCCCCAAAAAACTTAGGTGTTTTTTTTTCACTTATACTGAATCCCGGTTAAAAGACAGGACAGAGGAAAATGTGAATGGTTATGCAGTCATTAAAATGTTTCATGAGTTCATGTAACTACGTTAGTAAATTCTTCTGTTAAAATATTAGTGGGATAAAAAATGCAGTATAGTTGGGCAGTTTCACACAGATAACTGCACACACACACAGACACACACACGCACACAAAATCCTAATCTTAGCAAAAGAGAGTGGAAGAAAAATACACCAAAAAATGTTGCTTTTTGGTAATGTTGGGAGCAGTGATACAGTTTTCAAAATATTTATTTTCTTCTTTTTCATGTGTTTTTTAGCCTTTCTGAGATGAACGGTTTACCTTAAAAATATTTCTTTTAAAATTGCTTGCTTACAGAATTAAAATACTTCATAATTTCTTTCCAACTTGAGTTTTCAGCTTATCTTCTCTATCCTCCTTTCCCTTACACACAGTTCCCTTACCAGGACTGGCACAGTTCAGTTTACAAAATTTTACAAAAATTTTAATGTGAATGCCTTTAACTTGTTCCATTTTTACTACATGGCCCACCATATCTTATTTATATTAGGTCCAGCTGCATCACACATTTATGTTATTTGCCTATCCCTGAAGGATATCCTTGCTTTGAGACCCATGCCTGATAGTTATGGAGGAACTTGGAGTACTTGTTGTTCTCTTAAAAATCTGTCTTACAGTCTTCCATCTCTTTCTTTAGCTGTGGTTGTACCCTTTAGCAGTAATGCTTCCCTTTTCCCTCTGCATATAGAAAAACATCTTTCAGGACTGTGATAAATGCCACCTCAGTTTATGCTTTTGAGTGTTTTTTTTTTTTTTTTTTTGGTTCCCCATTTAACCTTGTACTTCCATTATGGCATTTATCACGGTTTGCATGTACCACATTTTTAAACCATGTATGCCTTTCTCTTCCAGTAGATGTTGAGCCCCTGATGGGCAACAACTGTATCTTATTCATCTTTTTATCTCTCACAGTGCTATGTTACAAATATTTATGGTCTTAACTTGATTTAAATAATAACTTGTCACGGTTTAAATCGCTAGTCAGAAAGGTATTTTAATCCATTTTTACCTATAACACGTTTATTCTTGTTTGATGTATAATCTTAACACACTGTATTTTATTTTTTAAAAGAACATTTATTTTTTACATATTAAAAGCAGACCAGGTGTGGTGGCTCACACCTGTAATCCCAGCACTTTGGGAGGCCAAGGTAGACAGATTGCCTGAATCCATGAGTTCATGACCAGCCTGGGCAACATGATGAAATCTCATCTCTACCAAAACAAAAACAAAAAACTAGCCAGGTGTGGTGATGTGTGCCTGTAGTCCCAGCTACTCAGGAGGCTGAGGTGGGAGGATCACCTGAAACTTGGAAGTTTGAGGCTGCAGTGAACCATGATCATGCCACCGCACTCCAGCCCGGGTGACAGAGTAATCCCTTTCTCAAAACTCATAGACACACACACACACACACACAAACACACACACAGACACAGCAAAAGCATACTTATTACAGAAAAAGTTTTAAAGCATAAAATAATGTTTTCATCATCTACATGACATCTACATGTTTCTTTTGATTTATTTTTTCTTTACATAGTTGTTCTAGTATAGTCTAAACCATGTATACTTTTTCTTAATCATATAATCATTCAACAAATGTTAATTAAGGACTGATGATCAGGCAGATACTCTTTTTGAACTCTAGGGCTAAGCAGTAAACAAAATAATCAAAAATACTTGCTTTTATAAAGTTTATATTGTAGTAGAGGGAGACATAACAAACAATAAGTAAAAATATATATGCTCTGTTATATGATAGTAAATTATCTGAAGAAAAGGAGGAGAATACAGAGTATGTATGTCAGGAAGAGGATTAAAGTTTTAAATAGGTTGATTGATCAGAAGATCACCAGTAAGGTAACATTTGAATAAAGACCTGAATTACGGAGTGAGCCATGTATCTGAAGACAAAGCATTTATTTATAGTGGTGGAACCTAAATGTTCAACAACAAAAAAGAATGCTTATTATTTTTAAGTTACGCCAGGATTTTAATGTATAGCTGTAAAAAGATTCTGTTGTTTATATATAATGTCTTGAGAAAATGCCCACCATGCAATGTTAAATGGGAGAAAAAAAACTATCCTATTTTAAAAAAGATTTTATGTACATATGTATGCAAATATATAAGTAGAAGAAAATATACCCCAAGTAAACAGATACTCTTTGTAGGGCTTGATTTTTTAATTTCTTGAAGAATTGTTTATTTTTTCAGTTTTCTTAATTATATATTAAGCTTTAAAAGTATATAAAAATTAATTTTGATACATTTTAACTTCCAGGACCAGCCTTAATGGGGTAATGGGTGTTAAACTTACCCTCCCTCCATGATCAACTGTAAAAATGGATAAAAGACATGAAGCAACTGGGTTTTATTTGGCATTAGATAGCCAACCATAGGGCTATGATCCTTAGGAGAAGGGAAATCCAATAGGTAAGCTCACCCTGATTATCCAAACTGTAGCTGAGGGAAATAACACCCAAATAGAGACTGGAGGTTTAGTAGGATAGAAGAAACAGTAACTGGAGTGCGTGACTGCTGAAGCAGTTGGATTTGTAAGGCTTCTACTGGAAGGAAAAGAGCTGCTTAGAGAAGAAGCTTCAGAAACCTTTGTGGAGATCATCCTGAATCTTTAACTGAATGCCGAACTCCACATGTGCAGAACCAGTCTTTTCTGAGAACGACTGCTGAGGCCTGTAGTCAAAAGGAGGTTCTGGAGATTACACAGTGCTGAAAGACAGAATTTCAGACAGCCAAATTGGAGAGGTCTTGTTCAGTACCTTGGGCATTCGTTAAGACTTCAGGAAGTCTATACCATAAAGACTAGAGCTACTTTACCCATAGAGTAAGAGCTATTTTAGATCAATTCTAGCAAAGCATAAAGCTAACCTGTAAAAATATCAGGTTAAACTACCAGTAAATAACTTCATGCAAAAACAAAATACACTTTAAAAGAATTCCAAATGTTCTACAACATAGTACCCACAGTGACCAGCTGTATAAAAACATTACTAAACAAATGAAGAAGGAGGGAAGTATAGGGAAAAAATTAGAAATAGACCCAGAGATGACAGAGACATGGAATTAGCAGCCAACTATTTTATATTGTCTCTGGTAAATATGCTCAAAGATTAAAAGGAAAAGATGGACCCTATCCATGCACAGATAGGGAATCTCAGCCAAAGTAGAGCTCTAAATAAGAATCAAATGGAAAACCTAGAACAAAAAATTTAATATCTGAAATGAAAAATTCACCGAATATGCTAAATGACAGATTGGAAACTACAAAAGAAAACTTCACTGAAGTTAACCACAGAGAGAAAGAGGAAAAAAAGAAATAACAAGCCTCTGTGACTCATGGGCCAATATATGTGTAAATGGAGTTCCAGAAGAATAGATACTGGAGCAGAAAAATAATTTGAAGGTATGATTATTGAAAGATTTATAAATTTGAAGAAAACCCACATACCAATAGATTTCAACAAACATTAAGCATAGTAAACACAAAA
Source organism: Colobus angolensis palliatus (assembly GCF_000951035.1). Taxonomy (NCBI): domain Eukaryota; kingdom Metazoa; phylum Chordata; class Mammalia; order Primates; family Cercopithecidae; genus Colobus; species Colobus angolensis. Next base: position 15,567,171 of record NW_012115043.1, read on the forward strand.
GAAATCATAGTAGCACAAGTATAATTACTTAAAACTGAAGATAAAGAGAACATCTTAAAGACAGCCAGAGGGGCAGGAATGGGGAAAACACATGATATACATAGGGAAACAGCAGCAACGAAGACCAGCTTCTCATCAGAAATAATAGAGGCTGGAAGACAATGGAACCTTTAAAGTGCTGAAAGAAAAAATTGTCAGTCTGGAAATTTAAATCAAATAAAAATACATTTCTGAATGTAAACAAAATAGACGTTTTGAGATGAGCAAAAAGCTAAAGGAATTCATCACCGTCAAGACTTTCACTGTAAATAATGCTAAAATAAGTCCTTCAGGCTCAAGGAAACTGATGCCAGTCAGAAACTCAGATCAGATGAAGGGGTGAAGAGAACCAGAATTGATCTCTCTGTAGGAGAATATAAATGACTTTTTAAAAGTACTTATTTTCTGTGAAAGACAGTCTTTTGTTTAAAGCAAAAATGTTAACAATGTTTATATCTTGTAGAAGTAAAAGATTGTGAAACAGCACATAGAACACTAATAAGACAGATTGAATTGCACTGTTGTAAGATGATGAACTTATAATATTAAGTGAAAGTAGACTGTGATAGATTAAGGATATATATTGTAATCCCTAGAGCAATTGTCAAACAAAGTGGTACAGGTAAAAAGCCAATAGAGGTGATAAAATGGACTACTAAAAAATACCAGATGAATAATAAAGAAGACATGAAATGAGGAACAGTGGAACAAAGAAAAGAATGATTAAAAAACCAGACCATAAACTTAATCATATTAATAATTACTTTAAATGTAAATGGGTTAAAGCTTATGGTTATGAGGCAGAGATTTTCAGACTTGTTAAAAGAGCAAGCTCCAGCTATATGCTGTGTACAAGAGATATACTTTAAAGTGTATATTGTATTTAAATATAAAGATTTGGAATAAATATAACCTAAGAATACAACTTACTAGGGAAGTGAAAGATCGGTACAACAAGAGTTACAAAACTCTGCTGAACGAAATCATAGATGACACAAACAAATGGAAAAACACATTCCATGCTCATGTATAGGAAGAATTAATATTTTTTAAATGGCCATACTGCCCAAGGCAGTTTATAGATTCCGTGCTTTTTGTATCAAACTACCAATGACATTCTTCACAGAATTAGAAAAAAACTATTAAAATTTATATGGACCTAAAAAGGAGCCTGAATAGCCAAAGCAATCCTGAGCAAAATGAACAAAGCTGGAGTCATCACATTAACCTGACTTCAAACTAGTGTATAATACAAGGTTGAGTTTGAGTTGCCCTGTTGAGTTTTGAGAGTATTTTTAACATATTCTATTTTTAACATATACCTTTGTTGGATATACGTATGAAATGGTTTTTTTTATACTGAAGCCTGTCTTTTTTAATTAACTTTTTTAAAAAAATAAACTTT
>NW_012115043.1:15568822-15594183 GCF_000951035.1 Colobus angolensis palliatus
CAGGATGGTCTCGATCTCCTGACCTCGTGATCCGCCCGTCTCGGCCTCCCAAAGTGCTGGGATTACAGGCTTGAGCCACCGCGCCTGGCCAATAAACTTTATTTCTTAGAGCAGTTTCAGATTCACACAAAAAAGAACCAGAAGATCCAAAATTTCCCATACATTCTCTGCCTTCACACATGCATAGCCTCCCCATTATCAACATACTGCAGTAGAGTGGTACAGTTGTTAAAACTGGTTTACCTTCATTTACACAGTATTACCCACAGTCCCTAATTTAGATTAAGCTTCACTCTGGGTGTTGTACATTCTTTGGGTTTCGTCAGATATATAATGACACGTATCCACCATTAAAGTATCATAAAGAGTAGGTTTACTACCCTAAAAATCCTCTGTGCTCTGACTATATTTTCTTCCCTCCCCTCTAACCCTTGGCAACCACTGATCTTTGTACTGTCTCCATAGTTTTGCTTTTTCCTTGCATGTCAGTAGTTGTAATCACACAGTATGTACACTTTTTAGATTTGCTTCTTTCACTTACTGTAATATGCATTTCAGTTTCTTTGATGTCTTTTCATGGCTTGTATAGCTAATTTCTTTTTGGCACTGAATAATATTTCATTAATGGATATACCACTGTTTATCCATTCACCTACCAATGACATTTGTGTTGCTTCCAAATTTTGACTATTATGAATAAATTTACTAAAAATGTGCACCAGTTTTCATATGAACATATTTTTTTTAATCTCCTTTGAGTAAATTTCATGGAGTGCACTTGCTGGGTCATAGGGTAGGAATCCATTTAGTTTTGTAAGAAACTGCCAAATGTCTTCTATTTTGCATCCACACCAGCAGTGAATGCAAGCTCTGGTTAATCGACATCCTTGTCAGGATTTGGTGGTGTCAGTGTTTTGGATTTTGGCCATTTTAATAGGTATGTGTAGTATCTGATTGGTGTTTTAGTTTGCATTTCCCTGATGACACATGATATGGAGCATCTTTTCACGTGCTTATTTGCCATCTATACATCTTTGGTAAAGTATCTGTTCAGGTCTTTGTCCCATTTTTTAATGGGGTTGAATTATAAGAATCTTTCTGTATTTTGGATAAGTCTTTTATCTAACGTGTCTTTTGTAAATATTTTTTTCTCTATCTGTACCTCATCTTTTTATTCTCTTGGCAGTGTCGTCTGCAAAACAGAAATTTTTAATTGTAATGAAGTCCAGCTCATCAATGCTTTCTTTTATGGATAGTGTATTTGGTGTTATGTCTAAAAAGTCACAAATGCAAGGTCATCTGGTTTTTCTTCTATGTTGTGTTCTAGGATAAAGTTTTGCATTTTACATGTAGGTCTATAATCGATTTGAGTTAATTTTTGTGATGAGTGTATGGTATGTCTCTAGTGTTTTTGTTTGTTTGTTTTGTTTTTGCATGTAGATATTCAGTTCTAGCACTATTTGTTGAAAAGACTGTCTTTTCTTTGTTGTATTGCCTTTGCTCCTGTGTCAGAGATCAGTTGCCTGTATTTCTGTGACTCTTCTGAAGAGGACTGTAGAGGATTGATATACTTTCTTTTTTAAATGTTTGGTAGAACTTACCAGTGAACCCATCTGGACCTTTTGCTTTTGGTTTGGAAAGATTATTAATTATTTATTCATTTTCTTTAACAGCTATAGCCATATTCACATTTTCTATTTCTTTTCTAATTTTGCAGATTGTGTCACCCAGGAACTGGTTCATTTAATGTATGTTATTACAGTTGTTGGCATAGAGTTGTTCATGTACTTCCTTTATTATCTTTTTAATGCCAGGGGATCTGTAGTGATGTCCCATCTTTGATTTTCAGCATTAGTAATTTGTGAATCTTTTTCTTTTTTAACCCTTCTTTTCCTAGTTTCCTGCAATGGAAGCTTAGGTTATTGATTTTAGGTCTTCTTTTCTAATATATATGTATTCAGTGCTATAAATTTCTTGCTAAGTACTGCTTTTGTTGTTTCTCACAAATTTTGACGTGTTGTGTTTTCATTTGAATTAAAGTATTTTACAATTTCTCTCAGTTTCTTCTTTGACCTATGCGTTATTTAGAAGTGCATTGTTTAATTTCCACATATTTTGGAATTTTTCAACTATCTGTGTTTATGATTTCTAGTTTAATTCCTCTGTGATATGAGAGGAGATACTGTGTAATTTCTATTTTTAAAAAAATTTGTTAAGATGTGTTTTATGGCCCAGAATATGATCTGTCTTGGTGAATGTTCCATGTGAGCTTGAGAAGAATGTGCTGTTTTTGGATGAAGTGCTCCATAAAAGTTCTTTATATCCTGTTGGTGGTGGTGTTGAGTTCAACTATGTCTTTCCTGATTTCGTGCCCATTGGACCTGTTCATTTCAGATAGAGGGATGTTGAACTACAGAACTCTTCAAGTGTAGTAGTCTATTCTGTTTCTCTTTGCAGTTCTGTCAGTTTTTGCCTTACATACTTAGAGGTTATATTGTTAGGCTCATATACATTCAGGATTATTGTGTATTCTTGGAGCCTTCACCTATTTATCACTATGTAATGCCCCTCTTGCTTTGAAGCCTGCCTTGTCTGAAATTAAAATGATAACTCCTACTTTCTTTTGACTAGTGTTAGCATGACATGTCTTTTTCCATCCATATACTTTTAATCTGTATGTATCCTTATATTTAATAAAGTTGGTTTTTGTCGACGACATATAATTGGGTCTTATTTCTTGATCCACTCGGACAGTCAGTGTCTTTCAATTGATGCATTTAGATCATTAACATTCAAAGTAATTATTGATGTATTTGGATTAGTATTTATCATACTTGTTATTTTCTGTTTATCATCCTTGCTCTTTGTTCTTATTTTTGTCTTCCTCTCTTTTTTGTTTTGCCTTATGTGGTTTTGATTGAACATTTTATTTGATTCTATTTTATCTCTTTTATTGATACACTGGTTATATTTCTTTCTTCTGCATTTTTTAGTGTTTGCCCTAGAGTTTTCAGTACACGTTTACAACTAATCCAGGTCCACTTTCAGATAACACTATACTGCTTCACAGGTATTGTGAATACCTTATAATAGCAAAATAATCCTAATTCCTGCCTTTGGTTTCTTATATTACTACCATCATTCATTTTGTTTATATAGAAGCATAGGTATCTGTATAAAAGCATACATAATTCAGTACATTGTTCCTGTGATTCTTTTGAAGAAATTATCCGTTGAATCAATTAAAAATAAGAAACATTTAAAACTTGATTTTACCTGCACTTTTTCCTTCTCTGATGCTTTTTCTTTATTTACATAGATTCGAGTTCTGACCTTTATTATTTTCCTTCTCTCTAAAGAATTCTTTTTACAGTTCTTGCAAGCAAGTCTACTGGCAACAAATTCCCTCGATTTTTGTTTTTGTGAGAAAGTATTTCTTCTTCACTTTTAAAAGAAAATTTTGTAGGTGTTAATGTTCTGGGTTGGGTTTTGTGTTTTTTTTTTTTTTTCTCTTGACACTTTGAGTGTTTCACTCCACTCTCCTTGCATGGTTTATGAGAATCAGATATAATTCTTATCTTTGCTCCTGTATAGGTATAGTATGTTTTTCCTGTAGCCTCTTTGAAGATTTTTTCATTATCTTTGATTTTCTGTAGTTTTGAGAATTATATGCCTAAGTATAGTTTTTTTGTTTGTTTTGTTTTGTTTTTGACATTTATGTTGGTTGATGTTCTCTGAGCTTCCTAGATCTGTGGTTTGGTGTCTGACATTAGTTTGGGGAAATTCTTTTGTCATTATTGTTTCAGAAATGTCTTGTGTTACTCTTTTTCCTATCCTTCTGGAATTTCCATTGCACATATGTTATGCCTTTTGTAGTTGTCCCACAGTTCTTGGATACTCTGTTCTGGGTTTTGTTTTCTTTCATTTTTTCAGTCTTTTTTCTCCTTGCTTTTCAAATTTGGTGGTTTCTACTGAGTTAAACCTCAAGCTCAGATTCTAACCTCAGCTGTGTCCAGCCTACCATTAATTGCATCAGAATTATACCTCATTTCTGGTAGTGTTTCTAATCTCTAACATTTCTTTCTAGTTCTTATAATTTTTGTCTATTTATTTATATTGTCCATCTGTTCTTATAGTCTATGTACTTTATCCAGTAGAACCCTTAGCATCTTAATCATAAACATTTTAAATTCCTGGTCTGATAATTCCAACATCCCTGCCACATTGGACTATGTTTTTGCTGTTTGTTGTGCTCTTGAAACTGGATTTTGCCTTTTACTGTCTTATAACTTTTTCTTTATAACCAGGTAGGAGTTGCTGAATAAAAGGATCTGCTGTAAATAGGCCTTTAGTAATGTGGTAGTAAGGTATGGGAGGGGGAAGCATTCTATAATGTTATCTGGGGGTTTCATCCTTTCGGAAAGCCTGTACCTCTGCCTTGTAAACTTCACAAGTGCTTCTCAGTCTCTCCAGTGCCCCCTTACTTGGAACAGGATGGCTAAACTGGTCTGGAGTTGGGTTTTGCCTTTTGCCCAGGTCAGTTATGCTCTGATAAAGCTCCAGCAGGATAGGCTCTGGTTGATTCAGTTTCTCCTGAGGGTAGCGTTATTAGGAAGAGAATGCTTTGGCATATTTCACAATGGTTCCTTTTCTCCTTCCCTTGCCTAAGGCGTGAAAGTTATCTCCAATATTCAGAGGAGGTTTTTCTTACATATTCACTGGGAAAACCTGGTCAAGCTCTTGTAAAAGTGTGGAGATGCTTGAAGATTGGATTCCCCTGGAGTTTATCTCAGACTTGTTCACTCTGAGCTTCTTGTAATTCATCAGTTATAGTTTGTTTCCCTGCTTTGGTACAGATTCTCATGGAGGTTTGTGCTTGTGGGTTTCTGTTCAGGCAAGCTACAATTTTCTGCATTTTCCTATTGGTCTCTCCAATTTGGGGGACTGTGATATGACCCCTGACCTTACCACTGTGACAAATCCTAAGAAGAGTTGTTGATTTTTCAGTATTTTTCAGCTTTTTTTCTTGTAGAACTTAGTGTTGACTTATAGCTTCCTACATGCTAGACCAGAAACCAGAAGTCGTAGCTCTTTTTTAAAAAATTAATCTGCTTCACAGTCTTTTGTAGAGCACAAGTCCAGTTTATCAGTTTTTCTTTCTATGGATAGTATGTTTGGTGCCAAGTCTAAGAACTTTGCTTCACCCTAGATCTGAAAGAGTTTATTGCTTTTTTTCTCAAATGTTTTGTATTTCTATGTTTTACATTTAAGTCTGTGATCCATTTTGAGTTAATTTTTCTGTAAGGTATGAGGCTTAGCTTGATGTTGATTTTTTAAAAATTTGTTTTAATTATAGTAAAATGCACCTAAGATAAAATTTACCACTTTAGTCATTTTTAAGAAATAGTTCAGTGGCGTTAAGTACAGTCACATTGATTGTAGCCATCAACACTAGCCATGCATAGAACTCTTCATCTTGCAGAATTGAAACTCTGCACCCATTAAACAATACCACCTCATTTTCTTCTCCTTCTGGTCTCTGATACCTACAGTTCTACTTTCTGTCTTAGAATTTCACTACTCTAGGTACCTCATGAAAGTGAAATCTTACAGTATTTGTCTAGTTTGGGGTCTTTTTTAATTTTTAATTTGATATAGTTAATAGTACATGTATATATTTATGGGTAACACGAGATACTTTGATACAGGAATGCAAAGTGTAATAATCACATCAGAGTAAATGGGGTATCCATCACCTCATGCATTTATCCTTTATGTTATAAACAGCCCAGTCATCCTTTAGTTATTTTTAAATGTACAATTTTTTTTTACTGTAATCACCCTGTTGTGCTAGCAAATGCTAGGACTTATTCATTTTTTTTTGTAACTATTAACCATCCGCACTTCCCCACACACCCCCCTCTCTCACCCTTCAAGCCTCCGGTAGCCATCCTTCTCTCTCTCTCTCACTTTCTCCCCATTAATTCAGTTGTTTTAATTTTTACCTTCCACAAGTAAGTGAGATTGTGTACTATGCTTTTTTCTGTACATGGCTTATTTCACTTAAAATAATAACCTCTAGTTCCATCTATGTTTTTGCAATGACAGGATCTCATTCTTTTTTATGACTGAATAGTACTCCATTGTATATATGTACCACATTATCCATTCATCTGTTGATGGGCACTTAAGGTTGCTTCTATATCTTGACCATTGTTAATAGTGCTGCAGTAAACATGGGAGTGCAGATATCTCTTTGACATACTGATTTCCTTTCTTTGGGCTACATACAGTGGGATTGCTGGATCATATAGAATCTCTATTTTTAGTTTTTTGAGGAGCCTGCAAACTATTCTCCATCGTGATTGTGCACCAGCCACTGTGTGCCACTAACAGTGTGTGTGGGTTCTCTTTTCTCCCCATCCTTGCCAGCATTTGTTATTGAGTAGAGTTTTTCTGTGACTGGCTTATTTTACTTAGCATAATGTCTTCAAGGTTCATTTATATTGTAGCATGCACCACAATGTTTTTCTTTTTTATGTCTGTTGAATAATATTCTATTGTATGTATCATATTTTTTTGTCCATTTATCCATCAATAGACACATGGATTGCTTCCACCTTTTAGTTATTGTGAATAGTGCTGCTCTGAACATTAGTGTATAAATGTCTGTTCTAGTCTGTACATTTATTCTTTTTGATATATACTCAGAAGTGGAACTGCTGGATCATACGGTAATTTTAACATTTTGATGAACCACCATACTGTTTTCCATAATAGCCGCACCATTTTCCATCCCCACCAGTAGTACACAAGGATTCCACCTTCTTCACATCTTCACTAACACTTGTTAATTTTCTGGGGTTTTGTATGTTTTTTCTTTTTAATAGTAGCTATCCTAATGGATGTGGGGTGGTATCTCTTTTTTTTAACCTATGAGTGTCTGATTGCTTTAGCATCATTTGTTAGAAAAGCTGTCTTTCCTCCGTTTAATAACTTTCATTTTTGTCAAAACTCACTTGAGCATATTTGAGTGAGTTTATTTCCAGGTTCTTAGTAATGCTTCACTAATGTATGCTTCTGTCCCTGTGCTGATAGCAGGGTAATGACAAGCTTCATAAAATGAATTGGGAAGTTTTCTCTCATCTTCTGTCTTCTGTAAAGGAATGTGTAGAATTGGTGTTAGTTCTTAAATGTTTAGTAGAAATCTCTAGTGAACTAAACATCTGGGCATTTACATTGAATTTTAAAGTTTTGTTAATCAAACTTGTGTCAACATAATGAGAGTTGAAAGGGTAAAATCACTCTGGGAGGAGAAGTGAGAGAAGATAGTTGCAATATAACTGAAAGAAGATCAGTATTTGAGATAAAGACATTTTACAGATTTCTAAGAGAGAAACAAAATTTGGGCAAAAAGCATAATCAGGCATTTCATAGAAAGGAAATATGTTCAAAAACCTACAGAAACTTGTTCAGACTTGTTAGTTCTCAGGGAAAGGCAAATTAGGACAGCCTTTTCCTACCCAATGGAATTGGCAAAACTTGAGTTTTCTGCTACTGGCAATTACAGCTATCTGCTCTGAAGACTGAAGTGTTACTCACAACTTCATTTTTTGTTCTCTCTCCTTTGGTGATGTAGAACATTTAATTCAGACTAGGGAGTTGGAGAAATTAGACAGTATTTGTTGGAGTGTGTGCTTTGTCTTAAATTTTCATAAAAAACTATTCCTTCTTAGGGGAAAATACTCATCTTTTGCCTTTATTGTCTTAGTAGATGCCTTTATAAGTATTCAGGTGCCTTTTGATTCTAGACAATATGATCGTTTTAGATGTTTCTATGTTTACTGCTTGTTCTCGTTGGTCAGTTACTTCTTTAAACTTTGTGCTTTGAGGTTCACAGATTTTTAAGCATGCCTAGTTTGAACTGTAGCAGGTTTAGAGTAAGGTGAGTGTTTAACCCTCACTCCAATTTGATTTCATTAAGTTCCTTTTGTGGTCTGAAGAGCATAAGACTAAAATAAGATTATTTGGGGTAAGATTTTAATTACATTCATATTATATTCCATTGCCATTATTACTTGAATGTAGGTGTGGGTAGATAGTATAGCTCCATAGATCATTGCCTTTTGGTTTTGATCAAATCAAAAAGGTGTTCCTGATCATTTAGTTATTATAGTTTACATTAGAATATTGTTAGGATCTAGACCCTCAAAGCTTTAGCCTACAATACTCTCATATTGCTTACAAATACTCTGGCACTGATTTTCACTGGGTTTGTAGGAATAGCCTTACCTGTGCTTTTACATCAGCATTCCCCAACATGGTCTAGTAGTTTTTCAAGATGATCCATGAAAATAAAGTGTTTTTTTCATTAGTTTGGGAAATGATATATAGGATAGCTCTCCAACCCACTCTCAAATGGATACAACGTATGTGAGCATATTCAGGTTCATGATCAGGCCAGGCTTGGTGGCTCATGCCCGTAATCCCAACACTTTGGGAGGCCAAGGTGGGCAGATCACTTGAGGCCAGGAGTTCGAGACCAGCCTGGCCAACATGGTGAAACCCCGTCTCTACTAAAAATACAAAATTAGCCAAGCGTGGTGGTACATACCTGTAATCCCAGCTACTCGGAGGCCAAGGCAGGAGAATCACTTGAACCCGGGAGGTGGAAGTTACAATGAGCCAAGATTGGGCCACTGCACTCCAGCCTGGGGCAACAGAATGAGACTCCATCTCAAAAAAAAAAAGGTTTTGTTACAGGAAAGTGGTCCCAATCAGACTCCATGAGACGGTTCTTGGATTTAATGCAAGAAGTAATTCAGGGCAGGACCATAGAGTGAAGTGAAAGCAACTTTATTAAGAAAGTAAAGGAATGACAGAGAAACCCTGAGGGCTGCTGGTTGCCCTTATTTGTGGTTATTTCTTGATGATAGGCTAAATAAGGAGTGGATTATTCATGCTCCCCTTTTTAGACCATGTAGGGTAACTTCCTGATGTTGCTATGGCATTTGTAAACTGTCATGGTGTGGGTGGGAGTGTGGCAGTGAGGACGACCAGAGGTCACTCTCATGGCCATTTTGGTTTTGGTGGGTTTTGGCTGGCTTCTTTTCTGCAAACTGTTTTATCAGCAAGGTCTTCATGACCTGTATCCTGTGCTGACTTCCCGTCTCATCCTGTGACTTAGAATGCCTTTACGTCTGGGAATGCAGCCCAGTAGGTTTCAGCCTCATTTTACCCAGCTTCTATTTAAGATGGAGTTGCTCTGGTTTACACATCTCTGAGAGTTTCATGATCAGTTTTGTATTATCAGGATAGGGGAACTTAATCCTTAAATTAAAATCCAGTTTTAAACAATATTAAAATCCTGGCTTATTTTATTTAACCCAGCAATTCCTAAATTTACCTGAACTTTAGCCACTTTCTCTGTGGGTTACCTACGTATATGAGGAGGAACAGTCTTCACAAAGTGTGCTTCTAGAATACTGGCGATATGTCACTAATCTATACTAATTTTGCAGTTTTCTATTTGTTCCAGGTTGTCATATGGTTGGCTTCTGACATCTTCAGATACCTTTTATACTTGACAACTGACTCCTGCCTGTGTTATATTATAATCCCTTACTGACTATAATACATAAATGCCTTATTGTCTGTGCCTGTGGTTCTTGGTTTTCAGTGAAGAACAGTAAGATCTTAGATTAGTCACTTTTTTTTTGGTGGGAGGGGCAGATATTGAGATACTGATCACTTTGCTGTCCTAGTAAAATCTAGAAAGGAATTAATCTGCATGTATCATGATTGAGGGCAGTCTACCCAAGAGATTGGCAGTTTTATATACATTTTAGATGTAAGCCCTGCAAGAATAATAGGTGACCTCTTTTGTCTCAGTATGCTCAACTCTGAGACAGTCATTAAACTTTCTTTTTCTTTTTTAGAGAGGTCTTGCTCTGTCACCCAGGCTGGAGTGCAGTGCCACAGTCATAGCTCACTGCAGCCTCAGATTCCTTAACTCAAGCCATCCTCCTGTCTCAGCATCCCACATAGCTGGATCTATAAGCACACATCACCACACATGGCTTGTTTATTTTATTTATTTTATTTTATTTTATTTTATCTTATTTTTTGTAGAAGCAGGGTCTTGCTCTGTTGTCCAAGTTGGTCTCAAACTCCTGGCTTCAAGTAATCCTCCTGCCTTAGCCTCCCAAAGTGTTGGGATTACAGGTGTGAGCTATAGCTGCTGGCCCAAACTTTTAAGTATAGCCCATAAGACATGCTGTGCCATAGACACACACTGGCCAGTACCGTAGCCACTAGTTACATGTGGCTGTTGAATATTTGAAATGTGGCTGAATCAAATTGAGATGTGTTATAAGTATAAAATACACATTGGATTTCAAAGAGTTAGTATGAAAAAGATCTAAAGTATCTCAATATTTATATTCATTGCATATCAAAATGTTAATATTTTGACATTAAAATATTTTACTAAATGTAGTATCTGTTTTTTACTTCTTAATGTACTAGGTAATTTAAGATTTCTATGGTTTGGATTATATTTCTATTGGATAGTGAGACTGTAGGTACTTTTCCCATAAACTGATAAGTTTCAGAGACTACGCCTGATTATCCAGGTTTTTATAAAGCTTTCTGGTGTAGGGAAAAATTGTGTTACTTAGTAGTTTTTCTGTGTGGGTGTGTTTTTTGAACTTCTGGCCAAAAAACAAATGATTTCTTATCCATACATCGCTTTGAAGTAGCCCGAAAAGAGATTACTACCAGACATTCCTACATAGAATTATGCTTTAGGCACAGGGAGAAAAGTGAAAACTCCAGACATTTCTAACTACATCCTTAATAAATTATTTTACCTATTTCCACTAATAACTCTTCTATCTTTAAAAATATATCAGTTTTGATATCTTCCTGTCTAGAGAATCATTTGAACATTGAGGAGATTAATTCATAATTTTTTTATCTCCTTAGATAGCCTTCTCCTTTATAGATTGAAATGCTTTTAGGCTAGATTTTCTTTCCTTTGGTTCTCTTACTGCCTTGTAGAAGAGAATTTTAATATTAACTATCAAATTAGTTTTCATATTTTTTTGCCTTTAGTTATAAGAAAAGTTCTGTGATTCTTGGGTTTAAGTGGAGGACTACAGGACGTTGAACTTGGCGACTTTATTTTTTGGATCATATTCATATCAATAAAGATATTGAACTCTTTACTGCCCTAATAAGCTCTTAATTCTAGAAAAGAGTAATAAGTCATGTCTTACAAGTATACCTGTAGGCCATTTTAGCGACAATTTTAAGAAATGTTCTCATATTAATTTATATGAGACATTGGTGTAGTCCCTAATCTTCCCATTAAGCACCGTTACCTGTATATGCCATGTTAATGGAATTCTCATTTTAACTTCAGCTCTCTAAACCATTTCCATTTTGGTTTTCTTTTTTATAATCTCAGTTAAGCACCTAATACCATGGTCTGGTTTAATGCTTTTCAGTTAAAAAAAAAAAAAAAAAGACTTGTACGTACATAGCGTGTCACCTATTGGTGACACCTGAAGTACATTAAAAAAAGTGAAGTCACATTTATCCCCTTATTTTTCTCAATTTAAAGATCTGCCTTATCTCTGACACAGCGTTTTCTTTTTTTATTTTTTGAGACGGAGTCTCGCTCTTTTGCCAGGTTGGAGTGCAGTGGTGTGATCTCGGCTCACTGCAACCTCCGACTCCCTGATTCAAGCAATTCTCCTGCCTCAGCCTCCCAAGTAGCTGGGATTACAGGCATGCGCCACCACGCCCAGCTAATTTTTGTATTTTTAGTAGAGATGGGGTTTCACCATGTTGCCCAGGATGGTCTCGATCTTCTGACCTCATGATCCACCCACCTCGGCCTCCCAAAGTGCTGGGATTACAGCACTTTTATGACTTTCTTAATGTAACGTTAGATACTAAGCCACATGGATGTGTAACTTCCTCTGAAACTATGCAGTAGGGGAAGAAAAGTTGTTTTCCCCACTGCGCAATCCAGTGATGTTATCATGCCCTGTGTTTTGACTTCTTTTTAAATGTTTATGTGTTATAAAAACTTAATAACAAAAAGTTTAAAAAGCTTTTTAAACCTTTGAAAAGAAAGTAAAAGCTTAAAATCTCATCTCCCAGCAAGAACAGTCATCCTTATAGATGGGTCACTGTGCATGCAGCTATCTCATGTTTTCATTTCCTTATTTTTATGGAGATTGTTTCCTGTTCTGTAGACTAGGTAAATTTGCCTGTATTTGGAACCTGCACCTACCTCTGAAGGTTTAGCACTAGAGGGCATTGACCTTTAATTCAGCTTATTTACTGACAATATATAATGTTTCTATGACAAAGGAAGTTCCAAAATGGTAAGACTGGGGCACAAAATGTTTTTCTTGATTAAAATCCCAGTGTAAAATAGAGGCATTATTATCAGACATAATCATAGCATTTTTAACTGAATAATGGAGCCAAATTAAAATCAATATGTGACCTTGAAGAAGTCTTTTTTTATCCTAATTTATAAATGAAAGGGTTAGACTAGATTGAGTTTTATGTAGCATTCATTAAGAACCTATTGCAAGCTTCTTATTACAGTATGGCTTTTTATATAAATGTTGAATCTTTATTTAAAAAGTCTCTGGAGGAGATACAGTATGCCTCAGGGGAAAAATAATTCATCTACGTTAAGGGCGTATAGCTTGTAGTTGCAGAATAGGAATTCTTCCTGTCAAGACCATGTTTTTGGTTCCTGCTATATTTACCATGGTGTTTCTTACTAGATAAATTTATTTGAAGATCTGTTTAACTTTATATGTGCAAATGCTTTCCTATTATTTGACGTATTTGAGTCCTGTTGACTCTTTGAGCTTTTTAATATTAATATCAACCTGAAAATGCTTGCATTGAAGAAAACTGGGAAAGCACATAGATTGAGACTAAAGAGAGCAGCACAATTTGTTCAGTACTCTGCCTCCCCAAAATATGTATTTTTACAATCCTGTTAGAGCAAATTAGCATTTTTTAAATATTACAATGGTAAAATTCAGTATTTGGAGCAACCAGCAATCACATAGGGAAAGATACCAATACGTGGAAAGACAGCAAAAAAAGGAAAATAACTCATTAGAAAGCAAAAATGAGTCATTATATTCTACGCTTTCAAATAATAATCTTTCAGTATCACTCAGTGGTAGCGTAAGTAAATACTGATTAACAGTGACTCAGTAGACTGGTTATAGTGACTGAATCTTTGATTTACAGCCTTCTCTTGTATATTTTAAGTTTTTCACAGTTTAAATCAACATCAGAAGGTTTTTAGATCTCAGACTCTAGTCTCTTAGCTGTAGGTCCTACTTGGTTTATTTGCTTTCCTTTTAAAAAGATCTGCTATGTCCTTCCCCTCTTTTAACTTTTTTTTTCTTTGTCAGAGATGGGGTCTTCCTATGTTGACCAGGTGGTCTTGAACTCCTGGCCTCAAGTGATGCTCCCATCTTGACCTCCCAAAGTGCTGGGTTATAGGCATAAGCCACCACACCCAGGGCCCTCTTTTAACTTTTCATTGTAATATGTTTTGAATGTATACAAAAGGAGAGAAAAGACATTGAACTCTCAGGTCTTTTTTTTTTTTTTTTTCAGGTCTTTGTTATTCAACTTTAACAATTAGTTTCATAATCTTAATTTGTCTGTAACTCTTCACTGGTTATTTTGAAGAGAATTCCAGACATCATATCACATTTACAGTTTGTTTGAATCAGTGTCCTTATAGCTACTGGTGGATATCTCTTAAACTCTAGATCCCTTTAAAAAATTCTTGAAGTTTTTTATTTGTTGAAGAAATTGGATCCTTTGTCCTATGGAGTTTCCCACAGTCTGGATTTGCTTGATTTTATCTTCATGGTGCTATGTAGCATATTCCTCTTCCCCCTTATTACTATAAATTGGTAGTTAAGTACAGATACGTTTCAGTATTTCAGCAAGAATACTTTGTAGGTGGTGGTGTGTACTTACACTGGGAGGCTAAGCCCCTTTTTCTCTAATGGAACATACTTCCTTGACTATAATGAACTAGATATAGTGTTGCTCTAGGGAGAGATGTTTTTCTTTTGAGGGCATCTGAGGCAAAAGTCATTCCAGGTCCCATTCTTCTGTTTCTTTTTTATACTCCCTCCACTATGGCACTCTGCCTTTGAATTTCAGGTTAGGGATTGTTGGGAAGAGACTATTACCAACCTGTTGTATGCTCCTAAATTATTTAGTTAAGAATATAGAAACCAAATGACTATTCTGAATAGTAGCAAATACAGTATATCTAAAAATGTTTTCCCATCTCTTTAGGTTTCCTGTGGTACATGTAGCCACTGTCCCTATGGGAAAGGTTCAGCTAGCATTGCTGTATCAAGTTCTGAATATATCATTGCCCTTTTGTACCTAAGCTTTCTTGAACATTCTGCAAAGACTTAATAAGTGATATTTATAACACCACAATTTTCTGGATTTTGAACTAATTCAGCACTAGCAAGGCCATATTCTCTTCCTGGGGGAGAGAAAGCAGAGTCAGTGCCCAGATGCACTTAAGTGATATATTTACCTCTAGCATTCCAGAATCCTGGAAAGCCCATCTTCCTGCAATCCACCCCTTGAATCTGTTTTAATACCCCTTTGACTTGTATGGTTCTAACATATAGTTTATATCAATGACCATGATCCAAATACTTTTTTCCACACTCCTATCCCTGCCTTGCTTCCCTTTCTCTCCCTTCTCTTTCTTCCATCCTTCCTTTTATTGATCATATGTTTATAATTGCCTAATGTGTACCAGGCAAAGTGCTAGACTTAGGAAGCAGGTTAAGAAGACATAGGCCTTGTGTGCAAGGGAAGGGATGGCCCACTGGGACATTTCATTATCTATCTGAAAAAAAAAAAGATCACATCACACATAGAATCCAGAAAAACTCAGCCCCCAAATGTGAAAAGCAGAAGTTTAGAAGAAAATAAAATAACATTGTGAGCTCACGATAAGGAAGATTTTTAAAAACACATCAAAAGCACTTTTCATAAAGAAAAATATTTGGCTAAATTAACATAAAAACTTTCCTTGGACAATGAACACTTAAAAAAAAGCAACATGCTGCTGATGGCAGGAAGTTATTTGTAACTCAAGTAATTGACAAAAGATTAGTATCTAAAGTATAAAAAGAGCTCCTATTAGTAAATAAAATAATAAAAACAACCACATAGAAAAAGGGGTAAAGGATATGAGTAGGCAGTTCACAGAAGAAAACTTAGTGGTCAGTAAATACATTAAGGTGTTCAACATCACTGATAAAGAAATGCGTTTTAAAACAAAATATTTCGTACCCATCTGATTGGCAGAAGTCTGTCATTACCAATTTTGGAGAGGATAGAGAGAAATCAGTCTTACACACAGCTGATGGAGTAGAGATTGGCCAAAATTACCTTGAAAGGCAATTTGGCAATAATCAGAAAGTTAAAGATAAACATACTGTAGTGTGTGTGCGTATATTTGTGTATGTGTCCAAGAAAAAGTCCTGCAATAAGAATAACAAGATCTCCGTACCAAATATTTGTTACAGTGTTGTATGTTACAGCACAGAGCTGGAAATACCATAAGAGCCCATTATTAAAGAATAAATAAAGCAGTATGTTCAAACAGTGGAATACTGTGTATATTAGTTTGCTAGGGCAGCCATAACAAAGTACCACAGACTTGATGGCTTAAGTAATAAAAATTTATTTTTTACCAGTTCTGGTAGCTTGAGGTCCAAGATCAAGGTACCAGCATGGTTGATGCCTTCTGAGTGCTGTATCCATTCCATCAGATACAGCCCTCGGGGGTTAGGGCTTCAACATACAAATTTGGGGAGGGGTCTGGACACAATTTAATCCACACTTCTATGTAACAGTTAAAATGGATAAACTAGAATGTACCAAAATAGATAAACTTCTAATGCCTATTAAGTAAATTTAAAAAAAAAAAAAAAGAATGATACATGCAGCAGAACTTAATGCCTGTGAAGTAAACAAAACTATTATATTGTTTATGGAGATAGTCAACATTTGTGGTAAATGTATATACATTCATGGGAATAATAACTTCTGGATAGTGGTCACCACTGAGAAAGGAATGGTGGAATGAGATAGGAAAAGATCCCATGGGGACTTTGTCTGTAATATTTTCTTCCTTAAGGAAAAAGTTCAGGTTTGTTCAAACTGGCTAGCAGGTACATGGGTGTTATATTATTCTTTATAACTTTCCTATATGTTTGGAACCTGATAATATTTTTTAAAAAGCAAAGAAAATATTATATCAATGAATGAAATAATGTTACTAATAGAAGTTGAATATTCATTTGAGTAATATGATCTAGTAATCAAACATCAGGCACAAGTTACCTCATGATAAAGTTCATTCTTCTGGTTGAAATTAATTTTTATGTTTAGAACAACAATAAAATCAATAAATTTTTATAGCATCCTGTGTCGAAAGCAAGAAGTTTACTTTCCATACATAAAAAGTGTGAGCTTTTGAAATGACTCAGTTGTAAAGCATTGAGTTGCGTATATTAGGGAACTTCTTATAATGTAACACAATACACAGGATATGACATTTTGTTCTAGAGCAGTGGCTCTCAACTAGGAACATGTGGAAATAATGCCAGGCAATTTTGCTTGTCAAAATGTCTAGGAAGCACTCCTGGCATTTAGTGAACACCATCATATGATTCCAAACATCTTATAATGCATTCGATAAACCCATAAAGTAAAGCAGGGTGCCATCCTGAATGTCAGTACCTGGTTGAGAAACACTGGTCTTTGGTTAATTTCCTTTCATGAAAACTAGAGCAGGCAAGCACTGTGAACAATGACTATTTCAAAGGCAACTTGGATTACAGAGAGAAACAGAACTGATACTTCGAAATCTGTTGATTAGGCACTGGTAGTATCTAAAGGAAGTTTTTTCTTAATTTTATGATCCTAATTATTTTTTATTAGGTAAAATTAATAACATAAAAATTAACCACATAAAGTGTACGATTCAGTAGCATTTAGTTACTTTACAGTGTTATGTAGCCATCACCTCTATCTAGTTCCAGAACATTTTTCATCATTTAAAAGGAATATGCATTAAGCAGTCACTCTTCATTTCCCCAACCCCAACCAACCACTCGTCTGCTTTCTGTCTCTCTGGATATAGATATTCTGGAGATTTTGTATATAGGGAATCATATAATATGTGACCTTTTATGTCTGCCTTCTTTCACTTAGCATAAAGTTTTCAAGCTTTATCCGTATTGTAGCATGTGCCGGTACTTCATTCCTTTTTATGGTTGAATAATATTTCATTTTAATAATATGTCACATTTTGTTTATCCGTTCATCCATCAGTGGTCATTTGGGTTGTTTCCTCCATTTGACTTTTGTGAATAGTGCTACTATGAACATTCGGCACATTTGTGTAGAGGTTTTTGTTTGCATTCCTATTTTTATTTCTTTGGGTGGAATTGTTAGAACAAGTGGTAATTCTGTGTTTCAGCTTTCTGAAGACATATCAGGTTTTTCAAGAGCAGCCACACTATTCGTTCATTACCACAAGCAATGTACAAGGATTCCAATTTCTCCCCATCCTTACCAAAAGAATCTATTATTTTTAAGAAAACAAAGTAAATGAATTTAAATGTCTGCATGGTGTGATTCCAAGTGTTTTTTATTTCCTTTTTTTCTGGCTACACCTTTTTAGAATAAGCCACCATTATGACTATTATTATTTTAAAAAAACATATAAAATTTTGTTTTATAGCGTATGAGCAAACAAAAGTAAAAGTAAATACTTTTCATTTAATATAAGCAAGTATAAGGTAAAAATAAGATTTGCTATGATGGACTGTGAGCCAAGTCACAACCTGCAAAAGTGATCTGAAGTCAATGTGTTTTTAACAGAATTAATTATTTTATAGGAGTAGAAGCTAAGAGTTTGATTTGTCCTGGCAAGGATAAAATGTAAGAGCTTCTTCTAGTTGTACCTCCTCTATCTCAGATTGTCTTTGGGTTAAATCTAGTATCTGGTATTCACAGATACCTCTGTTTCTACAACACAAGAAATTTGAATCAAGTATATAGGAATTGTGAGTTACTCTGACTTCAGACTTGAGGACTCCAAATAAGTGTAAACATTGCATTGAACTTTTGGATAGAGGCTAAACTTGGTGTTGGAAGGGATAAGTGAGAGTCTTCTAGAATATTTTCTGCAGTAGAAAATAGTTCATCAACAATTTGTTGAAACTGGGGAACAGATTCTGAAATGTTTCTAGCAAACAAGTTATCTAAATGTTCTTTCTTTCTGTCATACTGTTGCTTACACTGTATTATATATTGTATATGTTTGGTCCGTGACTGCTAATTTCTTTATTGTATCATGTTTATGTTTGAATAAAGGGAAATATTACATGGTTATTTTTGTAACGTATTTCTTTGTGAGAAAGTAGGATTAGACTAATTTTTAATTTTTAAACACGTGCTTCCTAAAATGTATTATTTCTTTTGTATAGCTCCCCTAGATAAGAAAGCTTTATCCAGCTTCACCCTATAGTTTGATTTACAGAAAACACAATATGCTTTCTCAAGCTATATCTCTGTTGCTTAAATTTTTATCTGCTTTATTGCTGGTGTTTTCCCCCTCTTCCCTACTGCTTTATATCAATAACATTCTGGTAATATGACTTGAGATGTAAATCTTGAAAGATTTAGAAGATAAGTAGTTAGCATGTTCCATAAATGTAATACTTATGATACCACAGCACAATTATGGTACTGATATTTTGTTTTTTAAAATCTAATACCAAAATACCAGAGTGATACTATTTAATTAAAATTTTTGTGGAAGTTAAAAATCAGCAAAACTGGAAGTTCAATGACTGTTTTATCAATTATCAGCAATCATCAATTTAAAAAATTAGAAAAATATTAATGTTGAGCATACATTGTCATTTGAACAAAAGTTGTTTGCAGATAAAATTAGTAATATCGTTTTATTCAAAAGTAAAAAATGGCCTCAGAGGCTGCCCATCTGCTGGTCCCCACACCACACGTGCTTTCCCTGCCTGGGTGTTGTTGCTTTCGTCGCCACCACTGCACCATGGCTGTCATCACCAGCCAGTTAATGCACTCGGGGTTTTCCTTGTCCACATCCTTGGGCGAGAAAAATCATCAAGCACATGATGGTCATCAGCATCACATAGTTTGCTGCAGTGACCAGCCACACAGTAGTGTTCCTTGACCAGACAGAGGACATATTGGCAAAATATAAAGAGGGAATTGAGAAAAGCCTTAGGAAAGCGACAAAGAAGTTGTAGAAAACCCTAAGGCTGGTGATGAATTTGTGGAGAGAACCCTAAGCAGCATATCAACCAGCACAGATGCAACATCCATAGTCCACAGCACAGACCTGGTGGTAGAGGCCGTTGTAGAAAATCTAAAGGTGAAAATCAAGCTCTCCTAGAGGTTGGACAAGTTTGTTGCTGAACATACAACTTTGCCAGCAACACTTCCTCTTTGCAAATTACAAGCATAGCCAATGCTACCACCAAACAAGACCAATTTGCTGACCTCCATTTACTCAACCCAGTGCCCATGATGAAACTTGCAGAGGTCTTTAAAACACCAATGACCACCCAAAAGACATTTGAATCTTTGGTAAACTTGAGTAAAACCTTGGGAAAGCATCCTGTTTCTTGCAAGGACACTCCTGGGTTTATCGTCAGCCGTCTCAGGATTCAACACCTCATGAAAGCAGTCAAGCTGCATGAATGACTTGACATATCCAAGGAAATCACTGACACTGCTATGAAGTTAGGAGCCAGGTACCCCAGGGGCTCATTTGAGCTTCTAGATTACGTTGGACTGGATTCTGTGAAGTTCATCATGGATGGATGGCATGAAATAGATATGAAGAACCCCATATTTCAGCCCAGCCCATCCTTGAAAAAGCTGATGGCAGAGAAGAAGCTTGGCAAGAAGTCTGGAGAAGGATTTTACAAATACATAAGATGCTCAGCTTCTCTGGCCCTGAGAAGAACCCTTGTGAGCGCTTACCAGCCAGCACCCAAAGTGCCTATGAGAATACTCTTTGGTCAGACATTCCCTCACACAGCACAGTCTATTCAATATGCATTTTGATCGTAATCTATATGAAGTTATTTTTACACTAGTTACAGTAGTAACAGATTCCACCATTAAGAACTAATTCCCATGTTTAGTCTGTTTATTTCTGTGTACTTTCTGAAAAGCTTTATACTGTTGGTGCCTTGGAACAAATGCTGTCATTTTTGTAAAGAATTGCCTGAATTCATTCTCTCATAAGGGGAAGATACTTGCTCTGAGAGTCAGAGTGAGAGTATATTGTGTTCATTGTTGCCGCATGGCAGTCACAAGCCATTGGGACAGACAGGGTGTGTCTGTGGAGTGCTGCAGCAAGCAGCACCTGAATCTTGCCTTTATGAGAACATTTTGCCCCTTGCAGCTTTGAGCCTTACCCTACCTTCTGGGCACAACATAAGATGTTATGTCTCCATTCAACTAATCATCAAGATGCTGCTGCTGCATTGGTGGACTTATCTCCATGTGCTTGGTTTGCAGTAAGAGGTTGGCTCTCCTGGTCATTCAGTTCCACAGATCGTAATAATTACTATCTGTCAGTTCTGGTTTTTTTCTTCCCCACAAGAAATCAGTGTTGCAAAATTGCCTATAAATGGACTCTAATAAAATATAGTCTTTTAGTCTGTCAAAATTTGAGTTGAAATAAACATGTATAAAATAAAATTGTTTAAGAAACCCCAAAATAAAAAATGAACATTTAAATTATGAAATACTTAAAAGTCAAATATTATCTACTTTTATTAAGTGCAGGCTCAGATGTGTATTGGTGGTTTATTATTGAGTGATACGTGTATTTTTGTGCATATTTTTCCAGCTGCTGAAAATGCTTTCTTAACTAGTTGGAGTAATGGTAAAAAGAGAGATAATTGCAAATATATTCTTCTAACTCCTTTGTCCATAGGTAATTCCATTTCGTTTTTGATAACTTTGATGTTTTGTTATTTGAAATTTTATTTACTTGAATTTTCATATATTTAATTTTTAATCAAAGTTTTAGGAACTTACAATTTATTGACTTAGAAAGATATTACAAAACCTGCCGAGAAAAACCACAGTTACCCAAACCATTAACTCATTGCCTGTCAGAAAGAACCAGGTCCTTTCTCTTCTTTTACATCCCTACCTCTGTCCAGTGACAAACATTGGCCAGAGAGGAAGGGAAGCCCTACTGATCGTGAAAAGTCCAGCTTCCTGGGTTATCACAGAGGGTAGAGAGTGATTTCACAGAGCAAAGAGAAAATAGCCAGCCTAAATAGATTTAATTTCTAAGATATCTCTTTTTAACTTTCTGAATATACTTTAAAAATAGAGATATAGACCAATGGAATAGAACAGAGCCCTCAGAAATAATACCACACATCTACAGCCATCTGATCTTTGACAAACCTGAGAGAAACAAGAAATGGGGAAAGGATTCCCTATTTAATAAATGGTGCTGAGAAAATTGGCTAGCCATAAGTAGAAAGCTGAAATTGGATCCTTTCCTTACTCCTTACATGAAAATTAATTCAAGATGGATTAGAGACTTAAATGTTAGACCTAATACCATAAAAACCCTAGAAGAAAACATAGGTAATACCATTTAGGACATAGGCATGGGCAAGGACTTCATGTCTAAAACACCAAAAGCAATGGCAACAAAAGCCAAAAGTGACAAATGGGATTAATTAAACTAAAGAGCTTCTGCACAGCAAAAGAAACTACCATCAGAGTGAACAGGCAACCTACAGAATGGGAGAAAATTTTTGCAATCTACTCATCTGACAAAGGGCTAATATCCAGAACCTACAAAGAACTCAAACAAATTTACATGGAAAAAACAACCCCATCAAAAAGTGGGCAAAGGATATGAACAGACGTTTCTCAGAAGAAGACATTCGTACAGCCAACAGACACATGAAAAAATGCTCATCATCACTGGCCATCAGAGAAATGCAAATCAAAACCACAATGAGATACCATCTCACACCAGTTAGAATGGCAATCATTAAAAAGTCAGGAAACAACAGGTGCTGGAGAGGATGTGGAGAAATAGGGACACTTTTACACTGTTGGTGGGATCATAAACTAGTTCAACCATTATGGAAAACAGTATGGCGATTCCTCAAGGATCTAGAACTAGATGTACCATATGACCCAGCCATCCCATTACTGGGTATATACCCAAAGGATCATAAATCATGCTGCTATAAAGACACATGCACACGTATGTTTATTGCGGCACTATTCACAATAGCAAAGACTTGGAATCAACCCAAATGTCCATCAGTGACAGACTGGATTAAGAAAATGTGGCACATATACACCATGGAATACTATGCAGCCATAAAAAAGGATGAGTTTGTGTCCTTTGTGGGGACATGGATGCAGCTGGAAACCATCATTCTCAGCAAACTATCGCAAGAACAGAAAACCAAACACCGCATGTTCTCATTCATAGGTGGGAACTGAACAATGAGATCACTTGGACTCGGGAAGGGGAACATCACACACCGGGGCCTATCATGGGGAGGGGGAAGCGGGGAGGGATTGCATTGGGAGTTATACCTGATGTAAGTGACGAGTTGATGGGTGATGACGAGTTGATGGGTGCAGCACACCAACATGGCACAAGTATACATATGTAACAAACCTGCACATTATGCACATGTACCCTAGAACTTAAAGTATAATAATAATAATAATAAATATATATATAAGTATATAGTATCCAATTTGTGTTTCTTGAATGCAGGGTCTTCCCTTAACCTTTGTGAGGATTAAAGTTTTGTTTTCTTTTTGCATAGTGTTATTTCTTCCAAGTAAGGGTGTCACCCCCTTTTTTCTCTGTCTTTCATATTGGAGAGTTTTTTCCAGTTGTCTATCCATCTGAGTATATTTAAGAGTGGGGCACAAAAAGTTGATAGGAAGCTCTTCACGTGTAGATGGTGCTTCTGCTTTCCAATTCAGTAGGTCTGTAGTGGGACCCAGAAATTTGCATTTTTAACTAGTTCCCAGGTATGCTGATACTGTTAGTCCAGGAATCATATTTTAAGGACCACTTTATTAGGGAGTGCTTTTGTGATTCTATGATCTATGATCTATGGAAGGGAATGGAGGGGAAGGAAACAGCTTGGGCAGAGGGAAGGTTGAACTGCAATGCTGAAGAGTTCCGAAGATAGAGTGACCAATCAAAGCTGTCTCAAGTTGGGGGAAGGGGCTGGTCCTTAATATCCCTATGTTGATTAGTGTCTAGATATGGGCTGTCCCTGGAAATTAGTATGACCTTGAGAAGTGATATTTCCTTCAGCCTAAGCAGTCATACCCAAGGGCACAGACACTGAATGCTGACAGACACTGAGGGCTTTGTGCTGCACTCCACTGCACTGCACTGCACTGCACTCCCAGCAGTGGGTCAAAATTCTTTCCTGGAAACGGAAATGGGGCATTGCATTATGTTGTCTGTACATGATCCTTCCCAGTCAGCAGGGAAGCCTCATCCTGAGACAGCTACTTTTTCTAATTTTTCCTTTACCATGTATTAATTTTACCTACTCTAGAACTTCATGTAAGTTAAATCATACAGAATGAACTTTTCTAGGTGTTTTATATGGCTCAGTATAATATCTATTAGATTCATCCATGTTCCTCTATGTATGTATGGGTTTCTTTTAATTGCTGAGTAGTATTCCATTGTGTGACTATGCCACAAAGTGCTTATTCATTCTTACATTGATATCATTTGCATTGTTTCCAGTTTGGAATTATTATAAAGATGCTATGAACATTCTTTTTCTTCAACATCTGTTTTGTGGACATCTAGTTTGATTCCTGTTGGATAAATGCTTACGGTAGGTTTATATCTAAATGCTAAACTAGTCCAAGGTGGTTTTGCGTTTCACATTCCCACCATAAATGTATGAGAGTTATGGTTGCTTCAAATCCTTGCCAATATTTGGGTTTTTGGCATTTTTAATTTAAGCCTCCTAATGATATATCATTGGGATTTTGATTTGTATTTCCTTGGTGGCTTGGTTCCTTGAACATCTTTTCATGTGTTTATTGGACATTTTTGTACATTTTTGTGAAATATCTATTCCAGTTGTTTGCTCTATATTTATTGAGTTACCTGTCTTTTACTACAGAGTTGTAGGAGTTCCTTATATATTCTGGGCATAAGTGTTTTGTCAGATATGTTTTTCGAGTATTTTATTTAGTTGGTGGTTTTTTTCCTTTCTTAACTGATGTATTTCAGTGAATGGAAGTTTACTGTTATTTTGATTGGGTCTGATTTATTTTTTGTTTTTAGAAACGGTCTCGCTCTGTTGTCCTGGCTGAAGTGCAGTAATATGATCAGAGCTCACTGAAGGCTTGAACTCCTGGGCTCAAGCGATTCTCAGCCTCCAAGTAGCTAAGGGCTACAGGCATGCACCACCATGCCTGGATTTTTAAAAAAAAATTGCAGAAATAGAGTCTCACCGTGTTGCCCAGGCTAGTCTCAGACTCCTGGCCTCAAGCAGTTTTTCCGCCTTGGCCTCCCAAAGCCTTTTTAAAAATGTTTATTGCAGCGGGGCACAGTGGCTCATGCTTGTAATTCCAGCACTTTGGGAGGCCGAGGTGGGTGGATCACCTGAGGTCAGGAGTTCAACACCAGCATGGCCAACACGGCAAAACCCCATCTCTACTGAAAATACAAAAATCAGCTGGGCGTAGTGGCCTAGCTACTGGGGAGGCTGAGGCAGCAGAATCACTTGAACCCTGGAGGTGGAGGTTGCAGTGAGCCGAGATCACACCACTGCACTCCAGCCTGGGTGATATAGTGAGACTGTGTCTCAAAAAGAAAAAAAAATATTTGCTGTTTCAACCCTAAGAAATCTTTGTCTGCTCTCACATCAGAATATTCTCCTATGGTTTCTTCTAGACACTTTAAGCTTCAACTCAAATTTTTCTATAGTATGAGGTTTGTACATTTGTTTACAGATGTGTCTAGTTACTCCATCAGAATTTGTAGTAACTATTTTCTTTTGTCCCTTGAATTGCTTTGGTACCTCTGCTGCAAATCAGTTTACTGTCAGTAGAAGTCAGGTATCATTAGTCAGGTTTCATTCATATAACTTTTTCACTACATGCAATGTTAGTTTTTTCTGGCTGCTTTCTTTTCTTTTCTTTTTTTTTTT
>NW_012115043.1:15600208-15608173 GCF_000951035.1 Colobus angolensis palliatus
GTGGGAGTTACCCGATTTTCCAGGTATTGTGTGTCTCAGTTCCCCTGGCTAGGAAAAGGGATTCCCTTCCCCCTTGCGCTTCCCAGATGAGGCGATGCCTCGCCCTGCTTCAGCTCTCGCTGGTCGGGCTGCAGCAGCTGACCAGCACCGATTGTCCGGCACTTCCTAGTGAGATGAACCCAGTACCTCAGTTGAAAATGCACAAATCACTGGTCTTCTGTGTCACTCACGCTGGGAGTTGGAGACTGGAGCTGTTCCTCTTTGGCCATCTTGCTTCACCCCCGGCTGCTTTCACAGTGTGCTTTTTATCTTTGTTTTTTCATCCTTTTGACTATGTGTGGG
Source organism: Colobus angolensis palliatus (assembly GCF_000951035.1). NCBI lineage: Eukaryota > Metazoa > Chordata > Mammalia > Primates > Cercopithecidae > Colobus > Colobus angolensis. Next base: position 15,600,551 of record NW_012115043.1, read on the forward strand.
TTTCTTTATAATTATCCTGCTTGGAATTTACTAAACTTCTTGGATCTAGAAATTTGTGTTTTTCTTAGAATTTGGAAAGACTTTGGCCATTTATTAAATATTGTATTTTTCTGTCTCATTATCTCTCCTCTCCCATTGTACATAGTTAGACCACTTAATATTGAACTTTAAATTTCTGAAGCTCTGTTTATTATTTTTTAAAAGTCTTTTCTTCACATTCAATAGACCTATTGATTTTCCAGTTAAGTGGCCCCTTTTCTGCCATCTGATCTCAAATTAAGGCCATCTAATGAATTTTTCATTTCAGACATTATACCTTTTAAGTTCTGGAACTTCCATTTGGTTCTTTTTCATAGCTTCCATTTGTCAGCTGAGATTTCCCCATGCGAACATTTATTATGACCATATTTTCCTTTAAATACTTGAACATGTTTATAATACTTGCTTTGAAGTCCTTGTCTGCTAATTCTGACACTTAGATCGTTCAGGATTTAGTGTCTGTGAGCTGCTTTTTCTCTTGACTCTAGGTCTTTTTTTCCTGTTTGTTCACTATAGTGTATTTTGCTTGTGTAATGGGCATTATGGGTGATGTATTATAGACTTTGGATTCTGTTATTTTTCTCTGATGAGTGTTGAATTTTTGTCCTAGTAGACATCTAATGTGGCTGGATTCAACCCCCAACATGATTTTTTCTGTTACAGGCAGCAGCAGAAATCTCATCTCAGATCCTTCTACCTTCCAGCTGTTTCTCTGTGAAGAACCTTGGAGTCTTCCTCAGACTAGCGTCATTCAAATATTGGGTGTAGTTCATATAGTAATTTTGCAGCACTTTCCTTTCTGGGATTTTACCTTTCACTTTTAAGCTGCCTTGGCAACCCCAAACTTTGTCCTTTTTAAGCTAGCAAGACAACAGATTCCTGCTTCAGTCTAAGTGACCTTTGCCACATGAGCTGATAAGTACCCTCAAGCAAAAGCCTTATAAAAATTCTACCAGTGCACTCTGGGAGGCTGAGGCAGGTGGATTTCTTGAGCTCGGGAGTTCTAGACCAGCCTGGGCAACACTGTGAAACCCCATCTCTACTTAAATACAAAAAATTGGCCAGGTGTAGCAGCATGTGCCTGTAATCCCAGCTACTCAGGAGGCTGAGGCAGGAGAATCACTTGAACCCAGGAGGTGGAGGTTGCAGTGAGCTGAGATCTCGCCTCTGCCTTCCAGCCTGGGCGAGAGAGCAAGACTCCATCTCAAAAAAAAAAAAAAATTATACCAGTACAGTTTTTTCATTTAAGGCTAACTTCCTTCCACTTGCTACCTGCTTTTGATTACTCTGTTGACTTAACATTTGTTTTTGTATTTTGTCCAGAATGTATAATTGTTATGTGTGGCAAGTTAATTTTAATATATGTTAAATTGTCATTATCTGAAGCAGAACACTGAAGCATTTTTTTAATTGAAACAATTAAAGTATATTCAGGTAATAGTTTAGGAAATTATGAAACATCTGCTAAATGGAATTACAAAAAAATACATGACATTAAAAATTTGAAGACTATCAGAATATGATTTTGGCAAATTTAAATAATACTCTGGTTTGATTATAGCTGTGTTAAAAATTAGATATGTTCATGAATACATACTGGAGAGAATATGGGAAAAAAGAAAAGAGTTTATTGGTTGTAGTGGTAGAATTTGGGGGAAGTTTTCAAAAATATTCCATTAACACTGGTATAAAACTATGATGTGTTTATTATACACACATATATGTATAGAAATGTGTGTATATTATACATATATACACATACACATTTATATATACAGTTTATATGTATACATATAGTTTATGTATACACCCATGTAGTAAAAGACTCCTGGAGAGTATAGTTGAGCTCTTGTGGCAGGATTTTCACCCCACACTCCGGACATAAACTGTTGATAAGATACATACAGAAAGGTTATTTACATATATAAAAGCTTCAAGTCAAGAAAGAGAAATTAAATTCATAGGTGCTAGTAACAAGGAGTCAGGGGAGCTGACTTAAGAAGGGTGGTAAGCAGGAACTAATTCCTAAATGGCCCATAGTGGTTTTCATGTCCTCATACAGACCTTAAATGCTGAGGATTGATGTCTTAATGTTCATAGGAAAGTCTAGGCCACATACTCTGTGCTCTCACAAGGTAGTTGGAACTGATCAACTAAAGCATAGAACCTGAAGAGAGATTTTTACCTATGAAATGGGACTAAAAAAGGGAGCCCACAGACAGACCCAGGAAGTTTCAGGTAAGCCTGCTGTTTGCCCAGGGCATGTAGAAGGGTAAAATATGAGATCCAGAGCCTTAAGCCTGTATTATAGATGAATGTGGAGTTTGATTTGATATTATAGTTTCATTTTGGTACAAGGACTCTAAATCGATAAATCAGTATACAAATACGTCTGGAACCATTAAACCCTTAGAAATTCAGCAGAGACAAATACGAAACTGCTTCTATAAGCCACAGGATATAAGATTCCTCTGAAAAATAATCGTTGTGAAGATAAGTTCATATTTAAAAATTTCAGATCACGAGAGAAAGTAATGCCAATCCAGGTATACAGGACTTCCCTGGAGAAAATATCCTTGCTTAAAATGAACTCATGATTAAATTAAAAAGAATAAATCACATGAGGAAAGGGAGACTGACCACAAATTTCTCATCAGTAGTAAAAGCCAGAAAACAAAAAGAAAGATGGTTTGACAAAATTAATATATAACAGAGTAGAGCTTAAGACAAAATGGTATTACCATAAAGGACACTAGATCTTGATAAAAGGAATATACTACCAAGAAAATGTAAAAATTATAGTCTTATTTATATGGAATATAGTCTTAGCAGTATAGTCTTAGAGTTAAGAATGCAAAAATTGACACTTCCAAAGAGAAATTAATAAATGTCCAATCGTAGTTGTCAGAAACTGGTAGATAAAATGGCAACAAAATATTTAAACAGCATAGTTAATACACTTGATTAAATATAGATCTGTATGGAAATCCCTCTAGCAGATAAATAGAGAATACAGATTTTTTTAAAGGATACATAGATTCTTAAAAAATATGACTGTGAGTTGGGTCCCAAAGGAAGTTTTCATCATGAAAACCATATTCCCTGGCTGAAGTGAAAAAATAATTGATTGGTAGTAGATAGCTTAAAAATAAGATACATATATATTCATGGACATCAAATACTAAATTACAAAATATTTAAAATTAAATAACAAAATACTACATAGCGAAATTTGTAGGTTCCAGTTAATGGAAATTTTTTGGGAATAGAAAGATAAAGTCTTTCTTGCGTGTGCTTATCAAAAACAAAGAAGTAAGGGGAAAATGTGTTTTGTATTCAACTTTAACAGTATAAATACAAATAATGCCGAAGAAAAACAAAAAATAAATAAAAACTGATGAGATGTCAAAAAAGAGCTCAATCAAGAAAATTCAAAGCTAGCTTTTTTAAAAAAGATTATAGATAATAAGCCTCCTTGCCAGGTAGTGTTCCTTGTGTTGGGAGGATAGTAGTAAGCAAATCATACCAACTTCTTTCTTTATAAAGCTAGTGGGGATGTTGGACAAACAGATAAATGCCAGTGGCAGTAATTATAATAAAAATAAAGCAACGTGTAAAGGACAAGAGAATGACAAGATACAGTCAGGGAAGGTTTCTAAGGAGATAACGTTTGAACCACTGAGCACAGAAAAGTAAGGGAGCAAGTCAGGCAGGTAGCACTTTTGAAGAGTGTTCCTTGGCAGAGAGAAAAGAAGAGCAAAAGCCTTAACTGTCATACTAGTAGGACTAAAAAAAAAAAGTGTCTTAAATGGATAGAGAACATTTACCAAAACACGTTACCAGAATTATTCTTGATTACAGAAAGCTTAGAAATAAATTCTTTAATGCAGAAACAAAACAAGGATATCTTCTGTTACTGCTACTCTTTATTATATTGGAGATTTTAGCCAAAGTAATTAGACAAGAAAAAGGAGTGGAAAAGAGACATAAAGATTGGAAAGGAAGAAAAATATTAATTATAAATGAAATGATTATCTGCAAGAGAATCTACATACTATTAGAACTGTCCGGGCACAATGGCTTACACCTGTAATCCCAGCACTTTGGGAGGCCAAGGCGGGTGGATCACCTGAGGTTGGGAATTCGAGAACAGCCTGACCAACATGGAGAAACCCGGTCTCTCCAAAAATAAAAATACAAAATTAGCCAAGCATGGTGGCACATACCTTTAATGCCAACTACCCAGGAGGCCGAGGCAGGACAATTGCTTGAAGCCAGGAGGCGGAGGTTGTGGTGTGCCGCGATGACGTACTGCATTCCAGCCTGGGCAACAAAAACAAAACTCTGTCTCAAAAAAATTAAAAAATCTACATGCTATTAGAACTAATAAGAGTTCATGAAGGTTGCTGGAGATAAGGTCAACATAGAAAACCAATAGTTTGCCTGAACATCAACACACAGATAAAATTCACAATACCATCTGTAAGTTGCCTTGTACTCTTTCTAACAAAATATTTATTCAGAAAGGAAATGACATTTTAAGAACAGATAAAAAAAATCCAAATTATCAGTCATCATCTCCCATTCAACCTATAACATTAATACAGTCCAGAAATAAAGTCCTACATAAAGTTTAGGAGGACTTTTGTGAAATTAGAAACCTGATTGAAAAATTCACCTGGAAAAACAAAGGTCCAAGAATTGTCAAGACTGTTTTGGAAATGAACAAGGAGGGTCATGCAATCAAATAACTAGACCTAAATTTTATAGCAGTAATAAATTCAAAGTGTGGTGTTGACTTAGGGATAGATGAGTAGATTAATAATAAAACAGAAAAGAAGGGCCAGAAAAAGATTCAAGCACATACCGAAATTAGTATAATAAAATAGTGAACGGGTTCCCAGATGGAAATAGTATATACCGTATATTACACTATACCATACACAAGAATAAATTCCAATTAAAGATCAAAATGAGAAAAGCTAACTTCAAAACTTTTAGAATGAAATATAGACTGCTTTTAATCTTAGATAGGATTTCTTAAATAAGACATAAAAATAACTCATGAAGAAAAAAATTGACTAGATCAAAAATGTTAACTTTAATAAAAGTTATTAACAAAGTTAAATATATATAATAGAATTAGTATCCAGAATATATAAAGCTTCTATAGTGTAATAAATAGCTCCACTTAAAAATATGCAAAGGATAGGAACCAACAATTCATGGGGGAGAAAATCCCTATGTCTAGCAGGCAGGTTAAAAGGCACACAGCATTGCTAGTAATTGAGGAAAAGAAAATTTTTTAAAAAAATACAATTTCATGTCCATTGGAATAGTAACTTTTTAGTATATATGTATTACCTGTATTATGTATAAATGGCATATATATGCAAAGTAATCAGAAAATAAGAACTATCATATACTGCTAATGGAAGTATAAGTGGATTAGAGTGTTTGAGAGAGAAATTTGTTAATATAAAATAAAAAAGAAAAAAATCATTTATAAGCCCTAGAAAATTGACTTCGAGATTTATAGCTGAGAAATTCTTACAGGTATATACCAAGAGACATATACAAAGACACTTACGGCAGTACTGTTTGTAGAAAAACTGGAAGCTACATAATTACCTTTCAGTAGAGGAATAGATGAATAAATTTGATTATTCATTCAATGGGATAATTTTTAGTAGTTAAAATGAATGAACTTCATCTGAGTGTATCAACATGGATCTCAAAAACAATGTTGAGTTTAAAAGATTGTACAGTGTAATGGAACTTACATAAACATTTAAAAGCTTCACAGAACAGTGTATGTTGCTTATAGATTTTTGTTTAATACAAGGAACAACTCGAAGTAACAACTGGAAAGTTTACACATTAGATTAATGATAGTTGCCTTTGAGAAGGTAGGGAGGGATATAAGACTAGGCAGAAGAAAAGGGGAACTTAAACTTCATCTATATTGTTCTATTAAGTATAAAGTAAAAATAATCAAGGGGCTAAGTGATTCCAGGGCCCTCATCTACCAGAAGGGCTTTCATTTTTCTTTATAACTCTGTCCTTTAAATCAGCAGTCCCCAACCATTTTGGCACCAGGGACCAAATTCATAGAAGACAAAAAATTTTCCCACAGATCGAGGGGTGGGGGAGATGGTTTGGGGATGATTCAAACTCATTACATTTATAGTACAGTGTATTTATGTTATTATTACATTGTAATAATACAATGAAATAATTATACAACTCACCATAATGTAGAATCAGTGGGAGCCCGCTTGTTTTTCTGCAGCTAGATAGTGGTCCCATCTGGGGTTGATGGGAGACAGTGACAGATCATCAGGCATGAGATTCTCATGAGGACCATGCAGCCTTGATCCCTCACACGTACAGTTCACAATAGGGTTCACAGGCTCCTATGAGAATCTAGTGTTGCCACTGATGTGACAGGAGGCAGAGGTCAGGCAGTAATGCACTCGGCTGCTGACCTCCTGCTGTGTGACCCTGTTCCTAACAGGGATGAGAGCTGGGGACCCCTGCTTTAAAAGGCTATCATTTATATATATGTTTTAGAGCTTTACCAAGCTCTAAGGTAGATAAAATCATCCTCCTTAGATAACCATCCTACTTAGATAATCCCATAGAGTAGTCAGTTACTGGTACAATGAAAATATATTGAGATCTGTATGTTATAAAATAAACCTTTCATTTTCATACTAATTTATATAAAAACTCATTCTTAAGTGGTCCCAGTCTTTACAAGGACTTTTCTTCATCTGGGGGACTGAAATTTTTTTTCATTTATTCATTCAACAGATTTTATTGACCTCCTTACATGTACCAGATGATAACACAGCAATGAGCAAAACAGACAAAGCTTGCTATCATGAAGTTTAAATTCTAGTCAAGGAAGATAGCTGGTAAACAAATTAATAAAATTATAATATCACTGGTGGTAAGTGCAATGATGAAAAATAAAGCAGGATGAGAGCTATAGAGAGTGATTGGGAGTATTTTACATGGGGAAGTCAGGGAAGAACTGTCTGTTGAAGATAACATGGAGCAAAGTAACAAAGAAAGTAAAGGGATAAGTTATATGGGAGAAAAGTCCTAGAGGCTGACAGAGCAAGCCAGTGCAGAGCCTGCTCCTGCCATGAAGCTGTCACGGAGGCGGCCTGGCTAGAGCTGAATGAATGAAGAATAGACTAGTATGAGATTAGACCAGAAAGACAGCAGAGGATTGGGTCATACTGGGTTTTTATGGCCACGGTAAAGACTTTGGAGCAAAGGACTAACATCATCTTCAAAAAGAATCACTCTGGCCACTTTGTTGGGAGTAGCCCACAGGGTGTGGTGGTTGGTGATAGGGCAAAGATAGAAGCAGAGAAACCAGTTAAAAGGTTGTTGTAACACCTTCGACAAGAAATAATGACTGTTTGTTTTGTTTTATTTTTTTGGAGACAGAGTCTCGCTCTGTTGCCCACACTGGAGTTCAGTGGCACTACCTTGGCTCACTGCAAGCTCTGCCTCCCAGGTTCAAGCAATTCTCCTGCCTCAGCCTCCCAAGTAGCTGGGACTACAGGT
>NW_012115043.1:15609013-15618437 GCF_000951035.1 Colobus angolensis palliatus
TAAGGTAACCTCAGATAGGGTGGCCAGGAAAAGCTTCTCTGAGGAGATGACATTTGAGTGCCAACCTGAGTAGTAAGAAGCCAGCCTTGAGTCACGATCTCCTGGTGACACACATGAGGTAGAAGGAACAGTAGGTACAAAAAATCTGAAGCTGGGAATGAGTTTGGGGTATTTCAAGAACGTAGAATCCCAGTGTGCTGGAACTTATGGAAGGAAGTAGAGAATGATAGAAAAGTTCAAGCAGGGAGTAGTTCATATATTACATATTTAGTCTTGGCAAGTAGTATCCTACGTGCATGGAAAGCTGATTAGAGGATTTTATGCAGAAAATAGTGCAATCTAGTTTTGTTTTTTGTTTTTGTTTTTAATACCCTGGCTGTTGTTGAAACAGTGGATTGTGTGTAGGGGGTCGGGGGGGATATGAGTAGAAGCAGGAAAACTAGTTAGGCTATTGCAGAAGTCCAGTAGATAATTCAAGGCTCTTGCTCAGATGATAGTAATGGAAGATTTTTTTTTTTTTTTTTTTAAGTAGAGGGGTTTAAGGCATTTTTGGATATAAAATTAGTAGGTCTTACTTGCTGATAGATTTGATGTGGAGGGGAAACAGAGGAATCAAGGATGATCCCTTTCAGTCTAAAGCATTTCTTCTAGTATTTATTTTACCACAGGTTTGTGTGTAATGAATTTTCTTAGTCTGTGTTGATCTATGAATGTCTTTATTTTGCCTTCTGTTTTAAAAGATAGTTTTGCTGGAAATAGAATGTCTGGTTTACAGTTTTGTTTGCTTGTTTTTTCTTTGATTGTTTTGAATATGCTATTCCATTGCCTTTTGGACATCAGCCATTAATTATATTAATGTCTTCCTGTACTTAAGTTTTCTTTTGTTGGTATTAAGATTTATCTTAGATTCATTCTGTCATTCATTCACTTCTCCTGTCTCTCTGACTTTTAACAGTTTGACTATGTATATGGTGAATCACTTTATGTTTGTCCTACTTGGGCTTTGTTGAGCTCACATAGATTAGTTAGATTTGGGATGTTTTCAGCCATTATCTTTCCATATACTTTTTCAGTCCCTTGATTCTCTCCTCCCCTTCTAAAATGCCCATTTCACATATGTTGAAATGATTGATATTACTATTCTCTTCTCTCTGAAGCTCTATTTACTTTTTTCTCTGATTACCTTTATCTGTGCCCTAGTTTCTCTATTAAGATTTTCTGTTGTCTGACCCATTGTCATTGTGTTTTTCTATGTGTGTTTAAACACAGGCTACCTCATCCTAGCAACACTACTATTCTAACCATGTGGGATAGGTCATGGTAGCAGCCATAAGTAAGAGTAATAAAGACTTTCTCAGTTACTACTACCTAAAGTTCAGTAGTCATTAATGACTAACCACTTCCCAATATGTTGTTTGCCTATAGTTGGTTTCGAGAGCCTAGTTTCTGACCATTTTGTGTCATTTTATAGTTGTTTGTAGGGAGGATTGACCAACCTCTTTACTTCCTTTTGCAGATATCTCAATCTTCTCATAAAGATTTTACTATGTTTTCTTCCAGAAGTTTTATAGTCGTAGTGTTTTTCTTTTAGATGTTTGAACCATTTTGTGTTAAATTTGTGTTTGCTTTAAATTGAACTTCAAGTATTATTTTTTATAATATGGATGGATATCCAGTTGTCCAGCACCATTTATTCAAGTCTACCCCTCCCCAGTCACCTCCTATATCAAAAATCATTTTATGTGGGTCTTTTTACAGACTCTTATCTTCCATTGATTGCTGTGTCTGCCTTTACAACATCACTACACTGTCTTGTTTACTGTGCTTTATAGAAAGTCTTGATATCAGATAATATGAATGGTTCATATTTTTTTGGCATTTCCATAACAATTCCAGAGTTACTTTGTCAATTTTTACTTTTAAAAAAAGTTGTACTTGGATTTTTATTGGGATTACATCGAATTTATAGATCAATTTGGGGACAATTGATGTCTTATTAACAAATTTTAATTCATGAGCTTGGTGTATCTCCATTTCAGTTGGTTCTTCTATAATATCTTTCAGTGTGTTTTGTTATTTTCTGTGTATAGGTTTTGTACACATTTTATTAAAACTAAAGTTTTTAGATGCTACTGAGTGTGGCATTTAAAAATTTCTGTTATCCATTGTTTTATTGCTAATAGTTATAGTTATCTAGTAACCTTCAAACTTGCTAAATTCACCTATTAAATCTAGTAGCTTTTATGTAGCCTTTAAGATTTTCTTCCCACTCAATCATATTATCTACGAATAAAAATTATTTTAATTTCTTCTTAATTTATATGCCAATTTATTTTTCTCACCTTATTGTACTGCTAGGACCTCTGGCAGATAGATGAATAGAAATGTGAGAGTGAATTTCCTTGCCTTGTTCCTGATCTTAAGGAAAAAAACAGTGATTCATTCACCATATAATACGAAGTTAACGTTAGCTTGTTCATGGACACTCTTCATCAGGTTAAACATGTTACTTTCTGTTTCTATTTTTCTAAGAGTTTTTTTTTTTTTTTTTATCATAGTTACATGCAGATTCTTTTTTTGGACCAAGTCTGGCTCTGTCACCAGGCGGGAGTGCAGTGGCGCTATCTCAGCTCACTGCAACCTCCATCTCCCAGGTTCAAGCGATTCTCCTTCCTCAGCCTCCCAAGTAGCTGGGACTACAGGCATGCGCCACCATGTCCAGCTAATTTTTGTATTTTTAGTAGAGACAGGGTTTTACCGTGTTGCCCAGGCTGTTCTCGAACTCCTTAGCCAAGGCAATCCGCCTGCCTCGGCCTCCCAAAGTGCTAGGATTACAGGCATGAGCCACCACGCCTGGCCAATGATGACTGTTTAGATCAAGGTGATGAGAGATGGTTGGATCGTGGATATATTACTTTTTTAGCAGCAATTCTTAATCTATAGATTACTCTCAGATTTCAGAGTAAACTGGGAGTTACTGAGAAGAGAGAAAAATAGCACAAGTTAGGTGCCAATGAATTAAAACTTATACAAGTTATCCCAAAAGGAGATTTTAAAATCTCTAAAAATCTTTTGTAGGATTGTGGGAAGGGGAATTCAGTCCCTCTTAACCTACGGTTATTCTTTACTTTTTTTGCTCTCTTTAGTCGTTCTGAACTTTGCAATTAAACTGAATCCAGTCATATTTTATTGTTTAGAAAATGAAATTTGAAATCTGGGTACATGTATAAAATTTTGTTATTGATTGTGTTAAATGAGATTTAAACACTAATTTTTTTATATATTATAGCTTAGCTGTATGGCTACATACAAAGGCAAATAACCAATTTTGGCTTACATTTATTTGGCTTTATAACTTTTTACAGAAGACAATTTGGTTTTAACATCTTTTACAGATTGAGTGTTAACTGTTCCTGAACACTTTGCACGATTTCTTTGCATTTTCACTTTCCTATGTGTTATAACAAAATCCAAAGGTTAGTTGTTTAAATTATTTTATACTGGCTTCATTTGTGTTATATATTAACAGTTCACTTATATTCGGTAGTTCGGTTAAATTGATATATAGTGGCTTTATTGTATTGCTTATTTCTAAGTATTTTTCTGCCCTCCCAATTTATCACTATATTAGTTAATCTTTTATTATTGCTTTTATGTCTAGGGATTCTTGTTACTGGTGTGTGTGTGTGTGTGTGTGTTGACACAGAGAGGGGGGAACAGAATCTTTTATGTATCAAGCCTTACCAGTTAAAGATTGTAGTCCATCATTATGACTTTTAAGTGCTAAGCAAATTATTGTCCAGAGTGGCAGGCAGACAGTAAAAATCATAATTATTGTACGCTCTGTGCCATACTTGTAAATATAGTAATAAATCTGCACTTATATACAATTAAAAATTTAATTGTTTATTCAAAACAAACTTAGGAAATATTTTGACCGTGCTTTAAGATTAAATTTAGTAAAGTGAATGGGAAATAGATTTTTGTTTTGCTTTGTGAAAAACAGTTTTAGGCTACAATCCCAGGAAGCTGTATTTATTTTTTCATAGTAAGAAAGACTAAATTATCACATCTTTTTGAGAATATTGCAGATAGTTAATAAACTTTTCATTTTACTAACCTAACTTTCTCTTTCTTTTAGCAAAACTGTACAATCTAAAGTGGACTGCATTTTGGTAAGTGAAATAACGAATCTTAAAGTTCTTTTCCAGTAAGGTTTTTACCATGATATAAAATATACAATTTTGTAGTAAATATTGATTTTAAATATAATCTAACTCCAGTGAATAAAATTTGATATTTTAATTACAGCCCCCTCAAGTGAATTGTTTATAAGCTACCTAGATACTTTCCTGTATCTCATCAATAATAAAATCACAATCTGAGGTTAATTACATGTTTTTGAATCTTAACTGGCTCTTACTGAAAGATTGCTTGAACAAACAATTAAACTGGATATGTATTTTTCTATTCTAATAACTCTAAGAATTCGTTTAGAGAAAAGTTTTTGAAGATGTTTAATGGGTTAGTTTTGTTGAGATAGTGTATTTTTCATGTTTTTATTGGCATCCTGTAGGAATTAAGCCATAATAATCGTTTAAGTTTAGATTCTACTTATTAGAACTGTAAAAATTTGTTTTCAAAAACAGCTTTTAAGATGCTTAGTGGATTAGTTTTTGTTGGGTTGCCAGCTTTTAAGATTTGAAGCCACAATAATAGGTTGAATTTAGATTGTGTTAGTATAGTAGTAGTTTTTTAGGTCTTCTTTTAAACGTGTGAAGGAAGGAGCATTGCAGCTACTGGGACATCTGGAATACTGCTGATTTCTTTCATAAAATCTCTACTGAAAGGATACCCTGTAGGCTTTAGAATATATGAAGGCTCTGTACTGTTAGATTCCCCAAATTGTCAGTATAGTTAGTTCTCTTTCCCTACTTGTGAGTTGGGAAGTTCTCTTACCCAAGTTTGGGTCTTGCTTATAAGCTAACCTGACTATGTTGTTATTGGTGGTGGTGGTGGTGGTGGTGGTGGTGGTGGTGGTGGTAGTGGTGGTCTGTTTCAGTGTCTGGTGCTGAAATAGTAAGATGTCTTATTAGCTTATATTATTATTAGCTTATTATCCTCTAGGTAGCTGAATACTTAGGAATAGTTTATAGGAGAAGAGGAAATTTAGTCAGTTCTCTTCACTTTTCTAACCTAATAGCTAGCTAAAAGAGGACTTTGTGGAGGTGTTTTTCTTTTTCCTTTCACTTACTCTTCTTTTTGGGGTGTGTGTGTATGTGTGTGTGGGTGTGTGTGTGTGTGTGTGTGTGTGTGGTTTTTTGGTTTTTGAGGGTTTTTTTTTTTTCTCTTACAATAACCTTCTGAAGTAGGTAATCTTGTTACCTCTCTTTTACAAATGAAGACACCAATGCTCTGGCATTTCATTCAAAAAATTATTAAAATTATTGAACATCTCTGTCTGCCAGTTTTACTCACAAGGAATACAAAACAGAAAAGACATATTCCATGTCCTTAAGAAATTTAGTCTGTTATAGAGAGATATATTCAAGAGTACTCTTAAGACCTAGAAAAGTGGTGACTGGGGATGGAGGGGGTAACACATTGCCACCAACCCCCAGAGCATTTCCTCTGTCTTCCAACTCTTAAGAGTCTCGTTTATGTGTCATTCTGTAATTATTTCATGATTACCATATACTAGACCCTGTTCTTGGTACCATAGTACAGTGGTAAGCAAGACAGACACAGTTCTTGTCTATTTATGGCTACCCACTTTCTTTGCAATACTGGAGATAACTTTGGAGGATTACTCACTTTTTTCTCTTCATTAAAAAGAGGCAGAAGACTGGTATAAATTATAAAATATGACATTTATAAAATACTAAATAAGAACAAAACTCTTTTTAAAGTCTTTTAAAGGTTCAGAAGTGTTTATATTTTAGTGTAAGTTTTAGAATATATGTAAAGTTTTACTCAGTAATTTAAAAATATTGTGTTAGGTCCTGGACATATAGTGATAAACAAGATACTAAGATCTCTCATGTCATGATCCTTTTATTTTATTGGGTGAGGTAGACATTAAACAAGTGAGCAAATAATTAAGCATTACAATTCAGGTAACGATAAATGATATTCCACAATTTTTAAAAGGGAAAGGGAGGCAAGCGATGGTGGATAAGGTAACCTCAGATAGGGTGGCCAGGAAAAGCTTCTCTGAGGAGATGACATTTGAGTGCCAACCTGAGTAGTAAGAAGCCAGCCTTGAGTCACGATCTCCTGGTGACACACATGAGGTAGAAGGAACAGTAGGTACAAAAAATCTGAAGCTGGGAATGAGTTTGGGGTATTTCAAGAACGTAGAATCCCAGTGTGCTGGAACTTATGGAAGGAAGTAGAGAATGATAGAAAAGTTCAAGCAGGGAGTAGTTCATATATTACATATTTAGTCTTGGCAAGTAGTATCCTACGTGCATGGAAAGCTGATTAGAGGATTTTATGCAGAAAATAGTGCAATCTAGTTTTGTTTTTTGTTTTTGTTTTTAATACCCTGGCTGTTGTTGAAACAGTGGATTGTGTGTAGGGGGTCGGGGGGGATATGAGTAGAAGCAGGAAAACTAGTTAGGCTATTGCAGAAGTCCAGTAGATAATTCAAGGCTCTTGCTCAGATGATAGTAATGGAAGATTTTTTTTTTTTTTTTTTTAAGTAGAGGGGTTTAAGGCATTTTTGGATATAAAATTAGTAGGTCTTACTTGCTGATAGATTTGATGTGGAGGGGAAACAGAGGAATCAAGGATGATCCCTTTCAGTCTAAAGCATTTCTTCTAGTATTTATTTTACCACAGGTTTGTGTGTAATGAATTTTCTTAGTCTGTGTTGATCTATGAATGTCTTTATTTTGCCTTCTGTTTTAAAAGATAGTTTTGCTGGAAATAGAATGTCTGGTTTACAGTTTTGTTTGCTTGTTTTTTCTTTGATTGTTTTGAATATGCTATTCCATTGCCTTTTGGACATCAGCCATTAATTATATTAATGTCTTCCTGTACTTAAGTTTTCTTTTGTTGGTATTAAGATTTATCTTAGATTCATTCTGTCATTCATTCACTTCTCCTGTCTCTCTGACTTTTAACAGTTTGACTATGTATATGGTGAATCACTTTATGTTTGTCCTACTTGGGCTTTGTTGAGCTCACATAGATTAGTTAGATTTGGGATGTTTTCAGCCATTATCTTTCCATATACTTTTTCAGTCCCTTGATTCTCTCCTCCCCTTCTAAAATGCCCATTTCACATATGTTGAAATGATTGATATTACTATTCTCTTCTCTCTGAAGCTCTATTTACTTTTTTCTCTGATTACCTTTATCTGTGCCCTAGTTTCTCTATTAAGATTTTCTGTTGTCTGACCCATTGTCATTGTGTTTTTCTATGTGTGTTTAAACACAGGCTACCTCATCCTAGCAACACTACTATTCTAACCATGTGGGATAGGTCATGGTAGCAGCCATAAGTAAGAGTAATAAAGACTTTCTCAGTTACTACTACCTAAAGTTCAGTAGTCATTAATGACTAACCACTTCCCAATATGTTGTTTGCCTATAGTTGGTTTCGAGAGCCTAGTTTCTGACCATTTTGTGTCATTTTATAGTTGTTTGTAGGGAGGATTGACCAACCTCTTTACTTCCTTTTGCAGATATCTCAATCTTCTCATAAAGATTTTACTATGTTTTCTTCCAGAAGTTTTATAGTCGTAGTGTTTTTCTTTTAGATGTTTGAACCATTTTGTGTTAAATTTGTGTTTGCTTTAAATTGAACTTCAAGTATTATTTTTTATAATATGGATGGATATCCAGTTGTCCAGCACCATTTATTCAAGTCTACCCCTCCCCAGTCACCTCCTATATCAAAAATCATTTTATGTGGGTCTTTTTACAGACTCTTATCTTCCATTGATTGCTGTGTCTGCCTTTACAACATCACTACACTGTCTTGTTTACTGTGCTTTATAGAAAGTCTTGATATCAGATAATATGAATGGTTCATATTTTTTTGGCATTTCCATAACAATTCCAGAGTTACTTTGTCAATTTTTACTTTTAAAAAAAGTTGTACTTGGATTTTTATTGGGATTACATCGAATTTATAGATCAATTTGGGGACAATTGATGTCTTATTAACAAATTTTAATTCATGAGCTTGGTGTATCTCCATTTCAGTTGGTTCTTCTATAATATCTTTCAGTGTGTTTTGTTATTTTCTGTGTATAGGTTTTGTACACATTTTATTAAAACTAAAGTTTTTAGATGCTACTGAGTGTGGCATTTAAAAATTTCTGTTATCCATTGTTTTATTGCTAATAGTTATAGTTATCTAGTAACCTTCAAACTTGCTAAATTCACCTATTAAATCTAGTAGCTTTTATGTAGCCTTTAAGATTTTCTTCCCACTCAATCATATTATCTACGAATAAAAATTATTTTAATTTCTTCTTAATTTATATGCCAATTTATTTTTCTCACCTTATTGTACTGCTAGGACCTCTGGCAGATAGATGAATAGAAATGTGAGAGTGAATTTCCTTGCCTTGTTCCTGATCTTAAGGAAAAAAACAGTGATTCATTCACCATATAATACGAAGTTAACGTTAGCTTGTTCATGGACACTCTTCATCAGGTTAAACATGTTACTTTCTGTTTCTATTTTTCTAAGAGTTTTTTTTTTTTTTTTTATCATAGTTACATGCAGATTCTTTTTTTGGACCAAGTCTGGCTCTGTCACCAGGCGGGAGTGCAGTGGCGCTATCTCAGCTCACTGCAACCTCCATCTCCCAGGTTCAAGCGATTCTCCTTCCTCAGCCTCCCAAGTAGCTGGGACTACAGGCATGCGCCACCATGTCCAGCTAATTTTTGTATTTTTAGTAGAGATAGGGTTTCACCATGTTGGTCAGGATGGTCTTGATCTCTTGACCTCATGGTTCCCCCCCTCCTTGGCCTCCCAAAGTGCTTTGAGATGGAATTACAGGCGTGAGCAACCATGCCCAGCCACATGCAGATTTTTATCAAACAATTTTTCTATACTTACTAATAGTTTCTATTTCTATATTATCACATTTCCTATTCTTTTCCACTGAACTATCTAATCTGCTATAAATCCCATCCAACAAATTTTCTCTTCTAGATCTTACATTTTTTCAGTTCTAGAAATTCAACTTTTTGTTTTTTTGAGGCAGAGTTTCACTTTTGTTGACCATGCTGGAGTGCAGTGGCACAATCTTAGCTCACTGTAACCTCCGCCTCTTGAGTTCAAGTGATTCTCCTGCCTCAGCCTCCCAAGTAGCAGGGATGACAGGCACTCGCCACTATGGCCGGCTAATTTTTGTATTTTTAGTAGAGACGGGGTTTCACCATGTTGGCCAGGCTGGTCTTG
>NW_012115043.1:15618757-15667846 GCF_000951035.1 Colobus angolensis palliatus
TAGCTGAGATTACAGGTACTCACCACCATGCCTGGCTAATTTTTTGTAGTTTTAGTAGAGATGGGGTTTCACCATGTTGGCCAGGCTGGTCTCAAACTCCTGACCTCAGGTAATCCACCCGCCTTGGCTTCCCAAACTGTTGGGATTACAGGCATGAGCCACTGTGTCCTTCCTGTGGTCCATTTTATTTACTGATTTTCATTGCAATTATAGGTCATAATTTTCTGCTTCTTTGCATATCTAATAATTTTTAATTTAGTGCTGAACACTGATTTTTATGGTTTTTGAGCATTTGAGTTTTCTTCTCTTGCTTTAAAGTGTATTGAAGTTTGCCCTTCTTTTCCTTTAAAGTGTATTGAAGTTTGTTTCAGCAGAACTGGAACATGTGTCAGCCACCTGTAGATCCCTGGTAGCTCTTTGCCCAGTCTTTTGGAGTTTTTATCTACATATATACAGTTTAGTTTTCAGCTATAGATTCCAAATTCCAAATCTACATAGAGATTTGTGTAAATTTTGAAGCTATTTCTTTATCTTTCTTCCATATGGTTCTTTGCCACCTCGAACACTAACCTCCTTTTCTTTAGCTCTGCAGTGCTGCCTCGCTTTGCTTAAGTTGCTCCTTTCTGCACCACAGTCATCTTCAGATAGAATCGTCTCATTTGTTTTTTTCTCTCTCAGGTGTAACAGTCTATGCTTTTTGTTGTCCACTCTCTGAAAACACTTGTTTCCTATATTTTGTTCACGTTTTGCGATGGTGGCGCTGGGAGAGTTGCTGCAGTATCAGGTACTCCACTGCGGCCACATGCAGCAGTCTATTAACAGCTATTTTAAGGATTCAATAAAATATATAGGCCCCTTTACACCCTCTGTTTCTTTAGTGATTTATTTTCCACTATTCTCCACTAAACCTGTTTCAGACTTCTTTAGCTCAAGCTACTAAACTCACCTCTTCTTTTCTTGCTGCCAGTAAATGATCTTGCCTTCTACTTCTCTGAGAAAATAGGAAGTTGCCTTGTGGTACTCCACCAAATTAATACTATTTCTTGTCCCTAACTTAATACTTGCTCAATTCTATACCAGTTCTTGTCTTCCTTCCCTTATCTCTCAACAGAAGAGTTGTCCTTCTGCCTGTCTGAATGTTGATCTCTCTCTGCCTACCCTCTAGGTCCCATCCATTCCTATCTCAGAATTCATGTCATGATTCATTCTCTTTCTCGTACTTCTTTATTTTTTTATTTTCTACTAATCTATTCTCATGAATAAATGCTTAATTTTACCCCATCTTTAAAATAGAAATCCTTCCTGAAACCCACAACCTTTCTCTAGCTACCACTGTATCTTCTTCCTTTTGAAAGAAGAAAGTCAAAGTTTAGTCAAAGTGTTGATTGAACTTGGTCTCATGCCTCACTTTCCATGCAGTTTTGAACCCCAGTAACAAAAATCTTCTAATACCACTCCTCTGAAACCTTTTTTTTTTTTTTTTTTGAGATGGAGTCTCGCTCTGTCGCCCAGGCTGGAGTGCAGTGGCCAGATCTCAGCTCACTGCAAGCTCCGCCTCCCGGGTTCACACCATTCTCCTGCCTGGGCTTCTTGAGTAGCTGGGACTACAGGCGCCCGCCACCTCGCCCAGCTAGTTTTTTGTATTTTTTAGTAGAGTTAGCCAGGATAGTCTCAATCTCCTGACCTCGTGATCCGCCCGTCTCAGCCTCCCAAAGTGCTGGGATTACAGGCTTGAGCCACCGTGCCCGGCCGAAACTTTTATAAAGGATACCGTGACCCCTTACTGCTGAATACATAGGTAATATCAGTCCCAAATGATAGCCCTTTTTCAGTTCACTCTGTTGACCATTTCCATACACACACTACCACCTCATCCTCCCAGTTTGGTACATTCCCATTTTTAAAATTCCTTAAGATGCCATACTATCCTGGTTTTCCTGTTACATTTTAGGCCTTTCCTTCTCACACCCTTCAAGGGCGTCTGTTGCTTTGTATTTTGTCTGTATTGTCCAAAATAATCTCATCTACTTTGATGGTTTCAATTAATCTCATCATACCGATGACTCCTAATTATATGTCCCCATCCTAAGCTCTAGGCCCATATAATCCAATTGTATATCAGCTGATCAGTTTTACCTGAATGTCACATAGGTACTTCAAACTCAACTTTTCCAGAGCCAAACTCATATCATACTCCCAATTCTACTATCTGTGTTTGTCTCCTATTGCTGCTGTAACAAATTAACATATGTTTAGAGGCTGCATAAAATAACACAAATTGATTATTTTAGAGTTCTGTGGGCCAGCAATCTGACATGGGTCTCACGGGGATAAAACTAAGTTGTTAGCAGTGCCATGGGTTTTTTGTTTTGTTTTATTTTTTTCTGGAGACCCTAGGGAAGAATATGTTTCCTTGCCTTTTTTAACTTCTAGTAGCTGCATCTTCAAAGCCATTAATGACTGCTTGAGCCTTTTTACATTGCATCACTCTGACAGGGCTCTTTATTGTAGTCAAATCTGTTTCAGCCTCGCTCTTATCAGGATACCTGAATATACCATTGATCCTACTCAGAGAAGCCAAGATAATCTCCCCATCCTAAGGTCCTTAATTTGGTCCTATGCCATGCAAATTTCCAGGGGTTCAAAGATAGGACATGAACATTTCTGGGGTCATTATTCTATCTATCATACTGTCTTAGTGAATGGTACTCACTCATCTAACCTAAAAATCTAGAAGTCAGTCTTGACTCTTCCTCAGCCTACTTTACAACTAGTCAGTCACCAGATCCTATCAGTTCTGACTCCTTGGTTGCTCTGTTTTTGTGTATTCTTACTGCTACTGAATTAATCCAGATCATAATTATTTGAGATACTGCAACTCTTTTTCTGCTTCTAGTCTGTCCACATTCGTTCTCCACACTATCATCACAGTCATCTTTATAAAGTTCTGTTTATTTCACACCTTTGCTTAAAACCTTTCATTGGCTCCCCATTGCTCTGCCTTATGGCATAGAAGATTCTTCATACTAAGACCTCACCTTTTTTGTCTAACCTCATCTTTCTCCACTCTCCTCACAGCCCATCAGCAAGCTGTGGAGTAGAAGAGAATATTTACTCCCTCAATCTGTAAGAGCATTATCCATGGAACTTTCTTTGGTGGTAGAAATGTTTTATATTATATATGCAGTATTCAATATGGTAATCAGTAGCCATGTGTGGCTATTGAATACTTGAAATGTGGTTAGTGTGACTGAGGAATTGAACTTTTGTTTAATTTTAATGAATTTGGAGTTAAATAGCCACATGTGGCTAGTGGTAATGATTTGGAAACACAGATCTCGAACAGTGGTTCTCAACCAGAGGCAATATTTGCCCTCTACGCCCCTAGGGAACATCTGACAATATATGGAGACATTTTGGGTTTTCACACTTGGTGAGTTCTACCGGTATCAGATGGGTAGAGGCCAAGGATGCTGTTTCAGCATCCTTCAAAACAGGATGTCCCCCACCCCCAAAACAGACTTATCAGCCCAAAATGTCAGAGTGCTGAGGGTTGAGAAACTCTAATCTTGACTGTTCCTTCTTTTTTTGTAATACGTACTTATATTTTAGTATTCATCTTAGATATCAACCCCTCTGGAAAGCCTTCTATGATTTCTCAGGTCTGAATTTTATATTTTCTGTTCCATGATATCCTGTGCTTACCCTTACTTGTGTGATACAGTAACCTTTATGGTAGTTATAATTGGCATTTTTATTTGGTCTTGGCTTCTTGAGTATAGGAACATATGCATTGGAATATACCCAGAGGCACATGAACGTGATCAATATTTGTTGAATGTACAAATGAGTATAAACTAATGAATCAATCATTAAACATATTGCAGTTTAAAATAGGAGTGTTGCCACCTTAAAATTATACCTTTTAGAGAAAATGCACTTATAAAATATTTGGAAATAGTTTTGGGAGTCACTCCTGGTTTGCCAGTAAGTAAAGATAACTCGTTCCTTTAGAAGGGAAGAACTTTTTTTTTCTGTTTCTGTCATTCTTCCCTTTGCTCCTGCTCTACTCAGTTTAGTATGCCCCTTCCTTCCATACTCACCTGTTAAGAGATGACCAATCCGATCCACCCCCACTCTCATCCCCAGAGTGCTCGTGAGGAACTAAAACTTCATTGCATAAATGCAGGAAGGATTTAAGCAGGTGAAGTGGGACAAATAGACTAGAAACTGAAGAAAAAAAAAACTGACTAGCAGTATAGCAGAGTGGCTCAGAGCTGAGCCTATAGCTTTTCTGAATTCCCATAATTCCAACCTAACTTAGGTGGGTATAAAGAAGGATAATAGTACCTGTTCCACTAAGTTGTCATATATATTAAATGAGATAATTAGTACAAATATAGTGCATAGCACATAAGCACATACGGCAGCTTTAGTTGAAGGTGTTATATGTGTAAATTCATAATGTGGATCAAATTGACTTAATTTCCATAAATATATGTTTCTAAGTCTAAACATTAGTCAAGGATTACATTTTATGTTCATCATCACAGAACTTACTGTTTAAAAATAAATGCTCACCATATGGAATTACTGAGGGTAGAGTATTGAAGTTCTTAAACATAGCGGGTGGAAGATGGAGAAAGTTTGGAATCACCTGGCTAAAGCCATCCAAGAAACTGGAAGGTGCTTACTGTAGAACACTTCATGCTCCCTCCCTCTTCAGGCCTTTGTAGGTGCTACTAACTTAACCAGCAGTGCTCTTCTTGAGTTTCTTCACTTACCTAAGTTCTACTCCTTTTGTTGCACTAACTCAGAAGTTACCTTTTTCAGAAATCTTTATCTACTAGGGCTATGTGTTTATCTGCAGATAATAGAAAATCCTAACTGTAGAATGAAACAACTGGTGGCTTAAAGTAGTAAGAATTTGTGTCACCAAATAAGAAGTCCAAAGTTAGGCATTCAAGAGTATTGCAGTAACTGCAGTGCAACCAGAGTCCTAGTCTCTTTTTTATTTGCTATGTTATCTTTTGTTCTGTCACATCACTGATGGCCTACTCTACCACTATGCCTTTAGTCCAAAGACTAAGGCAGGAAAAAGTGAAGAAGGGCAAACAGGCTTTCTTCTAGGGAAGCCATCTTTTTATTCAGGACACCTCCTTATATTCAGGAAAACCACTTTTGGAACTTCAACCTCCAGAGTAATGTCACATGGCTACCCCTACCTGCAAGGGGAACTAGGACGTATTTTGTTTTCTAGTCTAAACCAGAGGAAGAAAAAGAATGTGGTGGTTAGCAACATATGTAGCATGAGACAACCTATTAGTCATGCTGTCCAGTGTTAAGGGCCCCAGCTTTCTTGTACTCTGTGTGTATCCCTTTCAAAGCTATTACCATGTAGTATGGTATTGCCAGCTTCATTTGTTTTCTTCTCCAAAAATAAGTTTTGGATGTAAGGGCTGGGTCTTATGTCTCTATATCCCTAGTACTTTAACACTGTCTTTTCATGGAAGACACTCAGTAAATATTTACTGGTTATTTACAAACAGTGATTATCAAAAAGTAAGTAAATATGCACATAATATCCCCTAAACAAAGTTTTATTGTTATTGTTAGTATTTATTAATTACCATGTGGCAGACAAAGGCTTCACATGTTTTATCATTCAGTCCTCATAATTTGCCTGTGAGGTTAATGTGTCATCATCGTCATTTGACAGATGAAGAAACAGATTCAGACAAGTTTAAGTAATTTATCTAAGGTTTTAAAACTTACTTATTGGTAGAGTTAGACATTTAATTCAGATAATCTGACTTCAGATCCCAGACTTTTAAAAACTATGCTATATCATTCTTTACAGATTTTCTCAAGTATGAGTTTATAATCAAGAAAATGTTCCTTAATTTTCCAAATAGAAAGTAATCTGAAATGAAAAATTAAAAACTGGCCTGATCTTACTGAATTTTAGTAACCAATAATTGTAAATGCAGTCTGTTTTTATAAGCAGGTTGTCTGAATGCAATTTTAAAAACTTACAGTGTGCTCTCTAAAGTAAAATAGCTAAAATAATGTTAGATATTTAAATTGATTCCAATTGTGAAGACAGTATGAAATGTACTAGAAGTGAAAAACATGAAGTATCTTTTCTAGTTTTAAAGCTATGAAAAATTTTGTCTGTTTATCAGTAAAGACAAATGAAAATATTTGTAGTAGCATAAATATGAATAGATTTTTTGTTAATGTTTTAATGTTTTTGCAGTGAAAATGTAATTTTTAACAATAACCAGCATATCTTAAACTAAATTTCTTACCTGAGTTGTAACACTTTTAGATGTATAATGTCATAATACACTTGTAAAACTGATCCAGTTACATATTTCATAGTTTAATAGTCAAGGTAACATTTTACCCTTGATGTATCTGACACCCGAGCATTACTAGCTAAACCCAGGTGAGTGTAAAAGTTTCTCAGTCTATTACTGAGTCCCCTTATTTTACTTCAGTTACGTTAGACTACCTGAGAGGTATAGTAGGGACTAAAATGTAAGAGAAATAACCTTTTTTTCCCTTGAGACATCGTCTCACTCTGTCACCCAGGCTGGCGTGCAGTGCCTTGATCATAGCTCACTGCAGCCTCAAATTCCTGGGCTCAATTCAAGTGATCCTTCTGCCTCAGCCTCCTGAGAAACTGGGACTATAGGTGCACGCCACCAAACCTGGCAAAAAAAAAAAATTTGTTTTTTGTATGGATGAGGCTTCATTATGTTGCCAAGGCTGGTCTTGAATCAACTCCTAGCCTCAAGTGATCCTCCTGCCTCAGCCTCCCATGAGAAATAATTCTTAATATTTGGTGTACAAAAGGCGTAGTCTGCTGAGAGTCAACCAAAGGAGGATGTGAAATAGTAGTCCAGTATTTCCCAAAATAATGCTCTTTGGAGTAGCAATTTCATAAACTAGGAATATGTTATGCAAAAGGTTCCATAACCAGGCATGGTAGCTGTTGCCCCAGCTACTCAGGCTGGGAGGATTGCTTGAGGTCAGGAGTTCCAGACTGCAGGAGCTACAATTGTGTCGCCACAGTACAGTCTGGGTGACAGAGCAAGACCCCATCTCTTTAAACCAAAAAAAAGTTCCATAGTCAAGTATGTTTATGAACTCAATTAAAAGATGTCTTAAATGCTGTATCAGCTGCTACATGTCATCAACCTTATGTGTGCAATATGTTCCAAAAATTTTTCCCTCTGAATTCCTCTTCACCCTTTTCCTCATACAACTTCTCATGAAACTGGTGTTAGGAAACATAATATTTATGAAATAGTAAGGTCTATAGGGCAAGTTTCTAGAGTAGAAAGAGAAATTACTTTTTACATACTATTCATAAATAACAGGATGTTGAGAACTTCCTGTTTATATTACTGCCTTCAGGTGTGTATACCAACAGGAAGCAATCTCCCAACTAATTCTAATGTTTGGGTCCCCTAAATTGACTAGTTTTGCTTTGGAGTTATTAGAAAAAATAAAGGTTAAGAGGGCTGTATATTTTGGTTCCCTTTAGCAAGGCTAATGTAAAATTAAGTAACATTTAGCTTGCCAGGAACTCAGCTGAAAACAAGAGAAAAATATTTCTGTCTCATGGATTCAGTAATTCAGCAGTAATCCTAGTAAGATTTTAGAAGTAAGAGTGGACAACCTGGGCTGGTTGCCGTGGCTCATGCCTATAATCCCAACACTTTCCGAGGCAGGAGGATCACTTGAGCCCAAGAATTTGAGACTAGCTTGAGCAATATAGGGAGATCCCATCGCTACAAAAAATTAAAAATCAGCTGGGCATGATGGCATCAACATGTATTCTCAGGTACTTGGGAGGCTGAGGTGGGATTATCTCTTGAGCCTAGGAGGTCAAAGGCTGCATTGAGCCATGAACATGCCACTGCACTCCAGCCTGGGTTACAGAGTGAGACCCTGTCTCAAAAACAAACAAACAAACAAACAAAAAATTGGGTAGACAACCTTTGCTTACTTTTTCCCTATCACTTGGCTGCAGAGATCAAAGGCTTAAAACCAGGAATAAAACAGGTTGAGTATTTTAAGTTCATGTAAGTCTGTATTATATACCTTCCAGGAAGAGTGTACCATCTTATTTTCTAGGGCTCTCTAACGGGCCAGTGTTCTAAGAAAGCATTTTTATGTCTTGCCAGCTATTTCTAGGTTTAAAAAATGCAGTTAGCCTATATTTTTGGTGACTTAACATATCCTAATAAAGCATCTGCTTTACTGAGCATGCTATGCTTAGCACCTAGAAGGCCAAGTAAACTCACCTGGTCAGAAGTGGAACATGTCTAATGAGTTCCTTGTCGTCGGTATAAGTATATGGCTTTCTGAGTTAAGTCAGCTCTACTAGGGTAGGGTTTATTCATGAGAACTGACAAAAGGAGGATTTTCTAGGACTATCCCTAGGAGAGAAAATTCGAAAAATGATGTGGGGTTACCAGAATACCTGTTGCTTCTGGAGGGTTAAAGGTATTGGTCACTTTCTGAAACTAGGTAACAGATGCCATCATTCAGATAATTGTGTAGTGAGTCAGGTTCCTTCCAGGGGAGAAGTCTTAGTGATGTCCTTTTGCAAGGGAATATAGTAAAAAACTTGTAGTTGGTATATTTTAAGTTTTAAACACTGATTATATAATCCTTTAAAACAGGGGTCCCAGGTACTAGTTCGTGGCCTGTTAGGAACCAGGCCACACAGCAGTAAGTGAGCAGCGGGCGAGCAAGCATTACTGCCTGAGCTCCGCCTCCTGTCGGATCAGCAGCGGCATTAGATTCTCGTAGGAGCACAAACCCTATTGTGACCTGAGCATGCGAGGGATCTAGGTTATACGTGCCTTATGATAATCTAACTAATGCCTAATGGTCTAAGATGGAACAGTTTCATCCCAAAACCATCCCCGTAATCCCCACCCCATCCATGGAAAAATTGTCTTCCGTGAAACTGGTCCCCGGTACCAAAAAGGTTGGGGACCATTGCTTCAAAAGACTTTTCCTCTCTACCTTCCATCTCTACTGGCACAGTGTTTATACTCCTGAGGCAAATGATCAAAATCAACAGCCTAAGCTGTGTTCTCTAAAAACTGTCCTACTTTAGTGAGCAGCAAAGCCTATTGTGAGATAAACCTTAAGAACCAACTTTCTGGGCACACTTGAGTTGTCCATTACAAAAATCTAAAACCTAAAAAAGAAAAAAAAAAAATCACGGCAGAGGTACTAACTACCCCATGTGAAAAATCCAATTTTAGCATAGTTAAAATCAGGCAAAGGAAGGCAGTGCAAGCAGTCTGTTGGTAGGAAGTCTGTTCATGTATCGTGGTTATCTTTGTGGAATTTCAGTAGTACCTGAGTTCTCACCAGGATCCTATCTGGGACACTGCAATAGAGATTATTTCCGTGGGTATAACCTTCCTAGTCTCATCTCCATCTTGGCTTAATGGAATCTTATTGGTATGGCTTGCTTCATATCTAAGTACTGTGTGTTTCACAGATCTTGGATTTTAAAACATGTGATTGCTCAGATACAGCCTGGATGGTAATAACCAATAGGTCTGGTCCAGCAAATCAAGCATCTGGTGCTTATGGCCTGGGAAGGAATCAGCTACTGACCCTGTAGATGGACCAGAAGGGCTAAACTTGAGACCCACAGCTGGATCTGTTCCACAAAATTGTTTTGTTTGGCCCACACTGATGTTTTAAAAATTTTGGATTGGTTCCCGTATTTTAGAATGAGGAAAGTTCACAGAAAAACTTAGGTGTTTGTTTTCTGTTTTCTCTTGAAAACAGGACATTGAGCCCTTGTTTCCACATGACAGCAGTTGAACCTAAGTAGTGGTTATTCTTTTTAAACATGACATGCACTCTTTAGTCCTCTCAGTCCCTACCATGCTTTTACCTCCTCAGATTTTTCTTACCTATGTTCTACTGTACTCATGTGCATTACCTGCCTGGCGTTTGAGTTTGTGGCTTTTGTGTTAGATTATTTGGGGGCAAGGTTATTATAAGAGCTGTTCTTTGCAGGGTTGGGGACCCATAATAGTACATGTGAGGATAGATAATGGGAAGAAAGCCTCTGTTTTTGTTTCTTAGTAATACGGAGTCTTTACTGTCAGTTCCTGCTTTAGCTGGCCATTACAACATCCAGTCAATGGAAAGCAAAAATAGTATATAACAAAAATAATGATAACTATTTTGAGTCTCTGCTATAGATCAGCCACTGTGTAAAACATGTGGCCTTCTCACTTTCCTGTGAGACTATCCTTGATGACTCTATTGTAGATTGTGGTTTAACATACCCTCTCAACACTTTTTCTTCATAGCGTTTATCATCATCATGTAACACATGTTTTACTTTTAAATTTTATTATCTGTCTTCCTGTTACTAAAATATAAGATAGTGCCTAGAGCATAGTAGGCACTTGATGCTAGATGAATATATAAATGAATAATCATGTTTAATTTTTAAACTTTCCAAGTCTGTCCCATGGTTTAGTGTTTTAAATCAGAAGCCAGTTTTCTTCATGTACTTGCCGCTAAAGTGTTCTGAGAAACAGACCTACTATTAGAATGGGGCCTTCTAAGAGAGAGGACACACTCCCAGCAATAAATTTGAGTAGTTCACTCCAGCAGTAATTCTTAACAATTACTTTCCTGCCCTCCAGAGATATATGCTGCATCTGTGAGGGGTTATGGGTGTGGAGTACGCCTTTCCAAAAAATTATCTTCTTCCCTTTACAGGAGAAAGCATGCTTTCTCACCTCAAATCCTTGCTTTAATGAATGCTAAATGGTTACCAAGGTCAACTCACCGACCCAGACTTGATCGAAACTAAAAATTTTGTTTGCAATATGTCATTAAAATATATCAAATAAATAAATAACAAAAATTAACCTATTATGGCTCGAAAAAGGCTCATGGGTAGAAGATCAGATTTATTTTGTTATACAGCACTGGAGTTACTGTTAGTAAGATTTATCTCAGAATCTTATTTTTTCTTTCTATTCACTTAGTGGAGAAGAAATAGGCAGTTTTCAAAATGAAGAGCATGTCTGTGCAGAATTTATTTGAGTGGGAAAATGTGGCAGTGGGGCCAGATTTAAATAGCTTGTTTGGTTTTGTTTAGTATCACAAAAAGAAATAATTTATATAAGGCCATGCCAAGTAAAGGATTTTGAACCTTTTACTCTTTCCTTTTTTTATATTAAACACTTGAGTTATTTTACCCTCCTTTAGTGTGTGAGAAAAACATATTTAATGTTTTTGTTTTTCTCTCCTGTTAGGGACTCCAGTGGACTAAATTGCCACTGAGGCACAAAAAAATGAGTTCTGGTAACTTTTGTGTTTCATAATTATGAACAGTGCCCTAACCATTGTCAGCTAGCTTTCAAATTTATTACATTGTCTCAAGAATAGGAAAAAATATGATGATAATTTCTCATCATTACCTGAAAGAAACGCAATTTTCCTTAATATGTTTGTATTCAAAGAATGACATAATACACAAAAGTTGCTCTGATGGAAACAAATGAATTCTTATAGTATTCTAATTTTTCTATCTTTGCATTTTAAGTCATTTCAAACTTGCAGAAAAGTAAACTCTAGGGGAGAAAAGAAGAAAAGATTACTAGGAACAGAGAAAACAGGCACTAAAGAATTGACTTTTCCGGCCGGGCGCGGTGGCTCAAGCCTGTAATCCCAGCACTTTGGGAGGCCGAGACAGGCGGATCACGAGGTCAGGAGATCGAGACCATCCTGGCTAACACGGTGAAACCCCGTCTCTACTGAAAAATACAAAAAAAACTAACCGGGTGAGGTGGCGGGCGCCTGTAGTCCCAGCTATTCCGAAGGCTGAGGCAGGAGAATGGTGTAAACCCGGGAGGCGGAGCTTGCAGTGAGCTGAGATCCGGCCACCGACCACCGCACTCCAGCCCGGGCGACAGAGCAAGACTCCGTCTCAAAAAAAAAAAAAAAAAAGAATTGACTTTTCCTCTCAATGGCCTACCTCGTTGTTAAGGCTGTAGCTTTGTAATCTTGAAGAATCCAGTAGAAGTTCAGTTTTTTGAAAGCATCGTGGCCGCTGGACTGTCAACTACCATCATTTTTTTACATGCTGAAAAAAGTTAAAAACACAGTGACTAGAAAGATCTAAACCTTATCCTTCCTGCTGATACCTCTACCCATCCCCACCTGCTAGTAGAACCGTGGGATCTTTTCAAATAGCACACAGAAACATTGGTAATAACCTTGCCTTCTCCTGAGTGACTCAGTGAATTTAGGGAAATGTTACATGATGATCCTGTGATGGTCAGTTTTTATAGAATTTAACAATGGGAAGAAGTGTTCTTAAGATGGCTCTCATTTGAATTCTATTTCAAGGGGACCCAAATCTTTTGGCTTTGGTACCCTTTGGCTGTTTGAACCCTAGTTCCTACTGTGAGTGTTTTAGCAGTATGCCCTTGTCTAAGCATTTCATTTGGTTCTTATTTTGGCACTTATGTAGCCAAAGATACTATGATACTATGGTACTTTCTACCGTGTTATTCATTATCTCAGTTTCAGAGATTCAGCTTCCTTTTTTACTATTAAGTTCTAAAAAGTTCCTTGTGGTTGTGTTTCTTTCCTGGATTTATCTTTTGATTTATCATCAATTTATGAACTCAGTTTCTTAAAAGTATTAAACAGGCAAACATAAATAGCTAAGAAAACCAAAATATATTTTAAAGCACATTCATAAAAATTACCAGTTTAGATACAATGAATGTCCCTACTTTTTTCTGTTATAATGTAATGTAATCAATTCTTAATTTTATGTGCAGAAACTTCTCAATATTAAGCACAGAATCTACTTAGTAATATCTTACATGTCTATCTTGGAGTAAGAATTTGTCAGTGCCAATGTTGCAGCCCCTTGGGGCTTCTTAATATTGGAATTTCTCCAGGCTTGATTATAGTTGAGAGAAGTTGAAAGGAAATTTTTTTATTGTTTAGCTTGTTTTTAGATGGCAGTAAATTCTCTAGGTCATCTGACAGGATTAGGGAGACAAGCATTGTGAGAAACAAGTTTTGGGTTTTGCTGACATTTGCTTTACAGCATTTCATCACTTTTCCTTAACTGTTCTCTAAGTACTGATGTCTTTCAAATTGACTCAGATCATATTCCTTATCTTTGAGCAGAATATTTTGAACAGAAAATTAAGCCATTTTCATGTATATACCCAATTCAGTAGGTTAATAAATAAAAGGGCAAATCCTCACAATAATACAAGTACAGTAAAAATTACTCTCCCCATTTGATTTATATTTTCTAGAACTGAGAATAGAAAAACAATTTCCTCTTACACTGTTTATAGTAGGTAGCCCTTGAAAGAAAATCACTTATCCCTACCACCCCCAGTGGTCTTCATAACAAGTTAGGAAACTGAAAATTGCTGAAAACTAAGAATTCTAAGCAACAAGCATGGAAAATAGAGTCCTCATACCTAATCTTTTTCTCTATCTTCCTTACTCAATCCTGTGGAAGAACTGCTGAGGCCTAAGAAAATATAATATCTGGTATGTTGATTGTTTCTACAAATTTAAAGAGGCTACAGGATAAGCTTTATACTTTCTCCCTTTTGATCCTCTGTCAGTGATGCTGGTGAAGAAGAGTCCTTTTAGAAACTCTTCCTGAATCAGTGTCGCCTGAGGGGGGAAAAATTAGAATTTTTTGCTTGGAATTTTGTTTTCAAAGCTTAAAAAAATCAAGGGCAGACAAATTCAAGCATAATAGTGTATTTATGTTCCCTCCATATATGGTAACTCAAGAAACAGTTAAACTTGATTATTTAGGTTTCTGGAATTTAAGCTGACTATTCCAAATACAAAGTTAAATTAAAACGTAAAAAAAAAAAAAAAAACTTTTTACTGATACCAGTCTGAAAAGAAAAGTTTCATGGACTAATTATGGACATGATACCCTGATTGGTCATCTTCCACCAGAACTCAGTTATTGTCAAACTGGCCAGTATTTTGGAAGGTGTTTATAAGTCTCAACAAGCATTTCTGCTAATTCTGGAAATGATAATCCTCAGATACAATTTCACCATCAAAGATTTGCGTGAAAGCTCCTCAGTGAAGTACTAATTGTTATGCTCTTTATAAGCATCAGCCCTTCCCCAGTTTTTTAACCTTGCTTAAAAAAACAAGACCAAACAGAGTAACACGACAGGGAACATTGTCGTTACAGGAAACAAATCACTACAGATTTCAAACAAGGGAAATCACTATTTATTAACATTTGTGAAGTGTGGCTTAAACCTGATGCTTCACTTTTTCACAGTGGTCCCTAAAAATGGGAGCAGATCTCTCCATTTAGACTACTTTTAAACTGAATACTAAGCCAATAAATAATGAAAACATAGTTCCTTACCATCTGCTTAAAGGTCTTTAAGTTCTGGTAATAAGACATTCAAAACTCACTCTGATTCTCTGCAGTCCGTCTGGTATGTATTGACAGTTCAGAAACAGATGTCCTCAGCAAACAGGAACACCAAAAAATTAGTATTTGCAATATAGAATATTGTTTCAGGAATTTATTTATCACAGAAGAGAAATGAAAAGTTACCCATTTTGTTCCCAGCCAAACCTGGGAAAAGTTATTTCTGATCTATTCTGCTTAGATTGATTATTTATTTCTCTCTAGTAGCACAACTGTTGTCAGAAATACTTACTAACTTCAATTTTGTGTCAACAGCTCAGGAAAAAATAGTTTCTGCCCTTTTCTGCACTCACCCTAAGGAAAGCCAGTACTTGTGTAACATAATCTTCAATGATGAGTGACCAAGTCTGATGGTCACATATAAAATCTGAAGGACCCTTGCTCTTGTGGTATTCCAACCAAGTTAGTGGAGATTACCAGGCTAAATAAGTCCTGAATTTCTTAAAGATGCCTTACCTACTCCCAAGTTCATTGAAGCCTTATTCACAATACCTAAGATACGGAAGCAACCTACGTGTCCATAATCAGATGAATGGATAAAGAAAATGTAGTTATATATACACAGTGAAGTAGTATTCAGCCTTAAAGTGGGGGAACTTCTGTTATTTACAACAACATGGACTAACCTGGAAGGCATTATGCTAAGTGAAATAAGCCAGGCACAGAAAGACAAATACTGCATGATCTCACTTATATATGGAATCTAGAAAGGTTGAACTCATATACGTAGAGAGTAAAATGATGGTTACTAGAGACTGGGCAGTGGCAGGGAGGGATATGGGAAGGGGAAATATTGATCAAAGGGTAAACAGTTTCTGTTAGGAAGAATAAACTTTAGTGTCCAACAGAACGGTGTCTATTATAACAATAATGCATTGTATATTTCAGAATTGTGAAAATAGTTGTTTTTTGGGTTTAGGGGGTGGGTTGTTTTGTTTTGTTGAGACAGAGTCTCGTTCTGTTGCCCAGGCTGTAGTGGCACAATCCTGGCTCACTGCAGCTTTGACCTCCCTGGGCTCAAACAGTTCTCCCACTTCAGCCTCCCAAGTAGCTGAGACAACAGGTATGCACCACCACACCAGCTAATTTTTGTATTTTTTGTAAAGATAGGATTTTGCCATGTTGCCCAGGGTATAAGAGTAGATTATAAATGTTTTAGCTACATAAAAAATATGTGAGGTGATGGATTTATTAATTAGCCTGATTTAATTATTCCACATTGTAAATATATAGCAAGACATCACATTGAACTCCATAAATATTTACCATTAATATTTAACAATTAAAATTTAAAGGGCCAGGTGTGGTGGCTCATGCATGTAATCACAGCACTTTGGGAGGCTGAGGCAGGAGAATCACTTGAACCCAGGAGTTTGAGGCTGCAGTGATCTGTGATTGCACCACTGCACTCCAGCCTGGGCAACAGAGACCGCTATCTCTTTAAAAAAAAAATTTTTTTTTTACTTTAATGTTTTAAATGCCTTACTTTTTCATATTGAAGTTTCTATACTTGTTGATAGAATTTGAATTGTAAACTCTTCTGCCAAAGATCTGATTTTAAGCAATTACATATTTTTAAAATAGTAACATTTACGTAACAATACCTAAGTTTTATATCACAAAAATTATGAGCATTTTGTCACTGTGTTTTATATTTTGAAACTGATATTCAGCTTAAAAAGCTTGCCTAATATTACAAACCTAATGAGTGGCAAATCTGGAACTCAGATCTGGGTCTTCTAATTCTATATCCTATACCTTACCCCACTATAGCTTACTGCTTGATATAGATATCAATTTCAAGTAACAGCTGCTTCATTCATCTATTTTATATATATGTCATATCCTTATTACAGATCTTATGTAATCTGGGTTATTCTTTATTATTAATTTGTCAGTAGGAGACTTATTAACCTCAGATTTATAAAAGCTTCATCAAAGCTACTTTTATTACTCTGCTAATCAGTTACTGGGTGATATTCTTATATGAAAAGTCTCTATGACGTAAGTTCTAGAACAGTCAGTTAATCATACATTTTGCTATATGACAATCTTAAGGATAAATTGTTAGGTTTTTTTTCGAGGCCGGGTGCAGTGGCTCACACCTGTAATCCCAACACTTTGGGAAGCCAAGACGAGCAGATCATGAGGCCAGGAGTTTGAGACCAGCCTGACCAACATGGTGAAACCCCGTCTCTACTAAAACTACAAAAATTAGCTGGGCGTGGTGGCATGCACCTGTAATCCCAGCTACTCAGGAGGCTGAGGCAGGAGAATGCTTGAACTTGGGAGGCAGAGGTTGCAGTGAGCCAAGATCGTGCCACTGCACTCTCAGTCTGGGCAAGAGAGCAAGACTCTGTCTCAAAAAAAAAAAAAGTGTTTTTTTCCTAAATTAATTACCAACTCAGAGAAAGACATTTTCATATGCTAAACATAAAAATGGCATTCTTTTTCACCTGTAATAAAGAATCCCATGATACAGATGTAGCATGAAAAATCAGTAGAGAAAGTGTGAAATACTCAATAAGTGCTACTGGGACAATTTTTAGTTAGGTCTCTACTTCATATCTTACAGAAAAATAAATTCCAGAGGAATTAGAGGCCCACACATGAAAAACGAAATTTTTAAACTTTAAAAAGAAAGTATAGGATACTATCTTTGTGACACTGAAATAGGGGAAAATTTCAAAAACAAAAGACCAAAAGCTCAAATTATGACTGAAAAGATTGATATATTTGACTGCCTGGAAATGACAAACTTCGACATCACAAGACTTCAAAAACAAAATGAATAGACAGTTTACAACTAGAAGATATTAGCAGCACTTTAAACCAGTAGAGAATTAGTATCCAGACTGCCTGATATATATCCCCATATTTAGAGGAGCAAAAGAAATGAATGGGCAGTTCCTTGAACAGTGTGGTTCTCCAAGTGTAATCCTTTGACCAGCATTAGCAGCATCACCTAGGAGCTTGTTAGAAGTCCAGATTCTCAGGTCCCCACTTCAGACCTACTGATTCAGAAACTCTGGAAGTGGGGCCATGCAGTCTTTGTTTTAACAAGCTTACTATGTGATTCTGGTGCATATTAAAATTTTAGAGCTACTCTGTTAAACTCAAATGATAAATAATACGAAAAGATTCAGTCTCATCATCAATCAGAGAAGTATAAAACAATGAGATATCTTTTCATACCCATGAGATCAGCTAAACTTTAAAACTTAAGTTTTAACAAGAATGTGGAGAAACAAATTATAGTATTGCTATTAGGAACATAAATTTGTGTAAGTTTTAGAGAGCAATTTGAAAATACCCAATAAGGTTGACTATGTACATTCTTTGTTACCAGATACTTGTACTTTTAGGTTACATCCCTTAGGAAAAAACTCACACAAGGCCACAAGAGTCACAAATAAAGGATTTCCATTACAGCACCATTTGAAATAGTGAAACTTTGCTATAACGTATTGTCTTATCAGTAGAGACATGAACAAACTGTGGTTTTGTTTCATAGAATACTATTTCTATATGCTGTTAAATAGATTAAGTCCAAGATCAGAAGCAAACATGGCAAAAGGTTAGCATCTTATAAATGTGGATATTGATGCATGCGTGCGCACATTCTCTACTGTGTTTGAAATACTTTGTAGTTTTAATTTTAAAAAATTAAATGAGATATTAAAATATTAAGAGGGTCTCCATTTGGTTCAGTCTTATCTTTCAGGATTCTGCCTCAAAGGTGGATAGAGTTTGAACAAACCAGGATCATTATAGTTGAGGGTCGTGACCAGACACTGGAAAACATCTTTTCAAAACAATCAGTAAATGCAGATTCACTGAAGATAAGCTGCATGCTTTCCTGAGTAAATGCTGTGACCCAAAGTAGAGGAACAGACTGGCATATTGCAGGATCGTGTGTAGTAAACTTATTAGAGCTGATTTTTTAACCAGTTTTTTTATTTTTTTAAAAGTAAAAGTTAACTGGAAGAGAGCATGAAGGTTGTATATTCTAAACTGGTGCTTATAAACTGTTTTTTAGCCCATACCCCCTTCTGATAAATGTAATTATATTCTTGGTTAATATCATTTGAAATTCAAAGTAAGTTAATTATTCTGTTCTAAAAAATGAATGAATGAAAGCCTTTTTGATTATGGGGAGGAGACTTTTTCTTGTTTCCACGTTTTTTTAATATACTTTTAAGTTCTGGGTTACATGTGCAGAATGTGCAGTTTTGTTACATAGGTATGCATGTGCCCTGGTGCTTTGCTGTACCCATCAACCCGTCACCTACATTAGGTATTTCTCTTAATGTTATCCCTCCCCTAACACCCCACCCACCATCAGGCCCCAGTGTGTGATGTTCCCCTCCCTGTGTCCATGTGTTCTTATTGTTCAACTCCCACTTGTGAGTGGGAACATGTGGTGTTTGGTTTTCTGATCTTGTGATAGTTTCCTGAGAATGATGGTTTCCAGCTTCATCCATGTCCCTGCAAAGGACATGAACTTCTCCTTTTTTATGGCTGCATAGTATTCCATGGTGTATATGTGCCACATTTTCTTAATCCAGCCTATCATTGATGAACATTTTGGTTGGTTCCAAATCTTTGCTATTGTGAATAGTGCCACAAGAAACATACATGTGCATGTGTCTTTATTGTAGAATGATTTATAATCCTTTGGGTATATGCCCAGTAATGGGATTGCTGGATCAAATGGTCTTTCTAGTTCTAGATTCTTAGGATCACAATACTGTCTTCTGCAATGGTTGAACTCATTTACACTCCCACAAACACTGTAAGAGTGTTCCTATTTTTCCACAACCTCTCCAGCATCTGTTTCCTAACTTTTTAATGATCACCATTCTAACTGCTGTGAGATGGTAGCTTATTGTGGTTTTCATTTGCATTTCTCTAACGACCAGTGATGATGAGCATTTTTTCACATGTCTTGTGGCTGCATAAATGTCTTCTTTTGAGAAGTGTCTGTTCATACCCTTTGTCCATTTTTTGATGGGGTTGTTTTCTTCTTGTAAATTTGTTTAAGTTCTTTGTAGATTCTGGATATTAGTCCTTTGTCTGATGGATAGATTGCAAAAATCTTTTCCCATTCTATAGGTGGCCTGTTCACCCTGATGATAGTTTCTTTTGCTGTGCAGAAGCTCTTTAGTTTAATTAGGTCTCATTTGTCAATTTTGGCTTTTGTTGCCATTGCTTTTGGTGTTTTAGACATGAAGTCTTTGCCCATGCCTATGTCCTGAATGCTATTGCCCAGGTTTTCTTCTAGGATTTTTATGGTCCTAGGTCTTACGTTTAAGTCTTTGATCCATCTTGAGTTGATTTTTGTAAAAGGTGTAAGGAAGGGGTCCAGTTGCACTTTTCTGCATATGGCTAGGCAGTTTTCCCAGCACCACTTATTAAATAGGGAATCTTTTCCCCATTGCTTGTGTGTGTCAGGTTTGTCAAAGATCAGATGATTGTAGCTGTGTGGTGTTATTTCTGAGGCCTCTGTTCTGTTCCTTTGGTCTATATATTTGTTTTGGTACAAGTACCATGCTGTTTTGGTTACTATAGCCTTGTAGTGTAGTTTGAAGTCAGGTAGCATGATGCCTCCAGCTTTGTTCTTCTTGCCCAGGATTGTCTTGGCTATGCGGGCTCTTTTTTGGTTCCATGTGTAGTTTCAAGTAGTTTTTTCCAATTCTGTGAAGAAAGTCAGTGGTAGCTTGATGGATATAACATTGAATCTATAAAATACTTTGGGCAGTATAGCCATTTTCACAATATTGATTCTTCCTATCCATGAGCATGGAATGTTTTTCCATTTGTTTGTGTCCTCTCTTATTTCCTTGAGCAGTGGTTTGTAGTTCTCCTTGAAGAAATCCTTCACATGCCTTGTAAGTTGTATTCCTAGGTATTTTATTCTCTTAGCAGCGATTGTGAATGGGAGTTCACTCATGATTTGGCTGTCTGTTATTGTTGTATACAAATGCTTGTGATTTTTGCACACAGCTTTTGTATCCTGAGACTTTGCTGAAGTTGCTTATCAGCTTTAGATTTTGGACTGAGGTGATGGGGTTTTCTAAATATACAGTCA
This sequence comes from Colobus angolensis palliatus, assembly GCF_000951035.1. Taxonomy (NCBI): domain Eukaryota; kingdom Metazoa; phylum Chordata; class Mammalia; order Primates; family Cercopithecidae; genus Colobus; species Colobus angolensis. The sequence continues at coordinate 15,639,370 of NW_012115043.1, forward strand.
TGTCATCTGCAAACAGGGACAATTTGACTTCCTCTCTTCCTATTTATATACCCTTTAGTGCTTTTTCTTGCCTGATTGCCCTGGCCAGAACTTCCAATACTATTGAATAGGAGTGGTGAGAGAGGGCATCCTTGTCTTGTGCCAGTTTTCAAAGGGAATGCTTCCAGTTTTTGCTCATTCAGTATAATATTGGCTTTGGGTTTGTCATAAATAGCTCTTATTATTTTGAGATATGTTCCATCAATACCTAGTTTATTGAGAGTTTTTAGCATGAAGGGGTGAATTTTATCGAAGGCCTTTTCTGCATCTATTGAGATAATCATGTGGTTTTTGTCATTGGTTCTGTTTATGTGGATTGGGTTTATGTGGATGGATTACGTTTATTGTTTAGGCGGATTGATGTGGATGGATTATGTATATTGATTTGTGTATAGTGAACAAGCCTTGCATCCCAGGGATGAGGCCAACTTGATCATGGTGGATAAGCTTTTTGATGCGCTGCTGGATTTGGTTTGCCAGTATTTTATTAAGGATGTTCATCAGGGATATTGGCCTGAAATGTTCTTTTTTCGTTGTGTCTCTGCCAGATTTTGGTATCAGGATGATGTTAGCCTCATAAAATGAGTAAGGGAAGATTCCCTCTTTTTCTGTTGTTTGGAATAGTTTCAGAAGGAATGGTACCAGCTCCTCTTTGTACCTCTGGTAGAATTCAGCTGTGAATCCGTCTGGCCCTGGACTTGTTTTGATTGGTAGGCTATTACTGCCTCAATTTCAGAGCTTGTTATTGGTCTATTCAGGGATTCAACTTCTTTGTGGCTTAGACTTGGAAGGGTGTATATGTCCAGGAGTTTATCCATTTCTTCTAGATTTTCTAGTTTATTTGCATACAGGTGTTTATAGTATTCTCTGATGGTAGTTTGTATTTCTGTGGGGTCAGTGGTGATATCCCCTATATTATTTTTTTATTTGATTCTTCTCTCTTTTCTTCTTTATTAGTCTGGCTAGTGGTGTATTTTGTTGATTTTTTTTTTCAAAAACCAGCTCCTGGGTTCATTGGTTTTTTTTTTTTTTTTTTTGAAGGGTTTTTCATGTCTCCATCTCCTTCAGTTCTGCTCTGATCTTAGTTATTTCCTGTCTTCTGCTAGTTTTTGAATTTGTTTGCCCTTGCTTCTTTAGTTCTTTTAATTTTGATGTTAGGGTGTCAATTTTAGATCTTTCCTGTTTTCTCTTGTGGGCATTTAGTGCTATAAATTTCCCTCTAAACACTGCTTTAAATGTGTCCCAGAGATTCTGGTACGTTGTGGCTCGTTCTCATTGGTTTCAAAGAACATCTTTATTTCCTTTTGTTATTTACCCAGTAGTCCATTCAGGAGCAGGTTGTTCAGTTTCCATGTATTTGTGTGGATTGGGGTGAGTTTCTTAACCCTGAGTTTTAGATCTTTCCTGTTTTCTCTTGTGGGCATTTAGTGCTATAAATTTCCCTCTAAACACTGCTTTAAATGTGTCCCAGAGATTCTGGTACGTTGTGGCTCGTTCTCATTGGTTTCAAAGAACATCTTTATTTCTGCCTTCCTTTTGTTATTTACCCAGTAGTCCATTCAGGAGCAGGTTGTTCAGTTTCCATGTATTTGTGTGGATTGGGGTGAGTTTCTTAACCCTGAGTTGTACTTTGATTGCACTGTGGTCTGGGAGACTGTATGTTATGATTTCCCTTCATTTGCATTTGCTGAGGAGCGTTTTACTTCCAATTATGTGGTCATTTTAGAATAAGTGCGATGAAGTGCTGAGAAGAATGTATATTCTGTTAATTTGGGGTGGAGAGTTCTGTAGAGGTCTTTTATATCTGCTTGGTCCAGAGCTGAGTTCAAGTCCGGAATATCCTTATTTATTTTCTGTGTCATTGATCTGTCTGATATTGACAGTGGGGTGTTAAAGTCTCCCATTATTATTGTGTGGCAGTCTAAGTCTCTTTATAGGTCTCTGAGAACTTGCTTTATGAATCTGGGTGCTCCTGTATTGGATGCATATATATTTAGGATAGTTAGCTCTTCTTGCTGCATTGTTCCCTTTACCATTATGTAATACCCTTCTTTGTCTCTTTTGATCTTTGTTGGTTAAAGTCTGTTTTATCAGAGACCAGCATTGCAACCCCTGCTTTTTTTTGCTTTCCATTTGCTTGGTAGATCTTCCTCCATCCCTTTATTTGAGCCTATGTGTGTCTTTACACGTGACATGGGTCTCCTGAATACAGCACACTGATGCGTCTTGACTCTATCTAATTTGCCAGTCTGTGTCTTTTAATTAGGGCATTTAGCTTATTTACATTTAAGGTTAATATTGTTATGTGTGAATTTGACTCTGTCATTATGATGCTATTTGGATGTTTTACCTGTTAGTTAATGCGGTTTCTTCATAGCGTCAATGTTCTTTACAATTTGGTATGTTTTTGCAGTGGCTGGTACCGGTTATTCCTTTCTACGTTTAGTGCTTTTTTTCAGGACCTCTTGTAAGACAGGTCTGGCAGTGACAAAATCCCTCAGCGTTTGCTTGTTTGTAAAGGATTTTATTTCACCTTCACTTATGAAGCTTAGTTTGGCTGGATATGAAATTCTGGGTTGAAAATTCTTTTCTTTAAGAATGTTGAATATTGGCTCCCACTCTCTTCTGACTTGCAGGGTTTCTGCCGAGAGGTCTGCTGTTAGTCTGATGGGCTTCCCTTTGTGGGTAACCTGACCTTTCTGTCTGGCTGCCCTTAACATTTTTTATTTCATTTCAGCCTTGGTGAATCTGACTATTATGTGTCTTGGGGTTGCTCTTCTTGAGGAGTATCTTTGTGGTGTTCTCTGTATTTCCTGAATTTGAATGTTGGCCTGTCTTGCTCGGTTGAGGAAGTTCTGGAAAATATCCTCAGAAGTGTTTTCCAACTTGGTTCCATTCTCCCCGTCACTTTCAGGTATGCCAATCAAACAAAGATTTGGTCTTTTCACATAGTCCCATATTTCTTGGAGGCTTGACTCATACCTTTTTTTTTCTCCTGTAATCTTGTCTTCTCAGTTTATTTCATTAAGTTGATCCTCAACTGATATCCTTTCTTCTGCTTCATCGATTCGGCTATTAATACTTGTGTATGCTACATGAAGTTCTCGTGCTGTGTTTTTCAGCTCCATCAGGTCATCTATGTTCTTCTCTACATTGATTATTCTAGTTAGCAATTCGACTAACCTTTTTTCAAGGTTCTTAGCTTCCTTGCATTGGGTTAGAACATGCTGCTTTAGCTCAGAGTTGTTTGTTATTATCCACCTTCTAAAGCCCACTTCTGTCAGTTCTTCAAACTCATTCTGCATCCAGTTTTGTTCCCTTACTGGCGAGGAGTTGTGATCCTTCAGAGGAGGAAAGGCGTTCTGGTTTTTGGAACTGTCAGCCGTTTTGCACTGGTTTTCCCCAATCTTTGTGGATTTATCTACCTTTGGTCTTTGACGTTTGTGACCTTCCAGTGGGGTGAGTGGATGTGCTAATCCTTTCTGTTTGTTTCTTTTCCTTCTAACAGTCAGGTCCCTCTGCTGCCAGTCTGTTGGAGTTTGCTCGAGGTCCACTCCCAACCCTGTTTGTCTAGGTATCACCAGCGGAGGCTGCAGAGCAGCAAAGGTTGCTGCCTGTTCTTTCCTCTGGAAGCTTCAACCCAGCGAAGCACCTGCCAGATGCCAGCCAGAGCTCTCCTGTATGAGGTGTCTGTCGGCCCCAACTGGGAGGTGTCTCCCAGTCAGTATACACGGGGGTCAGGGACCCACTTGAGGCAGACTGACTCTTAGCAGAGCTCGAACGCTGTGCTGGGAGTTCCACTGCTCTCTTCAGAGACGTCAGGCAGGGACGTTTAAGTCTGCTATAAGCCACTGACTGTGGCTGCTGCCTGTTTTACAGAGATGCCCTGTCCAGAGAGGGTCAATCTGGCAGTCTGGTCACAGCAGCCTTGCTGAGCTGCAGTAGGCTCTGCCCAGTTTGAACTTCCCAGCAGCTTTGTTTAGCCTGTGGCTGTAAAACTGTCTCCTCAAGCCTCACCAATGGCCGACCCCTCTCCCCGCACCAAGCTTGACCATCTAGGTGCATCTCAGATTGCTGCTGTGCTGGCAGTGAGAATTCCAAGCCAGTGAATCTTAGTTTCCTGGGCTCCGTGGGGGTGGGACCTGCTGAGCCAGACCACTTGACTCCCTGACTTCAGCCCCTCTTTTCAGGGGGGTGAACAGTTCTGTCTCAGTGGCATTCCAGGCGCTACTGGGGTATGGCAAAAAAGAAAAAAAAAAAGCTCCTGCAGCTAGTTTGGTGTCTGCCCAATTGGTCACCCAGTTTTGTGCTTGAAACCCAGGGCCCTGGTAGGGTAGTCACCAGAGGGAATCTCCTGGTTTGCAGGTCGTGAAGACCATGGGAAAAGCGCAGTTATCTGTGCCAGAGTTCCTCAGGCTTAGTCCCTCACAGCTTCCCTTGGGTAGCGGGGAAAATTCCCCGACACCTTGCACTACCCTGCTTTGGCTCGCCCTGGGTGGGCTGCACACACTCTCCAACCAGTCCCAGTGAGATGAACCGGGTACCTCAGTTGGAAATGCAGAAATCACCCACCTTCTGCTACAATCTCACTGGGAGTTGCAGGCCAGTGCTGTTCCTATCTGTTTCCACATTTTTATCTGTATATGTAAAAAGTATTCTGCTGGGCGCAGTGGCTCACGCCTGTAATCCCAGCACTTTGGGAGGCCAAGGCAAGTGGATCACGAGGTCAGGAGATCGAGACTATCCTAGCTATCGCAGTGAAACCCCGTCTCTACTAAAAATTACAAAAAATTAGCCAGGCATGTTGGCGGGTGCCTGTAGTCCCAGCTACTCGGGAGGCTGAGGCAGGAGAATGGCGTGAACCCGGGAGGCGGAGCTTGCAATGAGCCAAGATCGGGTCACTGCACTCTAGCCTGGGGGACAGAGTGAGACTCCATCTCAAAAGGGGAAAAAAGAAAAAGGATTCCTCAGTTTTCTCAAAAGTGCTAGAGGAAAAGAGTCTAATTTTTATATTAATCAGGATGAGTTAGTCTATGCTGTTGTAACTAAGACTGAAATATCAGTGGCCTAACTACAAAAATGTATTTTCATTCACATTATATGCAGCAGAAATCACTGAAGACCACTGTTCCAAATAGTCCCTCAGAACCAACATTGACAGGAAGGCCGACATAGCCTCACTGGTGCAACACATGGCTTCCAAGATGCCACAGAGGGGGAAATGGGATGGGGTGACACATTTTTTTTTTTTTTTTTTTGAGACGGAGTCTCGCTCTGTCACCCAGGCTGGAGTACAGTTGCGCAATCTCAGCTCACTGCAAGCTCCACCTTCCATTCACACCATTCTCCTTCCTCAGCTTCCCGAGTAGCTGGGACTACAGGCACCCGCCACCACACCTGGCTAATTTTTTTTTGTATTTTTAGTAGAGACGGGGTTTCACCCTATTAGCCAGGATGGTCTCAATCTCCTGACTTCATGATTCACCCACCTTAGCCTCCCAAAGTTCTGGGATTACAGGCTTGAGCCACTGCCCCTGGCCAACACATTGATTCTTAACTATGTCAGCTGAGTAGTGAATTACATCACTGTGATCAGATTCATAATAATCACATGACTACAAGCTAACTGCAATGTGGGCTGAGAAATGTAGGTGAACAGATGGAATACTGTCTCTGTCCCATGTTTTCTTCACCACTACACTTGCACCTCATAGAAAGAATTAGCTTAATGTTACTAGTTCCTAATGTCAGTATTTTTTATCAGCCAAAGTTTTAGAAGGGAAGGGGGTTGAGTGGCAGGATTCAAACACCAAACTCCACCTTCAACCTCCAAAAGCAAGTTGATCTTATACTATGCCTTCATTTTCCCCTTGATCACATAATATAAAAATGAATGTTGAATCTGATTGTTTGCTACAAGCTTTTCTGTCCAGAATTTGAAAGGTCAAAGTACCATCTCAATTATAATTAAGTTTGTAGCATTGTTGTGCTTTCATAGCTAAAGGTTCAGAAAAACGATCTTCTTAAATCTATGCTTATGAAAATGGGATGATGACATGCAAGGTCAGCTCACTTACTGGGAATAACCAAGAATATTTTACCAAAATTCTCCAGAATTATTTCCTAGAATGTGTTTGACATATAAATCAACCTTGAGTTCAAAGATTCCTTTTTAATACCTTTTTGCAAAGGTTGAAGTGCATGAGAAAGAGGTCTTTTAAGTTTTCAGGCAAGATCTTCAACCTCAGTAGTATGAAATTACCAGCTACCTCATTCAAATAACTAGAATAATATTTGAGGTTCCCCCTTAATTTGAAACTGTTTTCACTAGCTTTTCTTTGAGAACTTCTTCAACTTAAGAAAGTGAAGACTTTTAAGTCTATGGATGTTGTCATTTAAGTTTCACTTGGAATCATCAGATATGTTTTCCAAATGTGCGAAGCTCTGTTAAAAATTAGAGTTTTTATTGTAGTAAAATATACACAACAACATTTACCATTAGTGATAATACATTAACTGTGTTGTACAACTACCACATCAATCTAGTTTCAAAACCTTTTCCTCACCCCAAAAGGAAACTCAGTACCCTTTAAGCACTCATCTGCCTCTGGGAAACACTAAGCTGCCTTCTGTCCCTAGGGATTTGCCTATTTTGGATATTTAATATAAATAGAATCACATGATATGTGTGTGGCTTCTTTCACTTAGCACAGTGTCTTAAAGGTTCATCCATGTTGTAGCACGTATCAGTACTCCATTCCTTTTATGGCTGAATAAAAAATTATAATTTTTAAAGTTTATGAAGTTGGTCTTTTCTCTGGTGCTCCAGAAATAGAATACCATTATGATTTATTTTGTAAATCCAGCCAAAATAATTTCTTTTTGACCACCAATGAATTTCAACATAGAACGAAAAACTTTTAATTCTTATCATCTAAATCTTCACAAAGCATATCAAATAATCTGATGTTTAACATACTTGCCACATGATACTCTTGCCTTGATAATCAAGCAAGGTTAGGGTCTTCTCCTAAACCAGTGAGCATTGTTTTAGAAGCCACTAATTAGCAGTGGATGACACAATATATCCAAAACCAGAAATCTTGATGGTGAGCCCAGCCTTGCTGGACTGAAATGCCATCACTATACACTTGGGTCATTTTTTGGGGGGTTTGCTTTGTAGAATTTTGTTATTATCAGTTTTCATGCTACTCTCCAAATTTTTTCTTCTATGTGTTGTACCCCATGTGGTAATCAAAACAGTAATTGAACAGTTACAAGTTTTCATTGTTTGAAAAAAATTAGGACACTGACTTTAATCTCTTTCAAAACCTTTTTTGCCATCTTCTAAATCATCTCTTTGGTGCTTAATACTAATTTAGAACATCTTCTGAAATTTCTTCTGTATTCTGGAATCTCTATTCTTTTTTCCAGTATATTTAAAATTTAAAAGCTATATAGACTCCAAGGTTTCTCCAACAGTAGGAGATTTTTTTTCTTAGTGATCAAAAATAATATTTTTATTACATTTTCTCAGACATGGCTCATAATATTAGGTATTTTATTATTAAAACTTTCTCTGAATTTAATAGGATTGGCATTGTTGTGATTAAGTGGGTGATGTTAATAACATTTGACAGTGGTTCATGCCTAGCACCCCAGCACTTTGGGAGGCAGGAGGATCACTTAGTCCAGGCAGGCATTCCAGACCAGCCTAGGCAACAATTTTGTAGCAACAAGCTACGAAAAGTAAATTAAAAAATTAGGTGGCTGTGGTGGCACATACCTGTGGCCCCAACTACTTAGGAGGCTGAGGTGGGATGATCTGTTGAGCCCAGGAGTTTGAGGCTGCAGTGAGCTATGATTAAGCCACTGCACTTCAGTTTGGGCAATATAGTGAGACTCTCTTAAAAAAACAATTTGACAGAAAAATATCAGGGGAACCTGCCCCCGATAATTCAACATGAGTCCTTTTCTATTTTCCCTAAGTGTCAGCTGGTCTGAGAAATAAAGGGAAAGAGTACAAAAGAGAGAAATTTTAAAGCTGGGTGTCCAGGGGAGACATCACATGTCGGCAGGTTCCATGATGCCCCCCAAGGTACAAAACCAGCAAGTTTTTATTAGTGATTTTCAAAAGGGGAAGGAATGTATGAATAGGGTGTGGGTCACAGAGATCACATGCTTCACAAGGTAATAAAATATTACAAGGCAAATGGAGGCAGGGTGAGATCACAGGACTGGGGAAAATTAAAATTGCTAATGAAGTTTCGGGCACGCATTGTCATTGATAACATCAGGAGACGGGGTTTGAGAGCAGACAACCTGTCTGACCAAAATTTATTAGGCGGGAATTTCCTCGTCCTAATAGGCCTGGGAGTGCTACAGGAGACTGGGGCTTATTTCATCCCTTATCTACAACGGTAAAAGACATACATCCCCAGAGTGGCCACTTTAGAGCCCTCACCCTAGGAACACATTCTCTTTCTCAGGGATGTGCCTTGCTGAGAAAAAGAATTCAGCGATATTTCTCCTATTTGCTTTTGAAAGGAGAAATATGGCTGTGTTCCACCGGCTCTCAGACACCAGACCCAATGGTTATCTCCCTCGTTCCCTGAACGTCACTGTTATCCTGTTCTTTTTTCAAGGTGCCTAGATTTCATATTGTTTAAACAATTTGTGCAGTTAACGCAATCATCACAGGGTCCTGAGGCGACATACATCCTCATCTTACAAAGATGACAGGATTAAGAGATTAAAGACAGGCATAGGAATTCAGAAGAGTATTGGTTGGGAAAGTGATAAGTGTCCATGAAATCTTCACAGTTTATGTTCAGAGATTGCAGTGAAGACATGCGTAAAAAATTATAAAAGTATTAATTTGGGGAACTAATAAATGTCCATGAAATCTTCACAATTTATGTTCTTCTGCCATGGCTTCAGCCAGTCCCTCTGTTCAGAACAGAAAAAAATTTCAGGTTTCAGGAACCATATTTAAGACATATTAAAGTGGGGCGACATTGGAGGTAGGAAAACCAGCTGGTTAGACACTTTAGAAATTTAAGTGTCATTAAAAGTTCATTAAGGGCAAGAACTGTGGTGGTGGTATGTTGTTCATCTGTGTTGTATTGTTCACTCTTTGTATAATTTGTGATACATAGTATAGGTTCATGGTTATTTTATGCCACTTGTGGAACATAGCAGAAAACAAAAGTAATGGATAAGCAAATGAATTATCCTTATTGTTGAAGGAAAGACAGCTGAAGACCTAGACTACTGTGGTGGCAGTGAAAAATCAAAAGACTGGAAAAAGATAGAGCATAGTGTTAGAGGGCTAAATAAAGGATTAATGTGGAATGCACCAAGAAAGAGAGAGTTAAACAGACTTCAAAACTGAACACTGTGGAAACTAGAGAAAAGAAGGTGATGATACGTAGCGTTTAAGAAGGGAATGTGTGTTTGTTTTCTTTGAGGGGAGAGCTACACAAGGGTATAGCTGATATTATTAGGTATTAGAGCAAGAGCTCACTGGAAAATACCTATAGACTATGGGATTTTAAAAATGTAAATGGGAGCTGTTTGCATGTGATTGACTAAATCATTACGTAGATGGATTCTAAGATTAAACTTTTGTGGATGTCTTCTGATGAGACTAAGAATAGGCTCAGTTATATCATTTTAGGTTTTTTCAAAAATTGAATCTCTGTTTAAACTGTGCTTTATTAACAATAAATTCTATCAGGAATGCCAGTAATCTGTCCACATTTTTCATTGCAATGGAGTTTTGCTTGAATTAGGCTACCAGAATTTTACTATGAATATTTTTATTATGATAGGATTTGTGGCACATTTGAAGCCATTATGGCAAACTCAGTTTAGAAGAAAGTTATAAAGAGGAAGGCAAAAATTATTTTAAAGGTTACATTTAGAGACAAAATGACATAGTTGCAGGACAATAGCAATAGAAAATCTTACAAGTAGATTCTCTAAATAGCAGCCACTGTTGGCAAGCCAACAAATAATCACATCTGTAAGGTCTGGAAAGAGTTAATGGTTTTATTTCAGTGTTTTTAACCTCAGTTCCATCCACAGGTAACAGTAGCACCATCAGTCACATGCTCTAAATATTTGAAAATTGGAAAAGGATTCTAGAAATTATGTCATTCATTTTATAGTTGTATGGAAAATTTGCTGTAGCACTGAAAACCTCATAGCCAGTTAATGGTTAGACAGAGACTAACTAATAAATGTTTCTCTTGATTCCTGGTCCAGTACTTGTCCTACAATTAGGACAAGTAAAACTCTCGTTCTTTAAATGTGATATTTTTTTCTGAGCCTTGGTCAATAATTTTATTTATGCCCATGATATAAGAACTAATAGGTAAGTACCATTTTCTTTTATTAAATTTGTATATGCAGTACATTTATCAAATAACATAATTGTATTATTTTAGTGATGAGAAAAGACAAATGATTCATCTGTCTTAAATTTAAACAATCATTATTTTTAGGGAGATGTTAGTAAATTTTGTTTGGGGAAAAATGAGTGTTTTTTAAAAATGATCTTTCTTTTTAATCCTTTGTAAACAGCAAGAAGTTGAGAAGTTTACAGACCTAGAGAAACTCTACCTCTACCTTCAGCTGCCTTCTGGTCTCAGCAATGGAGAGAAAAGGTATATCTATTATTGTCTTTGCTATAATTATGCTGTTTATAGGATGTCCCTAGGATATATGTGAGGTGTGTATGTTTTGGTTTTTACGGTTTTTGCAATATTCCTGAAATCATTAGAAAACATACTGGCAAAACAATACATCATTTTAGTCTTTGATGATATTTGGTTAAGTATTTACTTGCAGTTTTTGCTAATTTATTTGTGCAACTGGGTAAATGCTATGACATGCAATTTGGGTTTGTTTCATAAACAGATGAATATATGTTTATGCAGTGTGAGGGACTGTGAAAATTGAACAGAAAACCAAAGAATAAACAGATCAGTATCATAAGGAATAATGTACAAGAGTTTTTTTTTAGGTACTATCAGGTAAACACATCATAGAATCTAAAACAAATTAAAGTGAAATTGCCTGCATGAAGCATGAATTCATAAATGTAAGGTGTGTTAAGTGCTTGGGGTATTACTATAGTTTCATCATTAAAAATTATAGAAAATGTGGAGAGAAGTTGTTCATTCAGTCATTGTAATTTTTAAAAGTTTCCTTAACCTTTTAAGTATTTCTCAGAATTCATTTCATTCATATAAATTATGCTTATTCTATTTTTTAAAACTGTATATAGAAATAAATGAAATGAAAATTGTTTGAGTTTTATCTTTTTTTCCCTCAGACCAAATTTATAACTGTTTTAATCATGTTACGTCCTAGACACTTGCTCAGTGTTTTTGAAATAAATTATTCTTACAGATAGCTGAGATGGATGTCAGAATCAGTAGAGTAGCTTCCCTTGTCCTATCTTTGGTGTCCATTTCGGTATTTATTTATAAGTAATACTTCCATATAGTAAATCTTACAATGTTTAATGGATGTGTCAGCCTATGACAGCGGGCCTGGCTTTAGGAAGGATTGTAGGGGGAGATTGGTCTGTTCAGGATCTCTCTGGTGCGAATTCCATTCTGGAGCATAGAATGCTTTAGTAAGATTTCCAAGTAGTTATATATTTATATATTTATGTGTGTTTATGTATATTTATATATGTATGTGTGTATGTCTATATATGTATATATATTATTTGAGAATGCTGAGCAAATAGAAATAAGCAATTTTTGTATAATTTTGTTTTAAAATTTGATGATTTGGTAAGTGTAGGCAAATGAACAGGCAAGTACATGAGCAAATATCCACTTAAAGGTGATATTTGACCAAAACAAATACTTTGTCAGTGCTCCATCACCTGCATAGGGAGGGATGGAGCAGGGCAGTAACTTCAGTCTTACACTAGCTATAGAAAACAGCTCACAACCATAGCTGGACAATTATCTACTAGATTTCCTAAGTTTGATTTGGTTGTTTATAGTGTATTTGCAAACAGTTCTTTAGTGGAACATTCAGGCCTTGCTCAAAAATTATTAACGAATTGCTATCTGGTCAGCTAAAACATGTTTTTATTCTATTAGTGATCAGAATGCCATGTCATCTAGTCGGGCACAACAAATGCATGCCTTTTCCTGGATTCGGAATACCCTAGAGGAACATCCGGAGACTTCACTGCCCAAACAGGAAGTCTATGATGAGTATAAGTAAGTACTATGTGTAATATGGCATGCTGATATATTAAAGAGGTAAAATACTATACTTGGCCATAGTGACTTGTTTTATTATTGGTGAATATCAAGCTGGTATATGGGAATTACACTTAGAAGTCTCTTAAGATTCATTTCAGCCCTAAGCTTCTGTAGTAGCATGTGTAATAAAGGACAGGATTAATGAATAAAAGGATTTCTGTAGAATTCTTCAGGATAACAGGAGGGAGGTCAGAGAGTACAAGGACAGTGGTATAGGATTGGTGAATAAAAGGATTCCTGTAGAATTTTTAAGTATGATAGGAAGTGTGTATCTGGGGTTAGAGAGTGGAAGGCAATAAATAAATCAATATATAAGGAAAAACTAAAACATGATTTTTCACTTGGACTTTTTAAAGGCCCTTTTCATGAATCTAAAAGTCTTCTAATTCTTCTCCATACCAAAGAATATTGTATATTATTTATCAAGGACAAGAGAGTTCAGTGACTTGCACATATTAGACACTCAAATTAGGTTGCATTTACAATTTATTTAAATCCAGGATACAAAAATATAGAGGCTGATCAGCCCTTCGGGTTATAAAAAGGTTAATAGGTGCTAAATATAGTCTCATTTAACATTTTTATAATTGATTTGGAAGGAGGAATTTATTCCAGCAGAGTAAATAAAACCAAATTTGGGGGCATATTGAAGTGTCAAACCAACAAGCATTAATGTGTTGTACTTGCAAATTTGGGGGAAAAAGTGTCAAATAAGTGCTATTGCTAACCAGTATAAGGTAACGCAAAGGAAACTGTACTTTACTGAGATTATTGGTATCTATTCACAATTCTTACTACCTCACCAAAAGAAACATAATGGAGCTAGAAGAAAGTCTAGATAAAAGTATCTGAAATGATCAAGAGAACAAAGTTAAACTGAAGAACTCTAGATTTCTTTTCTCTTTATAAAGGTTAAAACTGAGAGTGCATGTGATCTAACTTGTTCATTCATTCAGTCTACAGCAATCCATTGAATACCTATATGCCAGACCCTGTGATAAGTTCTCAGGATAAAATTGTAAAAAGACACAGCCCTTGCCCTTATTAAGCATACACACACACACACACACACACACACACACACACACACACACACACTTAGAGTAAGCATGGATTCTTCATTAAATTCAAGTTAGTTAAAATAGAACCCTCTGAAACTTCGAAGAAGCAAATTTGATTTCAGTAAAAGGTTATAGAAATCAGGTAAACTTGTATGATATGTTGAAACTCTGGATTGAAGATCAAGAGAATAGATTCTGTCATTAAACTTGTGTGATGTAGGCAAGTATTTTAACCAGTCTCTGTCATTTGGTTCATCTATAAAATGAGGCACTTGAAGATGTATGAGGTTTCTTTTTTGTTTGTTTGTTTGTTTTTTGAGACAGGGTTTAACTCTTATCACCCAGGCTGGAGTGCAATGGAACGATCACAGCTCACTGCAGCTTGAACTCCCACCCCTACCCCACAGGCTCAAGCGATCCTCCTGCCTCAGCCCTCTGAGTAGCTACTACTATAGGCACGCATCACCCTTCCCGGCTCATTTTTGTTTTTGTTTTTTTGTAGAGACGGAGTTTTACCATTGCCCAGGCTGAGGTTTCTTTTAGATCTAAAATTCTAAAAGTTTTCTGAATTAGGGAATGTTAAAGGACTAATTATCCAAAGATGTCTTGCTGGTTTTCCAAAGGGCACATTGGGCAAATAAATGTGTGACGTTTCCTTAACAGACTAATGAGGGAATACAGGGTATTCATGTAGTTTTTGAAGTGATGACTTTCCTCTGCACCACCCTTCATATTACCTTAGAGACAGCACGCTGCATTTGCGGAAGGGTGATCCTGGCCCGTGAAAGCAGTCCTTATATTCCCGAAAGTTTTCTGCCTTTGGCAAGACATGGTTATGTTTTCCTATAATATTTGAATTTTTCCTTGAAATCTTTTTCATAGATTCCCATCAATTCTTACGATTTTTTTTTCTAAAAAAAGTTAAAGGATTTTTTAAACAAAAGAGATCCAAAACATCACATTGTTTGGGAGTAGTGAGAACTCCAATTTTGAGCAATTAATTTACACTTCAGTAGAGAGCAACAGAGATAAAAGAAAGTCATTTAGATAGGCTACAGTTTAAAAAGGCATTAGTAGGTAAGGGAGAGTTTTTATAATAGCATGATTAGGAAAGAAATGCCAGTGTGTTCATGGAATTGGAGAGAATAATGCTAATGATAATTAATAGAGTACTATACACAAAATATCTGAGTCTGGGCATTTTAGTTCAAAAAATTTCACTATTTCACTTATTTACTGTAGTATTCCCCATAGCATTTCCACATAGTAGGCACTAATTTCATGATAAGAGTGATTAGAGTGGAACCTGATCCCTGACAGTGATAATAAAATTTGTGTTGTAACAGACTTTATAGGTCTTCCACAGTGTTCCTATCCTCTTTTTATAGATGAAAACCTTGAAACCTAGAGAAGTTAAGTGACTCTACCAGTGTAACAAAACTAGTGAGGGGCAGATCTAAGACTAGAACTCAGATTTCATGTGTGAGTTCATAACAGGTTAAGAAGGTAAGCTTGTTAAAGTTGAGTAATATCAAATTGAGTGGGTAGAAAACATTGGACGAGTAATTAGAAATACTGCTCATATTATTTGGCCAGGACTTCCACTTAGTGTAGATAATGAATAAGCTGCTCAGAGTATGAATTAGTTTACATATGGTTAGTATACATGGGTACAAATAATGTGGTTATTGTAAGAGACACAGCATAATAACATGACGTGCTAGGAAGAAAGAATGTTGGTGTTTCCATAGAATTATAGCATGTAGAAGCTTCAAGTTGTTCTGTTATTTGATTGTACATTGCCTAAAACCATAATTTGCCATTTAGATTTAAATAATTTAAAAGAGATTTAAAAATGTAGAAACACTACAGAAAGACAAAATGTAGATCAAAGTATTAGAAAATAGTTAAAAGTTTTACAATTTTGTTGTCTAAAGTAAACTAAATAGAATATAGCTATATATTTTAAGAACAAGAGTTTTAAATCACAGGAGAGATTTCAGTTAGACACACAATCATTAGGCACTCGTTATCCTGTTGAGAGTGCCTAAATGAAATTTCCCGAATAAAAACTTAACGTAGAATGATCAGTCTTTTTTTTTTTTTTTTTTTTAATTATACTTTAAGTTCTAGGGTACATGTGCATAACGTGCAGGTTTGTTACATATGTATACTTGTGCAATGTTGGTGTGCTGCACCCATCAACTCGTCAGCACCCATCAATTCATCATTTATAGAATGATCAGTCTTAAACTGATTCTGTTCTCAATATTCAATGAAAGAAATTATGTTATTAATATGAAGTATTCTTTTAAGTTATTCCTGTTGTGTAAGGACCCTTTTATAATTCATTTCAGTGTATTTAGATGTATTTGTGTGAAAATCTTTTAATAGTCATTAAAAGTAAAATCCCTTTGAGGAAAAAAATGAAGATGTAATCTCAGACAGTAAAGACTGGCTTCTTTTTAACTGTGTTTTCATGCTAAATTAAGATAATACAAATAAAAAACTTTTAGGAGCTTTCAGTATGCAAAGACAGTTTAATTTACAAATGATTTTGGGCTTTTTTATTTGTTGAAGCTTTTGAATTCTAATATTTATGTCTTCAGGAAAATTATTAGTGCATTGATTTTTACACTATTTTTCTAATTGTAAAATGTATATTCATCATGAAAGTCTGGGCAAATAGTTATAAATGTATAAAGAAGAAATACAGCACCTGTAATGTCACTATCTGAAAATAAGCATCTGGTTTTATTTCCTTAATAGTTTTTCTAATGCCTTCTTTAATGTATACATTTTGTTGTTTAACCAAATTTGGCTCCACTGTTTATGCAGTTCTTGGGTGAGAGGGTAGTTGCAAATAGTAATGCAGTGAACATCCTTGGCTGTATAATGTAAATTATCAAAATTGGGATTGCTGGCTAAATACTGTTATTTATTATTCACTAAATGCATTTCCTTCTGATATGTTTGTTCCAGCCTTTTACATGTCCATTTCTTAATGATTATAAATCTTTATATATTAAAGACATAAATATTAAAACATAAATGTTTTTTCAAGATTGCTGTTTGTTAATTTTAGTTAATTTTTAAATAAGTAGTCTGATCTGTACACTTTTGTCACAGCTTGTAACATTACTATTATGCTTAGAAAAAACTTCTCCATGCCACCAGCTGCTGAATACTCACGTATATTTTTCCTAGGTATTTTTTTATTTTATTCTTTATATATAAGCCTTGACTCTTTATCTGTGATTTATTTTAGTAAATGCTATTAGATAAGGTACTTACTTTAATTTTTTCTAAATGGTTAACTAATTATCCCAGCTTTTTTATTGAATAATTTTTCTGTCTTAACACTAATCTATAATGTACCTTACTAATGTCTTCTGGATTCAGTTTTCTTCCTTTATGTTCTCTGTTCTTATGGTAATACTCTACTACTTAGATATTTTAGCTGTTACATGTTTAAATCGCTGACAGGACCAATATTTCCTCCTCATACCTCTTTTTCACAAGTTTTCTTGGTTTTATTTTCTGACCAGTTAATTTTTTTTTATAGGAAGTTGCGAATCACTTTTCTGATTTTAAAAAGGAAACTCTAAAGGGATTTTGATTCAAACAAATTAACTGAAAATTTTAGAAAAATTAACTACAGACTAGAAATATGTTTCTTAATTTACATGTTTCTTTCATGCCCTTCAGTAATGTTTTGCCTTTTTTCCCTCAATTAAGTTCATTTATTTTCTCATTTAACATATTCCTTGGTAATTTCTATTATTCATATTGTGAAAAATGTTTTACTGTTTGTTTTGGTTTATAGGAACTTCCTAGATTTCTGTTATTTTTACGTTGTACATTTTATATTTACTGAATTTTGTTTAGTCCTTATTTTTCAGTTGTTACTTTTGACTTTACTAGGTGGTTTATCCTGTGTATCTTCTTCATTGTCTTTACTTTGTTATTACATTTAATAGACTTTCCTTCCACTTTTGCATATAGCAGTGATAGGCATCATTTCCTCTTACAGTAAGTTCACCATTGTTAAGTATATATCACTTACAGTTGACCAAAACATTATTTTCTTTTTAATAAGAAGTGAATATTGATTGAATATTCATTAAATATTTTGGCATCCAAGTGAGATTATTTTGCAGTGCTTCTTATTTGACCTGTTGATGTGATATATTTTATAAAGATATTACTTAATATAGGCCGGGCACAATGTCTCATGCCTGTAATCCCAACACTTTGGGAGGCCAAGCCAAGAGGATCACTTGAGGCCAGAAGTTTAAGACCAGACTGGGCAACAAAGCAGGACCTGTCTCTACAAAAAATTAGCTGGGCATGGTGACGTTGCCCCGGTATTCCTAGCTATATGAGAGTCTGAGTTGGAGGACTGCTTGAGCTCAGGAGGTGGAGGCGACAGTAAGCTATGATCACACCAATGCACTACAGCCTGGGTGACAGAGTGAGATCCTGTCTCAAAAAAAAAAAAAAGATACCTAATATAAACTTTTATTTCTAGAATGAATGTCCTCCTCATGTCAAGATGTGTTATCTTGTAGTGTACCACTGAGTTCTGTTTTCAAGTATATTATTTAGGAACTTTGCATCTATATTCATAAATGAATTTGGTCTGTAATTTTCTTTCTTTTTATGCTATCTTTGTCAGGTTGTGATATCAGGGTTAGGCCAGCTTTGCAAAATGAATTGGAACTCTTTCCCTAATTTTCTGTGCTCTGGAACAGTTTATATAGCATGGGACTTATTTGTTCTTGAAAGTTTTAAAGAACTCAACTACAAAACCATCTAGGCCTGGAGCCTTTGTTGGAGGTAATTCTTTGACAATTTTTTGTGTTGTACACTGGTTAGGTTTTTACTTTATTCATTGATTTTGGTCATTTGTTTCTCTCATAAATTTAATATATTTTGTATCTTATATGCTTTTTGATATTTCTAGTTTTGTACATTGAATTTTCCTCTTTCTTCAAATTTCACTTAGCCTAATTTATTTTTTTGACTTTTCTTTTTTAGACAAGTAAAATCTGATACGTTTTATTTTCGTCTGTTTTTTTATTTATTTATTTATTAGGTGCTTTTATTTTTGTTCCTTCTAGTTTCCTTTGGTTTTTTTCTTACTCTTTAAATGGAATGCTTAACTTTGTTTTCATTCTTTCACATTTAAGATAGGAACATTTATATCTATGAATTTGCCTCTCATTATAGTTTTGGCTATATTCCATTTGATATGCATATGAGTTGTTATAATTGCCATTCTTTTCCAATAGTGTGGAATTATTGGTTTGCTTTTTTCTTTGACCTACATTGGAAGTTTGTTTTCTTTTTAAATTTTTCATGTGTTTGAGGGTTTATTTCATTTTGTTTTGTTTTACACTTTCTTATTTTTAGTTTTAATAAATTGTGGTCAGAGAATGGGGCTTAGCTTCTGATATTTTTATTGAGATGTACTTTCAATCTAATAAATTATCAATTTTTAAAATATTTTGAATTCTCTTTCTATAGCTCTTTATAGTCCATTGATTCCACTAAATCAACTTTTTAATATTTTTCAAATTCTGCAAAAAATTCTTTTTGTCTGTTTACTCAGTTGAAGATGAGCAGTGTGTTAATCTCTCACAAAAATGGTATGAGAAATTCTTCATCACAGTTCCTTGCTGTATTTTTTTATAAGTTTTGCTTTACAAATGTTAGGACTATTTAACACAAAAGTTTCATGATTCTATATCCTTAGTAGAGTTTCAAGAAAATTAATTTTAGGCAAATACAAGTACATTTAAGAAAATTAGGGCCAGGCGCGGTGGCTCAAGCCTGTAATCCCAGCACTTTGGGAGGCCGAGACGGGCGGATCACTAGGTCAGTAGATCGAGACCATCCTGGCTAACACGGTGAAACCCCATCTCTACTAAAAAAATACAAAAAACTAGCCGGGCGAGGTGGCGTGCGCCTGTAGTCCCAGCTACTCGGGAGGCTGAGGCAGGAGAATGGCGTAAACCCGGGAGGCGGAGCTTGCAGTGAGCTGAGATCCCGCCACTGCACTCCAGCCTGGACAACAGAGCGAGACTCTGTCTCAAAAAAAAAAAGAAACTTAACTGTATTACAGGATAGAGAGTCTTCAGCTACCATTTACAAATGGCTTAGGAAAATCTTTACAAATTGTATCCTGTGAGAAGCAGCCACATGTTGTACCATGGCCAAAAAGATAAACCATAGGAAACACCATCAAAAAAATATCAAAACCAGAAATGTTCCACCCTTCTACAAAACCATGATAATGCCAGATACCTCAGCCTGAACTATGCCAAGTAGACATTGCAAGATCTTTATGAATTCCTAGTTTTAGAAATACCATTACTTTTTTTAGATCTCTTCACTTTGTATTCACTGCCATCATCACCTACCCTGGGGGACTGCTTTGTTTTCAGGGCAGTGTCCTCTCCAACTTCCTCTTATAAAAATTTTCAGATATAATAGAAATGTTGGAAGTATATTGTAAGAATATCCATATTCCTAAGTGTTTCACATAGGTTCAATAGTTTTTTTCCTATGCCATTTGTAAGTAAGTTGTGGATATATTTCTCCTGAGAATAAGGACAATCACTTTTATAATACTTTGATTACATCTAAGAAACTTAACATGAGTTCTATATAATTCATCTATTACCTGATTTGGAGCTTTTTTTTTTTTTTTTTTTTGAGGTGAATCTCACTCTTGTCACCCAGGCTGGAGTGCTGTGGTGCGATCTCAGCTCACTACAACCTCTGCCTCCCGGGTTCAAGCGATTCTTCTGCCTCAGCCTCCCCAGTAGCTGGGACTACAGGCATGGGCCACCAGGCCTGGCTAATTTTTATATTTATTGTAGAGATGCGTTTCACCATGTTGGCCAGGCTGGTCTTGAACTCCTGACCTCAAGTGATACACCCACTTTGGCCTCCCAAAGTGTTAGGATTACAGGCGTGAGCCACTGCGCCTGGTCCTGTTTTTAACATAGGAAAAAATAAGTTACTCTTCTGATCCATGAACATGGGGTATCTTTTTGTTTACTTAGATCTCTAATTTCTTTCAAGGATGTGTACATCTTGAACTTCTTTTGCTAAATTTATTTCTAAATATTTTTGATTGAAGTGGAATTATTTTTAATATCATTTTTGGATTAGTTGTTGCCAACATACAGAAATAAGAATGATTTTGTGTATTGATCTCGTATCCTGCAATTTTGCTTACCTTTATTAGCTCTAATTATAGGTTTTAGTGTATTTCTTAGGATTTTTTTTATATATTTCATCTGAAAATCGAGATAATTTTACCTCTTCTTTTCTAAACTGGATGTCTTCTCATTTATTTTCTTGTCTGATTGCTGTGGCTAGAACCTTCAGTATAATGTTGAATAGAAATGGTAAGAGTGGACACCCCTTCCTTGTCTTTTGCCTGAAGAGGAAAGCTTTCAGTCTTTTGCCATTAAGTATGATATTATCTATGGGTTTTTATAGACAGCCTTTGTTAGGTTAAGGAATTTCCATTTTGTTACTGGTTTGTTGGATATCTGTCAAACATTTTTTCTGCATCTATTGAGATGATTATATCAGAGGTTTTTTAAATGAACCAAATATAGTGTATTATTATTTCTGTATGTTGTACCTATCATGCATTTCAGGGGTAAATCACACTTAGTCATGACATCTAATCCATTACGTATGCAGCTGGTTTCAATTTGTCAGTCTTTTGTTAAGGATTTTTGCATCTGAGGGATATTGGTCTGTGGTTTTCATTCTCAGAATGCTTTTACCTGATTTTGGTGTTGGGATAGTGTTGGCTTTAATATAATGAGTTTAGAAGTATTCCCTTCTAAACTATGAAAGAGTTTATGAAAGATTGATTACAATTCACCAGCTAAACCATCTTGGTCTGGGCTTTTCTTTGTAGGTACTTTTTAAGTTACTAATTCAATCTCTGTTACTGGTCAGGTTATCTATTTCCTTTTGAGTCTATTTTAATAGTTTGTGTTCTAGAATTTTGTCTCTTTCATGTATATTATCCAATTTGTTGTCATACAGTTTTTCATAGTATTCCCTAATAGTACATTTTGTTCAAAGTCAGTAGTAATACCTCCTTTTTCATTCCTGATTTTAGTTATTTGAGTCTTCTCTCTTTTTCTTTTTTTAAACTTGGACAGCTGAGCTAAACATTTGTTAGTTTTGTTAATCTTTTCAAAAAACCAATTTTGGGGCTTACTTTTTTTTCTAATATTTTTATATTTCCTATTATATTTCTTTTCACTAGAGTCTTTATTATTTCCTCCTTCTGCTTGTTTAGGAGTCAGTTTTCTCTTTTGTTTCTAGTTTATTAACCTGAAAGATTAGGTTATTGATTTAACACCTTTCTTGTCTTTTAATGCAGGCATATGTCCCTATAAATTTCCTGCTAAGCACTTCTTTGACTACATCCCATATATTTTGATATGTTATGCTTTCATTTTTATCTCAAGTATGTTCTAATTTCTCTTGTGATTTTTTTGATCCATTGATTATGTAGGAATTTAATTTTCACATACTTGTGAATTTCCCTTTCCTTCAGTTATTGACTTCTAGCTTCTTTCCATTATGACCAGAGAAAATATATTGTGTGATTTCAGTTCTTTTAAATGTATTGAGTATGATATATCCTGGAGAATATTCCATATGCACTTGGGAAGAATGTTTTTTGTGCTATTGCTGGGTGGAGGAGTGTTCTGTAGATGTCTTTTAGGTCTAGTTGGTTTATAGTGTTGATCAAGTCATCTGTGTCCTTACTGATCATCTGCTTATTTCTATTCATTATTGAATTGGAGCACTGAAGTCTCTGACTGTTATTGCTGAGTTGTCTTTGTTTGTTTGTTTTATGTATTTTGGAGCTCTGTTGTTTGCTGCATAAAAGGTTATGATTGTTACAGCTTCCTGATGAATTGACCATTTCATCTTAATGTCTTTGGTAACAGTTTTCTTCTCTGATACTAGTATAGCCACTCCAGTTCTCTTTCAGTTACTTTAGCCATGCTATATCTTTTCCTGTTCTTTTATTTACAGCCTATTTGTGTCTTTGAATGTAAATATGTATCTAGTATATAGACAACGTATAGTTTGATGATGTTTTATTTTAAATTCACCCTGCCTTTTAACTAGAGAATTTAATCCATTTACATTTAATGTAATTACTGATAAAGCAAGGTTTACATCTGCCATTTTGCTATTTGTTTTTTATATGTCTTATGCCTGCCTTTGTTCCTCTGTATCAGGTGGGGTCCTTGAGGGAATCCACCACACAAGTGAAATAATGACAATTGTTTGTGATGAGGACTTGCAGAACACTCCAACTACTTTATTTCAGTGAACACAAGACTGCACTGGGAATATGTGGTGTTAGTTTTCAAGGCTCCTAATGGGGAATGAGAGATCAGACTAGGGCAAGTTAAAATGGCACAAAGCTATTCTTACTGTAGTTGAGCCATTTTTCTTAAATAAATGCTCCCCAGTTTGCTGCAGGTCTTTGGTTAATTTCCAGAGGTTTTTCATTGTTTTATGGAGGAGTCAGTTTAGGAATTTTACTCTGCAATTCACTGATACCAGCATACTAAATATTTTAAATCCCTAAATGTTGGTGGATCAGATAATGGTCAGTTCTAGTTGCCATTCTTTATTCAAAAATTAACTAAAATGACCCAGTAAATGAAATAGCCATTTTAACCATAAGAAATAAAAACTACAAAAACATAGAAGATTAAAGCCTTTATAAAGACTTTCTTATGGTCTGTAAAAAGCATAAACTATCAAAAAGACTCCTTCCAAATTGTATTTAATGTTTCCCTCTGCTACAGAAGAAAGCCCCAAAGCATTTATTTTTCAGGAGAAGGAGGACTTATACAGGGGAGAAAGATTGGACTTGGAAAGTAGCTATATGTATATAAATTTGAGTCCTAATTTATTTAGACATATACTGGGATTTGTATCCATGAGGAAGTCCTTAACCTTTAATGTTTGCATACTATCCTTTTGTAAAATGGAAAAATATGCTTTTTTTAAGATTAAAAACTGTATATATGAACTAGCTGAAAAAAGCCATCAAGAAAGTAATCCCATTTTTGTTAGCCACACACACACACACACACACACACACACACACACAAGAAATCCTCAGAATACACTTAACCAAGGATGCGAAAGACCTCTACAATGAAAACTAAAAAACACGAATAAAAGAAATTAAAGATACAAATAAATGAAAAGACATCCCATGCTCCTAGATCAGAAGAATTAATATTATTAAAATTACCATACTACCCAGAGCAATCTACAGATTGAATGCAATTACTATCAAAATACTGATGGTATTTTCACAGAAATAGAAAAAAAAGACCTTAAAATTTACATGGAAGCACAGAAGACCCAGAATTGCCAAAATAATGCTAAACAAAAAGAACAAAACCGGAAGGCTCACATGACCAGACTTCAAAATATACTGCAAAGCTGTAGTAACCAAAACAGCATGGTGCTGGCATAAAAGCAGACATATAGACCAATGGAACAGGATAGAGAATCCAAAAATTAATCCACATATCTACAGCCAACTGATTTTTGACAAAGACACTAAGAACACTCATTGGGGAAAGGACAATCTCTTCAATAAATAGTGCTGAGGAAACTGGGTATACATATGCAGAAGAATAAAACTAAACTCCTATCTCTCACCCTATACAAAAATTAACTCAAAATGGATCAAAGACATAAATGTAAGACCAAAACTATAAAATTAGCAGAAGAAGACGTAGGAACTTCAAGACATTGACCTGCGAAAAGATTTTATGAATATGAGCTCAAAAGCACAGGCAACAAAAGCAAAAGTAAACCAATGGGATTATATCAGACCAAAAAGCTTCTGTACAGCAAAGAAAACAATCAACAGAATGAAAAGAAAACTTACAGAATGGGAGAAAATATTTGTAAACTATTCATCTAAACAGGGGATTAATATCCAGATCATTATATACAAGGAACTCAGACATTTAAGCTGTGAAGAAAAATCTGATTGTTAAATGGGTAAAGGACATGAGTAGACATTTCTCAAAAGAAGACATGCAAATGGCCGTAGGTACATGGAAAAATGCTCAACATCACTAATCATCAGGGAAACACAGATAACAACCACAATGAGGTATCATGTTACCTAGTTAGGATAGCTAGTTTCAGAAAGACAAAAAATAACAAATGCTGGAGAGGATGCAAAGAAAAGGTAACACTTACACAGTGTTGGTGGGAATGTAAATTAGTACAGTAGTACATTCACTATGGAGAACAGTATGGAATCCTTTTTTTTTTTTTTTTTTTTGAGACAGAGTCTTGCTCTGTCACCCAGGCTGGAGTGCAGTGGCATCATCTCAGCTCACTGCAAGCTCCACCTCCTGGGTTCATGCCATTCTCCTGCCTTAGCCTCCCAAGTAGCTGGGACTACAGGCACCCGCCATCACGCCCAGCTAATTTTTTGTATTTTTAGTTGAGATGGGGTTTCACTGTGTTAGCCAGGATGGTCTCAATCTCCTGACCTTGTGATCCGCCCATCTCAGCCTCCCAAAGCGTTGAGCTTACAGACATGACCCACCACGCCCTGCGGATGCTTCTTAAAAATACAGAGAGGTGTACCAAGATGGCCAAATAGAAGCCTCCACTGATCATCCTCCCTGCAGTAACACAATTTAACAATTACCTACACACAAAAAAAAATAAGAACCAGAAATCAGGTGAATGATCATAGTACCTGGTTTTAAGTTGAAAGAGGCAATGAAGAAGGTAGGAAAAAAAAGTCTTGAATTGCTGAGACCACCTGTCCCCCATCTCCCAGCACCTGCCACAGAGAATGAGTCCACTTGCAGGAGGGGGAGTGCAGCAGTTGTGGAACTTTGCATTGGAACTCAGTGCTGCCAACAGTGGGCAAAACTCAGCTGGCTCCCATGGAAAGAGCATTCAGACCAGCCCTAGCCAAAGAGGAAATCTTTCATCCCAGTGGTTGGAAATTGAGTTCCCACAAGCCTCACCACTGTAGGCTAAAGTGCTCTGGAGTCCTAAATAAACTTGAAAGGCAGTCTAGACCACAACGACTGCAATGTATAGGCAACTCCTAGTGCTTTGCTGGGCTCCGAACCAGTGGACTTGCGGGGCATACCACCTAGTGAGACACCAGCCAGAGTGGCCAAGGGAGTGCCTGCATCAGCCTTCCCTCAACCTGAGGTAGCAAAGCTTGCAGCTCTGAAAGAACCCCTTCCTTCCACTTGAGAGGAGAGGGAAACATGCAGAGGACTTTATCTTAAAGCTTAAATACCAGTTCAGCCACAGTAGTATAGGGTACCAGGCAGAGTCTTGAGACCCCCATTTCAGGCTCTAGCTCCCAGATAACATTTCTAGACATACCCTGGGCCAGAAGGGAACCCACTCTGTTGACAGGAAGGACCCAGTCTTGGCAGGATTCATCACTTGCTCACTAAAGAGCCTTTGGGCCCTGAATAATTAGCAGTAGTAACCAGGTAATACATGCCAGAGGTCTTAAGTGAGATTCTGAGACATGCTGGCTTCAAGTATGACCTAGTGTATTTACAGCTGTGGTGGCTACAAGGCAAGACTTCTGCTTGGAAAAAGCAGAGGCAAGAATAAAGCGGATTTTGTTTTGCTGCTTAGGTGCCGGCTCAGCCACAGTGGGGAAGACCACCAAGAGGGCTTTTGGGGTCCACGATTTCAGGCCTTGGCTCTTAGATGGTATTTGTTGACCTATGGTATTTGGCTCTTAGATGGTATTTCTCAAATAATCAGATTTATTGTTTATAATCAAATTTCTCACATACCATCTAAGGATGAGAAATATTTGAAGGGTAAGTCCCAGATTTGAGAGCATTCACCACAAGCTGACTGAAGAGCCCTTGGGCCTTAAGTGAACATTGGCAGTACCCTGGCAGTACTCCCTGTGGGCCTGTGGTGGTGGACATGGGGAGAGACTCCTCTGCCTGGGGAAAGGGGAAGGAAGAGTGGGAAGGACTTTGTCTTGTGGTTTGGGTGCCAGCTTAACCATAGTAGGATAAAGCACGAGGTAGATTTCTAAGGTTTCTGGATCCAAATCCTGCTCCTGGATAGCATCTCTGGACCTACCTAGGGTCTGGGGCAACTCACAACCCTGAAGGCAAGAACAAAAGACTGCCTGCCTTCACAAACTACTGATTGTAGAGCCCTAGGGCTTGCATGAGAACATAAATGGTAGCCCTGTAGTGGTAACAGTGAGCCTTGGGCAATACCCAGTGCTATGCTTGTTTCAGACCTAACCCAGCACAGTCCCAGTAGTGATGGTCACAGGGCTGCTTGTGTCACCACTCCTACAGCTCCAGGCATTTCAGCCTAGAGAGAGGGAGAGACTCCATTTGTTTGGGAGAAAATAAGGGAAGAGAACAACAATATCTGCATGCTAATGCACAGAATTCTTCCAGACCTTATCCAAGACCATCAAGGTGGTACCTCTGTGAATCTGGAAGAACCACATTACTGAACTTGGGATGCCCCCAGATGCAGATATCTCTGCAGTGGCCAAAAACAGATCACAGCACAAAAGTCCCTTCAAATACCTGCAAAGTCTTTCATAAGGATGGGTACAAACAAGCCCAGACTGTGAACACTACAGTATCTAACTCTTCAGTGTCCACACACTGGTGAACATTCACAAGCATCAAGACCATTCAGAAAAACCTGACTTCACCAGACAAACTAAATAAGGCACCAGGGACCAATCCTGGAGAGACAAAGATATGTGACCTTTCAAAAAGAGAATTCAGAATTGCCCTTTTGAGAAAGCTCAGATAAATTCAAGAAAACAGAAGGAATTCAGAATCCTATGCAATAAATTTAACAGAGATCAAATAATTTTTAAAAAGCAAATTCTGGAGTTGAAAAATGCAATTAATACACTGAAGAATGCATCAGAGTCTCTTACTAGCAGAACTGATCAAAAAGAAAGAATTAGTGATCCTGAAACAGGTTATTTGAACATACACAGTCAGAGGGAGACAAAAAAATAACGAACAACAACAAAAAATGAAGCACACCTATAAGATCTAGAAAATAGCCCCCAAAAGCCAAATCTAAGAGCTATTGGCCTTAAAGAGGAGGCAGAGAGATACACTGTTGGTGGGAATATAAGTTAGTAAAGCTACTGTAGAGAATAGTTTGGAGATTCTTCAATAAACTAAAAATAGAGCTACCATAGGATCTAGCAATCCCACAGCTAGGTATATACCCAAGAGAAAGGAAATCTGGATATCAAAGAGATATCTGCACACCCATGTTTATCGCATGGGATAACCGAGATTTGGAAGCAACCTAAGTGTCCATCAACAGATGAATGGATAAACAGAATGTAGCACAGATGCAAGATGGAGTACTATTCAGGCATCAAAACAGAATGACATCGTATCATTTGCAGTCACGTGGATGGAACTGGAGGTCACTATGTTGAGTGAAATAAACCATTTACAGGAAGACAAACATATGTTCTCACTTATTTTTTGGAGCTGAAAATTAAAATAATTGAACTCATGGAGATAGAGTAGAATGATGGTTACCAGAGGCTTGGAAGGGTAGTAGGGGCATGGTAGTGAAGTAGGACGGTTGATGGATACAAAAACATAGTTAGACGGAATGAATAAGATCTAGTATTTGATAGTACAACAGGGAGACAATAGTCAAGAATAATTAAATTGTACATTTTAAATGAAAAGAGCCAAAATTGACTACATAATTGAAAGTAAAGCACTCCTCAGCAAATGTAAAAGAAGAGAAATTACAACAAACTGTCTCTCAGACCACAGCACAACCAAACTAGAACTCAGGATTAAGAAACTCACTCAAAACTGCTCAACTACATGGAAACTGAACAACCTGATCCTGAATGACTATTGGGTACATAAAGAAATGAAGGCAGAAATAAAGATGTTCTTTGAAACCAATGAGAACAAAGACACAACATACCACAATCTCTGGGACACATTTAAAGCA